>NC_057802.1:557970775-558297522 GCF_018294505.1 Triticum aestivum
AGGAACATTGGGAGCCACCACCTCGGAAGCCGTGGTTACGGCGGGAAGAGGTCCAAATGGGCCAAGGAGGACGCGGAACCCACGAGTCTGGGCATCCCAGACCCCTTGGCGGAGTTCACCCTCCCGCAGGAGCGTGACGTCCTCAGGGCCCGGCACCGTTGGGACCCAGTGAAGAAGGTTTTTGAGATGAATGCGGTCACGACGGAGTTCATAAGACTTCTGGTAATTTTAGTTTCTGATCAATTCGACTGCACGTTAGTCATATTTGTAACCGATCCTTGTGCCTTTTGCAGAGAGAGCAGCACAGGATTGCGGTCGAAAGCGACTTGCTGTCTGAGGCGTTGGCGAGACCCAAGTGGGACACTCCATTCAACCGGGCGTTGAACATATTGAAACGACTCCCGGTGGATACTCAACCGCCGTATGGATGCGTGCACGGTGTCGGAGACGACGCCACGTGGAAGAAGTACTACCGTGAGACCACGGAGGAGAGAAAGGAAAGACGGAGGTTAACTGAAGAAAACATCGACAAGAAGGTTGAGATTGCGGTTGAGAAGAAATCATCTCAGACAGTCGCAACAGCAGTAGCTGCCGCAAGAGAGGCGGTTGTAGATATGTCTACTTCCTTGGTTCCGGCCGTTTTCAATTGGACCAGGCAAAATCTAGAAAAAAATGCAGCGGACTTTCCCCTTGCTGACTTCTTGGGGAGCAGCTCGACTAGCGTTGCACCAGCACCTGCTCCCGCACCTGCTCCGGCACCGGCTCCGGCACCGGACGTGCTCGGCGGTGCTTCGTCTTTGGCTGAGCTCGACGCCCTCACAGTATCTGTCACACTGGCCCCCTTCAATAAATGTATAATCTCCCGTTTTCGTTGCATTTCGGATGTCTCACGTCGCAGACTTTTCTTTGCAGGCCGACGAAACCCCGTTGAAAGATCGTGGATGTCGCCTAGAGGGGGGGGGGCGAATAGGCGCTTTAAAATAATTACGATTGAGGCTTGAACAAATGCGGAATAAACCTAGCGGTTAATTTGTCAAGCACAAAACCTACAACAACTAGGCTCACCTATGTGCACCAACAACTTATGCTAAGCAAGAAAAACTACTTAGGTGATAGCAAGATATATGACAAGAAACAATATGGCTATCACAAAGTAAAGTGCATAAGTAAAGGGCTCGGGTAAGAGATAACCGAGGCACGCGGAGATGACGATGTATCCCGAAGTTCACACCCTTGCGGATGCTAATCTCCGTTTGGAGCGGTGTGGAGGCACAATGCTCCCCAAGAAGCCACTAGGGCCACCGTAATCTCCTCACGCCCTCGCACAATGCAAGATGCCGTGATTCCACTAAGGGACCCTTGAGGGCGGTCACCGAACCCGTACAAATGGCAACCCTTGGGGGCGGTCACCGAACCCGTACACTTTGGCAACCCTTGGGGGCGGTCACCGGAACCCGTCAAATTGCTCGGGGCGATCTCCACAACCTAATTGGAGACCCCGACGCTTGCCCGGAGCTTTACACCACAATGATTGAGCTCCGAACACCACCAACCGTCTAGGGCGCCCAAGCACCCAAGAGGAACAAGCTCAAGGGTACCAAGCACCCAAGAGTAATAAGCTTCTCAACTTGTAACTTCCACGTATCACCGTGGAGAACTCAAACCGATGCACCAAATGCAATGGCAAGGGCACACGGAGTGCCCAAGTCCTTCTCTCTCAAATCCCACCGAAGCAACTAATGCTAGGGAGGAAAATGAGAGGAAGAACAAGAAGGAGAACACCAAGAACTCCAAGATCTAGATCCAAGGGGTTCCCCTCACATAGAGGAGAAAGTGATTGGTGGAAATGTGGGTCTAGATCTCCTCTCTCTTTTCCCTCAAAAACTAGCAAGAATCCATGGAGGGATTGAGAGTTAGCAAGCTCGAAGAAGGTCAACAATGGGGGAAGAACACGAGCTCAAAGGATAAGGTTCATTGGGGAAGAAGACCCCCTTTTATAGGTGGGGAAAAATCCAACCGTTATGGTCACAGCCCGCACCGAGCGGTACTACCGCTCCAAGGAGCGGTACTACCGCTAGGGCGGTAGTAGCCCTTTGAAACACAACAGCGAGGAGGCAAAAAAGCCAGAAGAACCGTCGGAGCGGTAGTACCGCTTGACCTCACGGTACTACCGCTAGGGGTAGCGGTACTACTGCTAAGGGTAGCGGTACTACTGCTTGCGAGCGGTACTAAAAAATTACATCCGTGCCTACCACCGCTGGACTTGTGACGAGTTTTTGGTCCCGAGCGGAAGTAGCCACGGAAGTAGCCGCGGTAGTACTGCTCCAAGCGGTAGTACCGCTCCCAAGAGCGGTAGTAAAAAATTACATCCGCTCCTGTCCGCGGTAGTACCGCTGCAGCCTTTTCAGAACACCAAAACTGACACAACTTCTGCAAACGGACTCCGAATTCGACGAAACCAAGTTTGTTGGAAAGCTAGCGACAAGGGCTAACACAATCTTGATAGAAATACCAATAAGAAGCAAATGAGAAAAGGCCCAAAAGAAAATGGTGAGAACCCTTCCTCGGATAAGACCGGTAAAACCTCCAACATCGAAAACATCATAGAAGACGCATGCAAACTCCGTTTTCGATGAACTCAAGCTTGTCATCAAGATGACCATAAGCTCTAAGACTCACAAAGAGAACCAAACAAGAACCAAGAAACATGATGCAAGGATGCAATGGTTTGAGCTCTCGACGAACGATACGATCAAGCTACTCACTTGAGAGCCCCCCTTGATAGTACGGCTATCGATCCTATAACCCGGTCTCCCAACTACCACCATGAGACCGGTAAAATAGAAAACCTATCAAGGGCAAACCTTTGCCTTGCACATGGTCCACTTGAGCTAGATGATGACGATCTTGACTCCCTCAAGTTGGACCACCTTTCTTGATTGCGTTGGCTCGATGAAGACTAGATGATTACTCCCCCATAGTCCACTATGGGTGAGCCACTCTTCGGCACATCTTCACAAGTCCATTGTCACCACAATGGACGGCAAGCTTCAAGCACTTGATCTCTTCGTGATGCTCCACTTGAACTTGCACACGGCAATCTTGATGACGATCACCACTTGATGTCATCCTCTCCATGGGTTGAGTGATATCTTCCTCTTGACGCAAGCCCATGAACACGTACCTAACCCCACATAGAACTCTCACATAGACCATGGGTTAGTACACAAAGCACAATGGACAATGCTTACCATACCATGGGATCACTTGATCCCTCTCGGTACATCTTCTACGCTTTGTGAGTTGATCAACTTGATTCACTCTTGACTTAGTCTTGATCAACCTAGAATCTTTCCAACTCTCTTCATTTGGATGATGTCTTGAAGGTAAACATGAATGATCACACAATCTTCTTCTTCAAGACATGCTTGCAATAAGCTCAACTCTCACATGACCAATCTTTGGATAATTCCTTAATAGCACCTTGGTCAACACAAACTCTCCTTGAAACCAACACATGTACTCCAAGAAAAGCCTATGGACAAAACCTTCAAATATAACTCAAGGCAACCATTAGTCCATAGAGATTGTCGTCAATTACCAAAACCAAACATGGGGGCACCACATGTTCTTTCAATCTCCCCCATTTTGGTAATTGATGACAATCACTTTCAAGAGAGTTTATATAAGGAATTATGCATCACCATGCAATGCAACAACCAATGATGCATGAGTAAGAGATGCAAATGCTTAGGAACAAAACCAAAGCAAGAGGAGAGAATTCTCTAAACTTCTCCACAAAACTCTCTGAAACTTCTCCCCCATTGGCATCGATTGCCAAAATGGGAGAAAAGCTTAGAAGGCCAATATAAATTGTGTTCCTCCATAATTTGTGTATTTCTCAACAAGAGAGTGGAATGCAATACACAAGTTTGACGGTAAATACTAGGAGGAAAACAAACTATATTTAGGCCCAAAGTTTACAAAAGAAAGATATGCCACAAAGACATAAGAAAGAGAGAAACAAGCAAACAAGCAATCAAAAGATACCAATTGAAGCAAGCAATCAACGGATATCAATTGAGCCAACTAGACCAATGATCCTACGTGCCACATGAATGAAATAAATTATGATATGAGCAAAGGAGTGTTCTAGAGAAACTAGAGAAGCTCCCCATGATTTGTGCACAATTTAGTTTTGTAACTGGATACAACGAGCACAAAATAGGATCGTCACTCCCCCAAGATCAATAGAACCTCACGACAAGTGCAAGAGAGCAACAGAGTGTTCTAAAGACACTAGTGAAGCTCTCCATGATTTGTGCACTTCTTACAATATTTGCATTAGGATACCGAGTGCACAAAATAGGATCATCACTCCCCGAAAATCAATAGAAACTCACAACAAGTGCAAGTGAGCATATAGGAAACAAAGCCTAGACTTGCAACAAACAAATGCTTGAGCAACATATAAAAGAGGCAACTTAAGAGTAGGCTCAACCAAAATGATGTGTGTGAGTCATGGCAAAGCACTTGAGAAGACTAATGTACGGATGAGCATTAAGCATCAACATAGTCTTGGAAGAATGAGGCACACGGTGCAAGGCCTATCATTCCCACACACAACTAGCAAATGGGTTCACAAGCTACTAATAATGCATATAGAGAACCTATGCTTGTGACAACCCATGGTGAAGATAGAAGATGAAAGCCTCATCAAGACGAGGGATACCAATTAAGATGGCAAAAGCCTCGTAGAGATAAGCATGAGGAAAATAATCTTCACCACACAGGAGTGCATCAAGATGCAACGAGATAAGACATGCACTCAAGGCAAAAGCTTTCACGGAGCCACCAAAGAAATAACAAGAAAGACAAGGTGGACGTGAAAGAAAGGATATCATCTAGAGATGTAATTTCTCTCAAGTGTATAAGGTTCTAGGTAGACGAGATCATGATGATATATATCTACAAAGAAGGATGTACACCCGAAATAGTTACAACACGAAGGAACAAGATATCCAAAAGGAAGTCATAGATATACCAATAAGATATTTGCTTGGAAGCATAGCACATGGCTAGATATGGTCTTATTGTACATAAATGAATTCCTACCACACAACCATCAAAGACATCACAACTAGCAACAAGAGATCATTGTTGGGATGCTTTGAGAAAGGAAACAAGTATCACAAGAGAGAATGAATAACATGCCATGATACAACCTACACAAGGTTGATGCAAGAAATGTGTGCATGAAGTATATGAAGATACTTGTTACCGAGTTAACATTGGAAGGATGTAGTAGATACCAATTGAAGGTACAAAGTAGTTCATTGATCATCCTAGCTTGACTCCAAAAAGCACATGGTGACAACACCTTCCTTGTGAGTGAGCCGAGCATCCAATGCATCTCCAATTGTTCCTAGAACAACAACACAAACAAAATGGTACCCAAACTCATTGGGACCAAAGAGTTAGAAACACCAACAATACATAGGACAAACTCCACATAAATATGTGCATATAGATATGGAAATGAAATTCATGCACATCTCATCCAATTTGAGACTTGGTGGAGTTTCCCCTATATATTGGGTCAAAGAGAGAAAGCATGCCACGGAAACTACATGAAGTTAATATGCATGCTCAAGACTTTCAAGAACCGATACCAAAATACAAGGAAATACCAAGTGAAAAGAATACCAAATGGAGAAATCATCACTTGGAAGATATCATTAAAAGATACATCAAGGAATGAGATATCCATTGGAACCCACAAAATGATATCAAACTCCCAAAAGAGAGGATGGTTCCAAACAAACCAAGCTCTCTACAAAGTTTCATGATGGCACAAGTACCAAAAAGAAACGGCTTGCCGTCCACCAACACACACTTAAAATGGATCACAAGTTTAGTGTTTTATAGAAAATAGGATAGCTCCCCCACGAGTTGTGCATTATAGAGAATTTGCATTTGAATACAAATGCACAAGGTAGGATCACCACGTTCACTATATCAAGGAAAACACTAGACAAGATCAAGAAAACAACAAGATCCTCAAGTGGCACGGAAGGCAATGGGAGTTGACACAAACTTGGCAAGAGATAAGGCAAATAAAAAGCAAACGCCAACGTGAAGATGATCAATAATTTCTACCACACATAAGTGAGTACCAATTGTCAAAAGACAAGAAGTATTTGGAAATAATTCCCGGTGGTAGATAGCAAGGATATCCGACATCATCTTCACACCAAACACAAGCAAATTGCAACTTGTAGAGCTAACATGCCACGTAGGAACAAGATAATTTACAATATCAATTCTAGGTGACAATATCTCAAATGTACACATTTTCTAGGCTAGTAATATACATAGCATATTACTCCCCCATAATGTGATACCAATTAAAGAAACTTAACAAGAGGCAAAAAGAGGATCCAACAAGAGATAATTAATGGACTATTTAGAATTTGAATTTCTCATGAGAAGACATACCACATAGTGACTAGATAAGCTTGCAATATCAATACTAGGTGGTATTCCTCATGTAACACATTTATGGACTGTGAGGTGCACAAAGCACATCACTCCCCCAAAATGGGATGTTCCATTAATCTCTCACAAGAGCCAACTAACATACAAACAAGATGCGCAAAGGCTCAACGCACTACACACACGTACATGATGTGCAAACCAACACACATACTTGATTACTCAAGATAAGCAAATTGGAGGCACAACATATACAACCACATGCAAGGAACAAAACCAAAACATGCAAAGGGGCAAGTAACTTTCGATGTAAACAATTTAAGTACAAGTTACCGGAAGGAGGCACATTGGATCTAGAATAGAAACTTGATAACCCAATTGACTTGGCTTGAGACAATAAGAATGATGAAGTCCCCTTAATCTTCATAATGTAGCCAAGTCTCCAATGCCCTCCAACAACACCTATTGATCAAGTTTGAGCTAGTTGGTCCCCAACCAAGTTGGGTCCTAAGAGGTTAGTCACAATAGGCTTGGCTACCCAAATGGTTCTTTTCTTGACACCACTTTGAGCACCAACAAATTTGGCAAACACATGGCCAACATTATCCTTCCCAAGAGAATAGATATCATCAATAATAATTGGGTTGGATAAGTTACCACTAGTGCATGAAGAGGCGAGGTGACCTTTCTCACGACATAAGTAGCAACGTCTACTCTTCACTTTCTTCTCACTTGATTTCTCAACTTGAGAAGCATTAGCTTGAGTTTCTTGGGAAGAGGACTTTCTTCAACTTGAGGTTGAGCATGAGAATCGAACTTGTGGCCGCTTCCCTTGTTGCTTGTCACTAATGGCCTTCTTCTTCAATGGGCAAGATCTAACATGATGCCCTTCAATTTTGCACTTGAAGCAAATAATCTTGGCCGAATTCTTGACTTGTTCTTGGCCCTTCTTTTGTTCATCTTGGACTTCTTCTTCTTGTTGGAGTTGAATCCAAGTCCACCTTTGTCATTGGGGGATTTTTGCACACTCAAGATATTGTTGAGTGTGAATTTCCCTTCATGACACTTTTCCAAGTCTTTCTTCAAAGAAGTGACTTGGGCCTTGAGCTCTTTGATTTCCTCTACATGGTTAGTCTCAACACAAGTACTAGAGGAAGTATAAGCTTCATCATTAGAGCAACAAGGCAAGGAAAGCAATTCATCACAAGATGTACCAATGTTATGCATAGATGAATCGCGAGGACTAGCACAAGGCAATATAGCATTTTGACTAAAAGTAGTGCTAGTGTCCACATGAGGCTCACTAGATGTTACCTTAGCAATCATGGCCTCATGAGCTATCTTTAGCACATTATGGGATACTAGAAGATCATCATGAGAGCTTGAGAGCTTTTCATGGCTTTCTTCCAATTTCCCATAATTGCTAGATAGCAACTCAAGTTGAGCCCGTAGCTCAACATTCTCCTTTAAAATGGATGCTTCACAAGAAATAGAGTTAGTAGCACAAGCATCATCATTAACAACAAGAGGAGAAGGCAACTTGGCAAGCTCTTTTAAATAAGAAGCTTCAAGTTGAGCATGAGACTCGGTGAGTTTGATGAGCTCACCCTTGATGACCCTTGAGCCATTTTCGAGGTGCTCAAAATCCTCAAGGAGTCTAGCATGAGCAACTTCAAGCTTAGCATTTTTAGTTTCAAAAACATTGGCCACCTCAAGAGCTCTATCATGAGATTCCTTCACTCTAGATAACTCTAGAGCAAAAGTCTCCTCAAGAGATTCCTTGGTGGTTTGTTCAAGTTCAAGAGCTTGAGAGAGGTCCGCAATCTCATTAGCGTAATCACGCTCATGACCTTCCATTTTATCAATGGTGACCTCATGCTCCTCAAGACGAGATTCCAACTCATCAATATATTTCTTGCCCTCAATAGCAATAGACATGATTTCCATGAAGTTGGAACGAGCAATTTTATTCTTAAGAAGAGCTTTAAAAATTATTTCCCCCTTAACTTTTAAGGAGGCAACATCATCATTCTCTTCATCATAATCGACATCATCATCACTCTTGCCATCATCAATATTATCACAAGATATATTGGGATTCAAAGTGGGAGATACCTTTGAAGCCTTGGCCATAAGGCAAAAAGCAATAGATGATGATGTGGGATCCCTTGAAGCACCATTCAAGACCACATCTTGTTCCATGGAGTGTTGGGTTTCCTCTACATTGTTAGCACAACAACTCGAGGAAATACATGCATTTTTATCATGCCAACAAGACATAGCAAGCATATCATCATGAGATTTAGTCAAGCAATTTGTACATGATATGCAAGGACTATCAACACAAGCATGTGAAACATTTGGAGTGCTCGAAGTGCTAGAGTCCAAAGATGAAGCATCGCAACAAGAAAGTGATGAAGGATTATCAAAACTAAGCCCACTATCATCATTGCAATGAACACCACTACTCACCATGTCATTACCTTGTGGCAAACCACATGTAGGTGAAGTAGAAGAAGTTGAGAACACAACACGACCGGAGGTGGAGGGAGAACAATCATCCCCACAAAACTTGGACACGCCATATTTATCTTGAAGCTTTGTCCACAACTCATGAGCATCCCGGAAAGGCATGAGTTGAAATATAACTACATTGCTCAAAGCATCGAAAAGCATATTAGAAGCTTGAGCATTGAGATAAGAGTTTTTCTCATCCTCTAAAGATAATCTTTGGGGATCTTTGGAGGAGAAAAACCCATATCTACAATTCGCTCTAAATTTGGGTCCATGACCCTAAAGAGATTAAGCATGCGAATTACCCAAACATCAAAATTTGTGCCATCGAAACTAAGTGTGTCAGAGAATCCTAATCCCCTAGTCGACATCTTTACTCTCTAGGCGGTTAAGCCTAACAAAGAGAGACGAGGCTCTGATACCAATTGAAAGATCGTGGATGTCGCCTAGAGGGGGGGTGAATAGGCGCTTTAAAATAATTACGGTTGAGGCTTGAACAAATGCGGAATAAACCTAGCGGTTAATTTGTCAAGCACAAAACCTACAACAACTAGGCTCACCTATGTGCACCAACAACTTATGCTAAGCAAGAAAAACTACTTAGGTGATAGCAAGATATATGACAAGAAACAATATGGCTATCACAAAGTAAAGTGCATAAGTAAAGGGCTCGGGTAAGAGATAACCGAGGCACGCGGAGACGACGATGTATCCCGAAGTTCACACCCTTGCGGATGCTAATCTCCGTTTGGAGCGGTGTGGAGGCACAATGCTCCCCAAGAAGCCACTAGGGCCACCGTAATCTCCTCACGCCCTCGCACAATGCAAGATGCCGTGATTCCACTAAGGGACCCTTGAGGGCGGTCACCGAACCCGTACAAATGGCAACCCTTGGGGGCGGTCACCGAACCCGTACACTTTGGCAACCCTTGGGGGCGGTCACCGGAACCCGTCAAATTGCTCGGGGCGATCTCCACAACCTAATTGGAGACCCCGACGCTTGCCCGGAGCTTTACACCACAATGATTGAGCTCCGAACACCACCAACCGTCTAGGGCGCCCAAGCACCCAAGAGGAACAAGCTCAAGGGTACCAAGCACCCAAGAGTAATAAGCTTCTCAACTTGTAACTTCCACGTATCACCGTGGAGAACTCAAACCGATGCACCAAATGCAATGGCAAGGGCACACGGAGTGCCCAAGTCCTTCTCTCTCAAATCCCACCGAAGCAACTAATGCTAGGGAGGAAAATGAGAGGAAGAACAAGAAGGAGAACACCAAGAACTCCAAGATCTAGATCCAAGGGGTTCCCCTCACATAGAGGAGAAAGTGATTGGTGGAAATGTGGATCTAGATCTCCTCTCTCTTTTCCCTCAAAAACTAGCAAGAATCCATGGAGGGATTGAGAGTTAGCAAGCTCGAAGAAGGTCAACAATGGGGGAAGAACACGAGCTCAAAGGATAAGGTTCATTGGGGAAGAAGACCCCCTTTTATAGGTGGGGAAAAATCCAACCGTTATGGTCACAGCCCGCACCGAGCGGTACTACCGCTCCAAGGAGCGGTACTACCGCTAGGGCGGTAGTAGCCCTTTGAAACACAACAGCGAGGAGGCAAAAAAGCCAGAAGAACCGTCGGAGCGGTAGTACCGCTTGACCTCACGGTACTACCGCTAGGGGTAGCGGTACTACTGCTAAGGGTAGCGGTACTACTGCTTGCGAGCGGTACTAAAAAATTACATCCGTGCCTACCACCGCTGGACTTGTGACGAGTTTTTGGTCCCGAGCGGAAGTAGCCACGGAAGTAGCCGCGGTAGTACTGCTCCAAGCGGTAGTACCGCTCCCAAGAGCGGTAGTAAAAAATTACATCCGCTCCTGTCCGCGGTAGTACCGCTGCAGCCTTTTCAGAACACCAAAACTGACACAACTTCTGCAAACGGACTCCGAATTCGACGAAACCAAGTTTGTTGGAAAGCTAGCGACAAGGGCTAACACAATCTTGATAGAAATACCAATAAGAAGCAAATGAGAAAAGGCCCAAAAGAAAATGGTGAGAACCCTTCCTCGGATAAGACCGGTAAAACCTCCAACATCGAAAACATCATAGAAGACGCATGCAAACTCCGTTTTCGATGAACTCAAGCTTGTCATCAAGATGACCATAAGCTCTAAGACTCACAAAGAGAACCAAACAAGAACCAAGAAACATGATGCAAGGATGCAATGGTTTGAGCTCTCGACGAACGATACGATCAAGCTACTCACTTGAGAGCCCCCCTTGATAGTACGGCTATCGATCCTATAACCCGGTCTCCCAACTACCACCATGAGACCGGTAAAATAGAAAACCTATCAAGGGCAAACCTTTGCCTTGCACATGGTCCACTTGAGCTAGATGATGACGATCTTGACTCCCTCAAGTTGGACCACCTTTCTTGATTGCGTTGGCTCGATGAAGACTAGATGATTACTCCCCCATAGTCCACTATGGGTGAGCCACTCTTCGGCACATCTTCACAAGTCCATTGTCACCACAATGGACGGCAAGCTTCAAGCACTTGATCTCTTCGTGATGCTCCACTTGAACTTGCACACGGCAATCTTGATGACGATCACCACTTGATGTCATCCTCTCCATGGGTTGAGTGATATCTTCCTCTTGACGCAAGCCCATGAACACGTACCTAACCCCACATAGAACTCTCACATAGACCATGGGTTAGTACACAAAGCACAATGGACAATGCTTACCATACCATGGGATCAGTTGATCCCTCTCGGTACATCTTCTACGCTTTGAGTTGATCAACTTGATTCACTCTTGACTTAGTCTTGATCAACCTAGAATCTTTCCAACTCTCTTCATTTGGATGATGTCTTGAAGGTAAACATGAATGATCACACAATCTTCTTCTTCAAGACATGCTTGCAATAAGCTCAACTCTCACATGACCAATCTTTGGATAATTCCTTAATAGCACCTTGGTCAACACAAATTGTCCTTGAAACCAACACATGTACTCCAAGAAAAGCCTATGGACAAAACCTTCAAAAATAACTCAAGGCAACCATTAGTCCATAGAGATTGTTGTCAATTACCAAAACCAAACATGGGGGCACCACATGTTCTTTCACTCGTGCACCATATTGTACACCATCGGCGACCAGAAGGTGGACACGGGGAAGGCAACGATAATGAAGCCGAAGGAACCATTGTTCCATAGCCGGCCGATCCCCCTGAACGTCTTCAAGGTTTCCGTGGCGAGTGTCAAACCGGGCCACGAGAATTTGCCTCCTATGGTACTAGTGGGGGATGACGACGAGACCGCACGGCGGCTTGGTGATTGTTGCAATGGGTGGGTCCTGTTGTGGCCAAAGAGTCTGCTTCGTCTGGAGGCGGCCGGGAGCACACCCACGAGCACGCAGCCTCAGCAAGGTATCAACATCAACACCCCACCTACCCAATTAGCGTCGGCTGTCGGGTTGGGTGATAGCGGACGGGGTAAGGAAGAGGCTCCCTTAGTCGCTGATGACGTCGCCATGGATGAGAATGAGGATGACGATGGTACTCAATAGTATGTCTATACTAGCGCCTACTCAGGGTTTGAGCGTCATGAGTCGGTGCCTGAATTGCCGTCTCCGGAGGCTGAACGTATTATGGACGACCTTCCGGTAGTAAAGAAGTCTTGGAAGAGAGCGAGGAAAGGCAAAAAAGCTGATTATAGGATCCAGCCGCCTCAGCAGCCTCGGGTTCAAGACCGTATAGATATCCCCGGTGCGGATAAATGGCATATCCCCGATCAACCAATCCTACCTGCAACAGCACTACGGGCCAGATTCGGCGATCTAAGGAGACTTCATGACGATGCTGCGGATAGAGAAAGGCCTCATCGCCTCGAAAGATCCAGGATACCCACTCTACATGGTTAACGTTCCGCGACAATTGTCATACGTCGACTTCTTCCCCGCGGATAAGTTCTTCCTTCGATTCGATTACATATTCGACATGTTTCACGTGAAGAAGATGGATTTTACGTTTGTCTGCCTTTATGCCTTGCACATGAACTACATCATCGGGGTTGAGCAGACACCTCATATCTGTGTCGCTGACCCGTACTTCATGCACGAGGGCTTCTTGGGAGTCTGCGCAAAGCACCATGATTACGCGAGGGAATACATCGTCAGTTTCATGCTTACCAATAAGGACAAGGAGGCGATTCTCGTGCCTTATCATCCCCTGTAATTCATCCGCGCGGATATCCTTCCTTCGATCTCAATCATTCATTTGCACGGTGGAGGCTAATTAATTTGAGGTGTACTTATTTTGCGCAGCGGCGGGCGCGCCATCCTCGTCATCCTCTACCCCCGATACTCCCACGCTCTTTACTTGGACTCGTCGAAGAACATTCACAAAAAGGATTACACCCACATCAAGGATGTTCTCGACAGTGCTATGTTTTACTACGAAGCACGGGGTGGAGAGGTCAAGGACAAGAAGAGAAGGGGCGGCAGGCTCGCCTTCGGCCATAAGACCGACTTCTGCTGCATCCAGCAACCGAGTGATTCTCTTAATGATGGATTCTATATCCTACACCACATGCTGGAGTATAGACGGGATCACCAGAACCTTCGCATGTCAGCTACATCCGGCGATGCCCATATTCTGCAATGGGCAAAGAACGTAGGAGATATCGAGGATCATCGACTTCGAGCTGAGTTTTATCACATCCAGCACGAACTTGCCCAAATCATCATGAATGAGGTCATCGGAAAAACAGGGATGTTCTACGAAGAAGGACAAATGTCGCGGGAAGACGTCCGAACACGGGTAGCCTCTCAGCGTCTCAACCTGAAGCCTTTCACTAGGCTCGGGGACTATCTCCCTGACTTGGATGGATGGCACGACATGTTGGAGTGATTGTCGATATATGACAATGTGTCCGTTTAGTCCATACTTTCTGTATGACGAAACTTTGAGTTATGCACGACGAAACTTTATTTGTGATGTAATTAAACCGTCCTCCTCGACTAGTGACGATCACTCTAGTTAGGGCATTTTGGGTACGATCAACTTTGTTATTTATGCTTATGATATGTTGCTTCTATTTTTGCCAAGTCTGTCTCTTTCTGTTGCTCAACTATATATGTTGCATATCATCGACTCATGTGACGATGCAGGTGCATAGATCATCGATGGCGAAGAAGTGCTACGTCAGGAGTACATATACGACGAGTGGCCGGAGTGTCAGGCCCAGGTGTACCGGTTTCCGGTTTTCGAGCGACAGGAAGTAGTTAGTTCAGGTTCACGCTAATGCGAGAGAGGGATACGAACTCATGTACTGCATAGTTCCTCTCTCACTCAAAGTGATAGCTCTTCTCGCGTATATCATTGTTTGGATGGATGACGATGTAGTTGCAAGTAATTGAGACTTGCATGTATCGCTATTTTCGAGATGATACGAAGTACCACTTTGTGTTGGATGATTATTATGATGAGACTATTTGTATGTATATGCTATGATTACATTTGTGGTCTGGCAGCCATTTGTATGTGTATCATGATGACATTTGTATCTGCTAAAGATTCTTGTATAAAGCCTGTTCAAATACAAAAAATATATGCAGAAAAAAAACTACTAAAATTAGCAGTAGCGAGTGGAGAAAAGTTAGGAGCAGCGTCACACTAGTAGTAGTGCGTCCAGGCAATGCGCGCTAGAGCTATTAGTAGTAGCGAGCTTCCATGAAGCACGCTGCTGCTACACTTGTATAGCAGTAGCGCGGGTCTGCACGCGCTGCTGCTACGGGTTAGCTGTAGCGCCTTATTAGTAGCGCTTGCCCCCGCGCTACTAATGTACCTAGAAACCGCGCTGCTGCTAGGCTTTTCCCTAGTAGTGGACACTCGATGGGGGCAAAATAACCAAAATATTACACATAATATAGTGCAAAGAAAATTTTCCCCATATGATCCATGCGAGGATCAGAGGATGAGGCTCCACTATCAAATGATAACGGAAACAAAACATAATAAGCGTCTAGGCGCAAAGGCACATTGTTCAAAGAGCTGAAAAGAAAAGGCACACATCACACACACCCTACGATGCATGCACCGCAAGCAAAGGGGATGGGAGGATGGGAGTATTCAAAAGGAAGTAGCCAAATTTAACCATAACGACCTTTACAAGAGGAAATTTCACCAAAAGTATCACAACACACATAGGTGCAAAGAGATCAGCAACAAAACTTTTTTCCAGGTTCGTCGACACCGACAGGCATATTTTCAAAAGCAGATATCCCAGTCTTCCTCCATGGCTTGGTAAGGGGCTTCGTTGTAAGTGCCATTGGCTGCCCCATCAGCTTCAGTGATCCTCTCTCCCCTACCATCAGGGGGTGACCCCCGGGTAGGCAACGGGACTCGGATCCCTTTTTAAAACATCGGGACGGCGAACTCCACTCAATCCGGCTAGCCCACAGGCCGGCTTCCCAGCACGGGCCGGATGGGCATGGCTTCCCGGCCCGGCCGGCTGCCCTCAAACCGGCTGGCCATGGGTCGTCCCATCCAGACGTACGAAAGACAACTCCCCACGACGGGGCAGGCGTGGCAACAGTGCGCCACCCATCCCCACTGACCGAGGCGAGCGTGGCTACAACGTCCCTCGTACCGCTGACCCGGGCGGATATGGTGACCGGGCGACGCGACACTGTAGCCAAACAGTGCCAACCACTCTGTGATGCAAGACAAGACGGACCATGGTGCCATGCAGCTAGCGGAGCCCGCGCCCGGAGGACCCGGCGACCCAGAGGACCCCACCGTCGGCTCCAGGGCGATGACACCAGGGCCCCTTGCACATGTATCTTTACCATCGTATCCCTGGGCGGTCGGCCTATAAGACCCCCCAAGGTGCCCTCCATGCAAAGGGTCGACTCTTAGAACACACCCATGCACACACACTCACAGGAGAGGAAAAGGATGGAAACGTAGCACCTTCCTCCTCCTCCACCAAACAACTCCAAGAGCACCATTGTAGCCCCTGTGCATATCATACCAACCCCGGAGGGCCCTGAAACGGGTACGTGTCGTGTCTCACTCTTGCGCCTTATAACCTTGCTTCCGGAACCCACCGGCGTCCTCAAGTAGCCCCCCACTTTTAGCCATCTTATGGCATCTGCCGTGAGATCACTATGACAGTTGGCGCCCACCGGCCACCGTGGGGCTGCTCGCGGCGTCAGCCAGAGTCAAGTTCCAGAAGAGGCCCTTCACCGACTCGACCGAGCGCATTGCGCAGGCCTGGTCCGTCCTGGCCGGCCATGCCGGTTCTTCCGTCGTCCCTTCAGCGTGTTGCACGTCTTCGTTGCGCTGGTCCCCAACGAGTACCCTAGCGAGGTACTAAGCTTCACTGACTCCCCCGTTCCCGTCGGCTGCACCGTCTCCAGCGATGTTGCGGACCTTTGCAGTGTGTGGAGGTGCTGACCACCGACTCCAGCCGCTCTTCCTCGCACAGGAAGGCTGACGCGGCTGCTGCGTCTATGGCTCGCGCCAACCAGGCTAACCCGCTGCGCGCGACACTACAGAACCTCTGCATCCCCATCACCACCGACGCCAATGAACCGCCGCTGTGTCCCGGCTCAATGAGGATCGTCGGCGCCTGCTGTATGAGGCCACGGTGCTCGGCACTGCACGACACCGGATGGAGTCCACCCAGTGGGAGCACAACGCCGCCCACGGCTTCACGCCAGCCGCGGCCGAGCCCGGCTGGATCACCGAGGTGCGGGCCCACGACGGTGCTATCGGTCGCGCACTAGGCGTGGCTCCGGCCGTCTACGACACCCCCGTCAAGAACATGCGCGCCGATGAGGCGGCCATGGCGGATCTCGAGTTCCTGGAGGGCGAAAAGCTGCTGCAGCGGCAGCTGTGTATCCGCTAACTTGTTGCTGCGGCGAACTCACAGCAGAGGCGTTATGACCTGGACCCGCCATAATCAATATCTCCTTACACAACAGGAGCACGTAGTGTTGCATCACTCAAAAAATGCTTCCACTGCTATCTGTTTTTGCCACAACAAATGATTACACTTGTTACAAGCATGCCTGTTTTTTCAATGTTTTTTAAAATTAAAAACCAAACCATGCAACCATGCAAGGCACATGCTATAAACTTGTACCATCATGCTACAAAAAAGTAAGCTTCAAAAACTTATAAGAATGATAATGTTTTTAAACCAACTCTCATGAAAGCAACATTTTTCTTTTAAAATCCACGCATGTAGTAATATGTTGCAATCCCGCAAAAATTAGCTACAACTACTTAGCACAAATGTTGTAAACATTTTATAATTCTTGCATATGCAGAGAAACCAGGGGGGATACAAAGCAATGCATCGTTTCCCCCCACATGAATCATCCTAAAGGGCAAGGATTGTTTTGACATCTAGAGCTTTTGCGATCGCACTCGCAGCAAGCACAATAGCAAGGAGTTTGCAGCTCTTGACGTTATGATCATCATCACCACAATAATTGCATGGAGTCTTTCTTTCCCCTTGGCTTTGGAGTTTTCTTCATTTTTGCTTTGTCCTTCTTTCCTTTCTTCTTCATCTCATCTTCTCGTAGCTCAATTATTGGCTCGTTCGCTTCTCTTTTTTCCTTTGGCCTCCCTTTCTTGGCTGACTTTGGGGAGTTCCACAATCCTACGGGGGCTACATCCCGCTGCCATGTATTTGGACCGTCTGAAGCATGCGCTTGTTCATTTGCTTCATGACCTTGGGCTTCTTCGTCTCCTGCAATGCCATCCCTTGCTCTAGCTTTCATTGCAGCAACCCCAACCTTGCCCTGCCCAATTAGGGCAGAGATGAAATTATAAGCTTAATCACTAAAGAATGCATCAGAAGCGAGGTTGCCAAACTTCCTACAAAGAGAGTTGAATATTAGGGTGTTTCTCATGGGGACTCCAAAGTGCATAGCCCTATGCCCATCGCCTGGATCAGGTGCATGGTCAGTTGCTCTCTTAAACCATCTTTCAAGCATGTAAGTCACATGTATTGTTTGCACACTTAGGTGCACCATGACATGGATGATATGTGGGAAGATCAGCCCACACATCTCAAACATGTTGCACAGATGCACATGTACCTCTCATATTAAGGGGCAACACACACCATGTACTCTTTATGGTTGACACCATCATTTGCAACAAGATGAAACCATATGACATCCCCTTGCACATGATATTGCAGCCCAAAGCATGTTGATTTAGCCCAGATTTTTGGAAACTTTGAAAATACCTCTGTGGTATAGAAATCCGCAACCTGCTTTTCAATGTTGTGATTGTAAAAAACAAGGTTCCAACATCAACAAGGTTTGCTACATATGTTTCAAAGGAACGCCGCAACCAAATTGTACTGCAAAATAGAAAAAATATGCCGAGGAACTGAAGAAATTCTACATGACTTAGACTTACTTTCCGTAGTGGTGGCCTCTTCGTTTCACTAACGAAGCCAGCATTGCTCTCGAAGTCAGGCATTAGCTCCTGGCAGACCTCAAACTGTTGCACGAATGTCTAAATCGAGTCTCCATGATGATTTAAAGTCTTGAAGTAGGAATTCAGCCCCTCGGACTGCCCGGTTGTGCCTATGAATGGAAATAACTTATGCCTAAAGTACACAGGAGCCCACATCTTCCTGGTGTTCCACCATCTTCTTCCACCTTTATTCAAACTCCTCGATGGTATTTGAACCATTGATGCTACCATAGAATACTTCAGCAAAAGGCTCGACCTTGCCTAGCATCTTTCCTAGCTTTGTTCTCGCAACCCGAAAGATGTGCCACTTGCAACATCTGTGCGATGAATCTGGGAGCGCCATCGAGATGGCTTCAGCCATTGCCTGGTCTTGATCCGTCATAATGTTCAATGGAAGCTCATTATTCATTGCCAACATCCATTGCCGAAAGACACATTGGAAGTTTCAATTGTCTCATTAGGCAGCAAAGCATAACCCAGAGCAAATTGTGTGTGTGTGTGGTTGTGTGTGTGTGGTTGTTAATGAAGGAAATATGCCCTAGAGGCAATAATAAAGTTGTTATTTATATTTCCTTATATCATGATAAATGTTTATTATTCATGCTAGAATTCTATTAACCGGAAACTTAGTACATGTGTGAATACATGGACAAACAGAGTGTCCCTAGTACGCCTCTACTTGACTAGCTCGTTAATCAAAGATGGTTAAGTTTCCTGACCATAGACATGTGTTGTCATTTGATCAATGGGATCACATCATTAAAGAATGATGTGATGGACAAGACACACCCGTTAGCTTAGCATAATGATCATTTAGTTTTATTGCTATTGCTTTCTTCATGACTTATACATATTCCTCTGACTATGAGATTATGCAACTCCCGAATACGGAGGAACACTTTGTGTTCTATGAAACGTCACAACGTAACTGGGTGATTATAAAGATGCTCTACAGGTGTCTCAGAAAGGTGTTTGTTGAGTTGGCATAGATCAAGATTAGGATTTTTCACTCCGAGTATCGAAGAGGTATCTCTGGGCCCTCTCGGTAATGCACATCACTATAAGCCTTGCAAGCAATGTGACTAATGAGTTAGTTGCTGGATGATGCATTACGGAACGAGTAAAGAGACTTGCCGGTAACGAGATTGAACTAGGTATGAGGATATCGATGATCGAATCCCGGGCAAGTAACATACCGATGACAAAGGGAATAACGTATGTTGTTATGCGGTTTGACCGATAAAGATCTTCGTAGAATATGTAGGAGCCAATATGAGCATCCAGGTTCCGCTATTGGTTATTGACCGGAGATGTGTTTCGGTCATGTCTACATAGTTCTCGAACACGTAGGGAACGAACGCTTAACGTTCGATGATGATTTGTATTATGAGTTATGTGTTTTGGTGACCGAAGTTTGTTCGGAGTCCCGGATGAGATACGGACATGACGAGGAGTCTTGAAATGGTCGAGAGATAAAGATTCATATATTGGACGAAGGTATTCGGACACTGGGAAGGTTTCGGGATGTTTCATATATTTATCGGGGAACCGAGGGGTTACCGGAACCCCCCCGGGGAAGTTATGGGCCTTAATGGGACATAAGGGAGTAGGAGAGGGCAGCTCGCAGGGTGGCACGCGCCCCCAAGGGAGTCCGAATTGGACTAGGGGGAGGGGGCGCGGCCCCCTCTTTCCTCTCCCTCTCCCTCTCCTTCCCTCTTTCCCCCTCTTGGAATAGGAAAGGGATTCAAAGTAGGATTGGGAATCCTAGTTGGACTCCCCCTTGGCACGCCCCCTCATGGCCGCCGGCCTCCTCCCTCTCCTCCTTTATATACGGGGGCGGGGGGCACCCCAAAGGCACAACAGTTGTTTCTTAGCCATGTGCGGCACCCCCCTCCACAGTTTCCCACCTCGGTCATATTGTCGTAGTGCTTAGGCGAAGCCCTGCGCGGATCACTGCTACCTCTTGAGCATGCGTTGGTTTTCCCTTGAAGAGGAAAGGGTGATGCAGCAAAGTAGTGTAAGTATTTCCCTTAGTTTTTGAGAAACAAGGTATCAATCCAGTAGGAGACAACGCACAAGTCACCTAGTACATTCACAAACAATCAAGAACCTTGCAACCAACACGATAAAGGGGTTGTCAATCCCTTCACGGCCACTGGCAAAAGTGAGATCTAATAAAGATAGTAAGGTAAATATTTTTGGTATTTTTGTTGTATAGATTGGAATGTAAAGATTGCAAAATAGTAAACGAGATGCGATGTAAATAAAAGAGATGCGATGTAAATAAAAGAGATGCAATATAATAAGAAAGAGACCCGGGGGCCATAGGTTTCACTAGTGGCTTCTCCCAAGATAGCATGTATTACGGTGGGTGAACAAATTACTGCCGAGCAATTGATAGAAGAGCGCATAGTTATGAAATTATCTAAGGCAATGATCATGAATATAGGCATCACGTCCGTGTCAAGTGGACCGAAACGATTCTACATCTACTACGATTACTCCACACATTGACCGCTATCCAGCATGCATCTAGAGTATTAAGTTCACAAGAACAGAGTAACGCTTTAAGCAAGATGACATGATGTAGAGGCATAAACTCAAGCAATATGATATAAACCCCATCTTTTTATCCTCGATGGCAACAATGCAATACATGCCTTGCTGCCCCTACTATCACTGGGAAAGGACATCGCAAGAATGAACCCAAAGCTAAGCACTTCTCCCATTGCAAAAAAGATCAATCTAGTAGGCCAAACTAAATCGATAATTAGAAGAGACTTGCAAAGATATCAAATCATGCATATAAGAATTCAGAGAAGAACCAAATAATAATCATAGATAATCAAGTTAATAAATCCACAATTCATCGGATCTCGGCAAACACACCGCAAAAGAGTATTACATCGAATAGATCTCCAAGAACATCGAGGAGAACTTTGTATTGAGAATCAAAGAGAGAGAAGAAGCCATCTAGCTAATAACTATGGAGCCGAAGGTCTGTGGTAAACTACTCACGCTTCATCAGAGAGGCTATGGTGTTGATGTAGAAGCCCTCCGTGATCGATTTTCCCTCCGGCAGATCGCCGAAAAAGTTCCCAAGATGGGATCTCACGGGTACAGAAGGTTGCGGCAGTGGAAAAGTGGTTTCGTGGCTCCCCCTGATGTTTTTAGGGTATAAGAGTATATATAGGCGGAAGAAGTACGTCGGTGAAGCTATGAGGGGCCCACGAGGGTGGGGGCGCGCCCTCCTGCCTCGTGGCGTTCCAGACTTCAACTCCAAGTCTTCTCGTTTGCTTTTGGTCCAAGAAAGATCATCGCGAACGTTTCATTCCGTTTGGATTCCGTTTGATATTCCTTTTCTTCAAAACACTGAAATAGGAAAAACACACAAACTGGCACCGGGCCTCCGGTTAATAGGTTAGTCCCAAAAATAATATAAAAGAGCATATTAAAGCCCATTAAACATCCAAACAGATAATATAATAGCATGGAACAATAAAAAATTATAGATCGTTGGAGACGTATAAAGCATCCCCAAGCATAATTCCTGCTCGTCCTTAAGTAGGTAAATGATAAAAAACAGAATTTTTGATGTGGAATGATACCCAACATAATTATCAATGTAATTTTCTTTATTGTGGCATGAATTTCAGATCCGAAAGATTCAATACAAAAGTTTAATATTGACATAAAAATAATAATACTTCAAGCATATTAAGAAAGTAATCATGTCTTCTCAAAATAACATGGCCAAAGAAAGTTCATCCCTACAAAATCACATAGTTTGGCTATGCTCCATCTTCACACAAAATGCTCAAATCATGCACAACCCCGATGACAAGCCAAGCAATTGTTTCATACTTTAGTATTCTCAAACCTTTTTCAACTTTCACGCAATACATGAGCGCAAGCCATGGGCATAGCACTATAGGTGGAATAGAATGGTTGTTGTGGAGAAGACAAAAAGGAGGAAGATGGTCTCACATCAACTAGGCTTACCAATGGGCTATGGAGATGCCCATCAATAGATATCAATGTGAGTGAGTAGGGATTGCCATGCAACAGATGCACTACAGCTATAACATATATGAAAGCTCAACAAAAGAAACCAAGTGGGTGTGCATCCAACTTGCTTGCTCACGAAGACCTAGGGCATTTTGAGGAAGCCCATCGTTGGAATATACAAGCCAACTTCTATAATGAAAAATTCCCACTAGTAGATGAAAGTGACAAAATAGGAGACTCTATATCATGAAGATCACAGTGCTACTTTGAAGCACAAGTGTGGCAAAAAGGATAGTAGCATTGTCCCTTCTCTCTTTTTCTCTCTTTTTTGGGCCTTCTCTTTTTTTATTTGGCCTTTCTCTTCCTTTTTTTATACTTCCTCACATGGGACAATGCTCTAATAATGAATATCATCACACTTCTATTTACTTACAACTCAAAAAATTACAACTCGATACTAGAACAAAATATGACTCTATATGCGTGCCTCCGGCGGTGTACCGGGATGTGCAATGAATCAAGAGTGACATGCATGAAAAAATTAAGAATGGTGGGTTTGCCAGAAATACGATGTCAACTACATGATCATGCAAGGCAATATGACAATGATGGAGCGTGTCATAATAAACGGAAAGGTGGAAAGTTGCATGGCAATTAATATATCTCAGAATGGCTATGGAAATGCCATAGTAGGTAGGTATGGTGGCTGTTTTGAGGAATGTAAATGGTGGGTTTATGGTACCGACAAAAGTTGCGCGGTACTAGAGAGGCTAGCAATGGTGGAACGGTGAGAGTTCGTATAATCCATGGACTCAACATTAGTCATAAAAAACTCACATACTTATTGCAAAAATCTACAAGTCATCAAAAACCAAGCACTACGCGCATGCTCCTAGGGGGATAGATTTGTAGGAAAAGACCATTGCTCGTCCCCGACCACCACTCATAAGGAAGACAATCAAATAAACACATCATGCTTCAAATTTGTTACACAATGGTTACCATACATGCATGCTACGGGACTTGCAAACCTCAACACAAGTATTTCTCAAATTCACAATTAATCTACTAGCATGACTCTAATATCACCATCCTCATGTCTCAAAACAATCATCAAGCATCACACTTCTCATAGCATTCAACGCACTTTTTATGAATGTTTTTATTATACCCATCTTGGATGCCTGTCATATTAGGACTAGTTTTATAACCAAAGAAAATTACCATGCTGTTCTAAAAGACTCTCAAAATAATATAAGTGAAGCATGAGAGATCAATAATTTCTATAAAATAAAACCACCACCGTGCTCTAAAAAGATATAAGTGAAGCACTAGAGCAAAATTATCTAGCTCAAAAGGTATAAGTGAAGCACATAGAGTATTCTAATAAATTCGGATTCATGCGTGTCTCTCCCAAAAGGTGTGTACCGCAAGGATGATTGTGGTAAACTAAAAAGAAAAGACTCAAATCATACAAGACGCTCCAATCAAAACACATATCATGTGGTGAATAAAAATATAGCATCAAGTAAAGTTACCGATAGACGAAGACGAAAGAGGGGATGCCTTCCGGGGCATCCCCAAGCTTAGGCTTTTGGTTGTCCTTGAATTTTACCTTGGGGTGCCTTGGGAATCCCCAGGCTTAGGCTCTTGCCACTCCTTATTCCAAAATCCATCAAATCGTTACCCAAAAACTTGAAAACTTCACAACACAAAACTCAACAGAAAATCTCATGAGCTCCGTTAGTATAAGAAAATAAACCACCACTTTAAGGTACTGTAATGAACTCATTATTTATTTATATTGGTGTTAAACCTACTGTACTCCAACTTCTCTATGGTTCATACCCCCAGATACTACTCATAGATTCATCAAAATAAGCAAACAACACACGAAAAACAGAATCTATCAAAACAGAACAGTCTGTAGCAATCTGACTTGTTCGAATACTTCTGTAACTCCAACAATTCTGAAAAATTAGGAAGACCAGGACAAAAAGTATATTGATCTACTAAAGTTGGAATTGGTATTTTATCGCTCTATGGTAAAAGATGATAATTATTTTCGTGAGCGCATACATTCTGTTTTTATCAGCAAGATCAAACAACAATCACCTAAGAAGATCCTAAAGGCTTTACTTGGCACAAACACTAATTAAAACATAAAAAACACAATCATAACAGAGGCTGGATGAATTATTTATTACTAAACAGGAACAAAATCAAAGAACAAAAATAAAATTGGGTTGCCTCCCAACAAGCGCTATCGTTTAACGCCCCTAGCTAGGCATAAAAGCAAGAATAGATCTAGGTATTGTCATCTTTGGCATGCAATTCATCAATTGAACACACATCACCCGGCTCTTTGGTTTTCTTAATGATCAAACTCCTAGGCAAGAAATCAAGAAATTCATTTGTAGCAAAAGGTTCCTTAAAGATAACGAAAAAGTTGGGATGAACATTTATTGATTTGAGGTCTTCATTCTCGTTAGAAGATTCACCCTTATTTTTTGGAACATAGATAAACTTGGTAATTTTGGTAGGAGGAGGATTTGAGGCATTCTTAACAGCAGAAGAAGCGGTACCCAAGTTGGTAATAATATCTTCGCGCTTATCAATTCTAGCGGAATCTTGATCTATATTTTCATTAACTATGGGTTCCTTTCCACTAGATTTTTCAGAGTAACTCCTACATTAGATCCGTATTGGGTAATTTGGATATAGATCTTTTAATCCAAATTTTCGATTAACTCCACAGTGGCAATTTTATTTTCAATAATATCAAGCCTTTGCATCACATGTTCCAAAGTTAAAATAGTTCCATTAACCAAAAGAGGTGGTGGGCCTAGCAAATCTATCATAGCATTATAAGAATCAAAAGTATGGCTTCCCAAGAAATTCCCTCCAGTAATGGTGTCAAGAACATATCTATTCCAAGGAGTGATGCCTACGTAAAAATTGCGAAGAAGAATGGAAGTGGATTGCTTTCTAGTAGATCTATTTTGAGCATTGCAAATTCTATACCAAGCATCTTTTAGATTTTCTCCCTCCCTTTGTTTAAAATTAAGAACTTCATTATCGGGAGTATTAACAATGATAGGTGGACTAGCCATGAAGGCGAGACAAACGATCTAACAAACGGACGCACAAGAAGCAAGCGAAAAGAGGCGAATGGAAAAGGGGCGAAGAAAAAGGCAAAGGTTTTCGAAAATTGTTTTAGAAGTGGGGGAGAGGAAAACGAGAGGCGAATGGCAAATAATGTAATGCGAGGGAGAAGAGTTTATGATGGGTACTTGGTATGTCTTGACTTGGCGTAGATCTCCCCGGCAACGGCGCCAGAAATCCTTCTTGCTACCTCTTGCGCATGTGTTGGTTTTCCCTTGAAGTGGAAAGGGTGATGCAGCAAAGTAGTGTAAGTATTTCCCTCAGTTTTTGAGAACCAAGGTATCAATCCAGTAGGAGACAACGCACAAGTCACCTAGTACCTGCACAAACAATCAAGAACCTTGCAACCAACGCGATAAAGGGGTTGTCAATCCCTTCACGGCCACTCGCAAAAGTGAGATCTAATAAAGATAGTAAGGTAAATATTTTTGGTATTTTTGTTGTATAGATTGGAAAGTAAATATTGCAAAATAATAAACGAGATGCGATGTAAATAAAAGAGATGCAATATAATAAGAAAGAGACCCGGGGGCCATAGGTTTCACTAGTGGCTTCTCTCAAGATAGCATGTATTACGGTGGGTGAACAAATTACTGCCGAGCAATTGATAGAAGAGCGCATAGTTATGAAATTATCTACGGCAATGATCATGAATATAGGCATCACGTCCGTGTCAAGTAGACCGAAACGATTCTGCATCTACTACTATTACTCCACACATCGACCGCTATCCAGCATGCATCTAGAGTATTAAGTTCATAAGAACAGAGTAACGCTTTAGGCAAGATGACATGATGTAGGGAGATAAACTCAAGCAAATATGATATAAACCCCATCTTTTTATCCTCGATGGCAACAATACAATATGTGCCTTGCTGCCCCTATTGTCACCGGGAAAGGATACCGCAAGATTGAACCCAAAGCTAAGCATTTCTCCCATTGCAAGAAAGATCAATCTAGTAGGCCAAACTAAACCGATAATTCGAAGAGACTTGCAAAGATATCAAATCATGCATATAAGAATTCAGAGAAGAACCAAATAATATTCATAGATAATCAAGTTAATAAATCCACAATTCATCATATCTCGGCAAACACACCGCAAAAGAGTATTACATCGAATAGATCTCCAAGAACACTGAGGAGAACTTTGTATTGAGAATCAAAGAGAGAGAATAAGCCATGTAGCTAATAACTATGGACCCGAAGGTCTGTGGTAAACTACTCACGCTTCATCGGAGAGGCTATGGTGTTGATGTAGAAGCCCTCCGTGATCAATTCCCCCTGCGGCAGATCGCCGGAAAAGGCCCCAAGATGGGATCTCATGGGTACAGAAGGTTGCGGCGGTGGAAAAGTGGTTTCATGGCCCCCCTGATGTTTTTAGGGTATAAGAGTATATATAGGCGGAAGAAGTACGTCGGTGAAGCTACGAGGGGCCCACGAGGGTGGGGGCGCGCCTACCCCCCTCGGCGCGCCCTCCTGCCTCGTGGCGTTCCAGACTTCAACTCCAAGTCTTCTGGTTTGCTTTCGGTCCAAGAAATATCATCGCGAAGGTTTCATTCCGTTTGGATTCCGTTTGATATTCCTTTTCTGCGAAACACTGAAATAGGTAAAAAAACAGAAACTGGCACTGGGCCTCCGGTTAACAGGTTAGTCCCAAAAGTAATATAAAAGAGCATATTAAAGCCCATTAAACATCCAAAACGGATAATATAATAGCATGGAACAATAAAAAATTATAGATACGTTGGAGACGTATCAATCACATCACCAACACCGTTGCCACGCCGCCGTGCTGACGGAACTCTACCCCGACCCTCTACTGGATCAAGAGCTCGAGGGACGTCATTGAGCTGAACGTGTGCTAAACATGGAGGTGTCGTATGTTTGGTACTTGGATCGCTTGGATTGTGAAGACGTTCGACACATCAACCGCGTTAACATAACGCTTCCGCTTTCGGTCTACGAGGGTACGTGGACACACTCTCCCCGTCTAATTGCTGTGCATCTCCTAGATAGATCTTGCGTGATCGTAGGATTTTTTTTTGAAATTGCATGCTACGTTCCCGAACAGTTAATGCCAACAATCGGCGCAAGGGGAAGGTTGTAGCAATTTGTGTAGAATGTGGTGTCAAAACATACACAATCTTTGTACTTTGGATACAATGCCCTTGTTCTTCCATCAACCCAGAAAAACACCCTAACAGCTACATCTTCTTCTAGCTTAAAAAAAGAAGTTGGGGTTCTCCAATTGTCTTCTCTTGAAGTACTCGATGGTCAGCTCCAAGTCTTGCTCTGACAGGCCCTTTCGCAACTTTGCTCTTGCATTTGTCACATCTATCTTTACATATGGCAAATTCTTTGGATCGCAACATCCTGCATCTCCAAGCAAGCCCACCACATTTTATGTTGATATGTGGTGTTGTGTAGTGAGGTGATGTATTGTATGTCCACTTCTAGGATCTTTCTGTGAGATCGGCGAAATCTTCGATGACCCCTCTACAACATCAGCTGGTGTGTGTGATTGGCCTCAAAAACTTTCACGACCGAGCTACCGTCTCAGAGGCTAACACCCATATGTGCCTTGCAATCGTACCGCTACAATCTGTTTCTTTACCACTTGTTGCTCACATCCATAGAGATGCCAGCTTGTTTGCCTCCTGATTTTTTTATGACTAGCATAGCTCATGTCAGCATCATCACATTGATTTGTTGAAGCGCCGTCAGAAATGCTTCCACCAACATTCTTGGAAGGATTTTTCTGGGATTGTATGCACTCAAAAACTCTATATATTAAAATGACCTTCTCCTTCGAGCCTGTTCTTCTACTATGCCTTCATGTCACAATTTGAGTTCCAAAGCCCATCTTCATCGTATATTCATTGTTCACTCATTGAGCTTCATCAACATTGTCAAAAACCATTCCAACAAAAGGACAATTGGTTGTGATGATATATCTTCATTTGGTTCATCAACAAGTGTTGTAGCATTTCCATTGGCATTGTTACCGGCATCTTGGCCATTGTAATGAGCTGCACCATCCGTGTTCTACTGCAAGGTGTCCTCACTATCCGTTCCCACATGATCATTCAGATCAATCCTGTCCTATTCTTCTTGCAACACAGCATTTTGCAGATCATCATCAACGAAAATTGATGGCTCCGGAGCCACATTCCGCAACAAAATCTGCACCCAAGTCAATTTTTGTTGCTGCTTGAAAAACCATGCAAAAAATTTCAAACATAGTGGATGCAGCATGTGAAACACAACTCCAGAAATAAGTTTTTGTTGCAACAATCATAGCATAATATTTCACAACCAACACATGTAGCACACTCTTTTTTTTCAGGTTCTTTCTCCAACAAACATTTCTACAACGTAGTAGCATGTAGAACGGGGGTCAAATATCTTGGAACATGAAGTATGGGTCATCCTTTTGTTTTCATTTTTTTGAACCAATTCATTCATGTAGCATGTAGGAGTAGCATGTAGCATGCAACAGGTGCACTATATAGTTGTAACATTTTATTAGAAGAGAGCACTAAGAAATATTTTACTAGCATTATTTTCAATTTCGAAAAAAAATCAAAATAATCAACACAAGTGTTGAATAACATATTTTTCGTGTTATGCTCATCAACTAAAATCAAGGGTTGCAACATTTTTTGTGAGAGAAAGGATCTAGGGTTTGGTTTTCATACCAAAACAAACTCGTCCCAGCCATGCCGTGCTGCATCCTGGAAGACTACACCAGGGTTGACATACCATTGCAGCACCGGTACACTACCACCAGCGTCTTGCCGCCTCAGAGGAATTCAGCGATGAATGGCGGCGGAGCTAATTGAACAAATACAATGTCGCGTGATAGATGGGGGAGCACCTCCTCGAGCTCTCGCAATCGCCGGAAGAAAATATCCGGTGGATCCGGCCGCCACCGCCTCAGATCAGGGACGGGCCGACGTGGGGCCATGCATCTCCCTTGTTTCTCGTTGTGGTGGGGGTCGAAAAATGGTTGCAACAATGTCTGTCTATTTTGCTGCAACGGTTTGTTAGTCGGGCTCTGGCGCAGATTGGACGACCCTTAATCGCTGCATCGGTCGGCTGGGCCCAACCAGCCAACTGTTTGGCCGGACTGCCGGTGCGCATTGGGGCCCAAAAAACAAAGAAATGGTAAAAAGAGGTTGATGTAGATGTTAGGTTTCCTATGAAAAGGTGAACCAACCTGTGGTTGGATGGTTAGGTGGATACTGGTATCCCGGCCCACCAGGTTCAAGTCTTGGTGCTCACATTTAATCTCGATTTATTTTAGAAATTCCGAGGCTGCGCGTTCAGTGGGAAGAGACGTTCCCGTCGACTACGAGGCGCCTACGATGACTTCATAAAATCTCAAGATTATATGCCGGTTCAGTCTCTCGGAGGTGCTCATAGGGGTAGGGTATGCATGTGTGCGTTCGTAGGGATGAGTGTATGCACGTATATATATGAGCGTTTGCGTTTGTACTGTGTTAAAAAGAAGATTTCCTATGAAAAGTAGTACAAGAGATTCTATAGAAAAGTTCTCTCTCCCTACAATAATAAACCACGCATTCCTGCTGGTCCTCCATCGTGCCTTTTTGCAAAAGAATCCCTGATGTTTTAGTTATTTAACCACAGTCCTTTTTCTAAGTGGATCTGATAAAACCGTTTTCACAAAAAACACCCTGCATCTGCCGGCGTCCACCGCCCGACCGCACATAGCGCCTCCACGCGCGGGTCGCGCTCGACCTCCCCGCCGGCCGGCCACCGAAGCGCCGCAGCCGTACCAACAACTTCTCGATCTACAACGTGCTTTCCAACACCAAACAATGGAGTGCCCGGCACGGATTTGAGTTGTCCTTATCACGGAGGATGAGAGAGTTGACAGAGAGAAAAAGGAGCCGAGGTTGCTTGAAGACCTGCGGCAGGGGTGGAGCCAGCTGCGTGGCCCACGTTCTGGATGAACGGGCGCTCCTCTCGAGCGTCATCCTCCTCCCGACGGCAGCATAGACAAGGGACCGACGAAGACGCGGCTGGTCGGAGGCGGCAGAGCTCCAAGGTGGCGGGGCAGCAAATCCGGTTGCTCTGGTGTGGATGCAGCGACGGGCCGGACAGATCGAGGTGGAGGAGCCAGAGGCTGACGGAGAGGCGGCCGGTCGGAGGCGGGCAGAGCTCCAAGGCAGCGGGTGTGCTGCGGGGTTGTTCGGATCGACGCGGGGGAGCACGAGGCCGACAGAAGGTGGCCGGCCCGTCGGCGGGGCGAGCTCTAAGGACCAAGGTGGCCGTAGTGCGGCGGGTTGTTCCTTCGGGACTCTCTTCCCTGGAGAAAACAAATATTAGGGAGAGCGAAGAAGGATAAGGTAAAAGCTGAGAGAGAGAGAGAGAGATAGAGAGAGAGAGAGAGAGAGAGAGAGAGAGAGGAGGAGGAGAGGGGCTGTGGCAGCTGGTCTGGCTCGTGGCACAGAGGAGCTCCTCTCTAGGTGTGGTTGGAGGAGGCAGGGAGGCAGCACGAGAAGGCCGGCTGCTGGGGTGGGAACAAGGGGAAAATTTGCGAAGGGGAAGAAACTGGGACAGAAACGAGTGAGGTTGCGTCCTTAAAAGATATACTCTCTCCATCCTAAAACAAGTGTCTTAATTTCAGTACAACTTTAGTACAAAGTTATACTAAATTTAAGACACTTATTTTGAGACGGAGGGAGTATAAGGCTGCGGGATGAGCAATGCTACACATACATAATGTTACACGAACTGATGTGGAGGTTGTTAATTGGGCCAGGATTAGCAGCTGGGGCCCATCCGGGTTAAAATCAAGGGGAGAAAAGAATTTTATGGAAAGTTAAGTTAGCCTACGTAACAATTTCCGTAGGTGTAGGATTATTGCGGCGGGATAACCAAGCGATCCCAATTCCACCGCTTCGATCTAGAGTATCTATATCTATATCAATATAAAAAACCCAAAGAGGCAGATCCAAACAATCTCAACCGTCAAATCATGTAATCTAGCGGTTCAAATCGATCCAATGTTGAGCATCAAACACGTTTAACGCTCTAATTACCACCACTGCCATTGGTTATAAACATGTTTAAACTCAACGCTATCTCATGAAATCTGCCATGTATTAATATCTTACCATTCCCGTGAAGAAAGCAATTAATATCTTACCAAATACCAATGTGCCACAAATATACCTTATCTAATATAACGTGTCACTAATATTCTACCTAATACGTGCATTGCACGTACATAATTACTAGTTCTCAAAAGAAAAGAAAAAACGCCTTCGGTAACTGAGCAAGATGGCAAGATTGGCTACAAAATCAATCAAGCTGCCTTTTAGACTAGATTTGAACGTGTAGTTTTGTTTTTTACGGGAAGAACGTGTATAGCTTCTTTGGGGAAAGAACGTGTATAGCTTATGGGATGAGTACATGATAGTTCCTCCGTTCCTAAATACACATCTTTTTTAGAGATTTCAACAAAGACTATACACAGATGTATATAGACATATTTTAGAGTGTAGATTTACTTATTTTTCTCCATATATAATTAGCATTGAAATCTATAAATGTATTTAAAAACAGAGGGAGTATAAAGTTGTAAAATCAACGACACTTTCAACTCACTACACCCTTTTATTTCGCAAAAAAAATTCACTGCACCCTTTTTATTAAATCAAAGGTGAAGATTAAAACTTACCTCTTTGATTACGAGGGCATGATTGCCAAATTAAAAACTAATCAATTAATTACGTGTGTGCGCCCCTTCGATTACAAGGGCAGCGAGTGGTAGCGGCCGGTGGCGCGAGGCACATGACGACAAACGCGATGGGAATGGCACAGAACAATGCACGACTCGGCATGGCTGGACAAGGGCATCAGTGCCTGTAGTGTGTAGTAGGGCGTCGGCGATTTGCGAGCGTTACGCAGCTGGTGTGGGGGCAATGACGGCTTGACCGAAGGCAGCGTGTATGCTTGGCTGTTAGTTGTGCGGGCATGGCGGCACGTGTGGTTGCATGGCGGTGACTGGCGCCAACAGCGAGGTGCAAGATGCGAGACACAACTCAGTATTCACTGATTGTTGCCGATGCAAGCAAGTAGGAAATTTTCACGAGGGATGGATGCAGTAGTGTATAGGTATATGTACGCTTTGCCAAAGGTCCACAATGCTCTTTTATGTGTTTTTGAGGGGGTTGTACCCTTTCTTCTCTGTCTCCATCTTTTTTTTCGAATGGCGCACATAAGAGTGACAATGTACGGTCGCACGGATGGCATTGATTGGCACTGAATCTGCATATGTGCAGTAGGACGGCGGCTCGTGTTGAGCAGGCCGGCAACACCTTGGCCCCCTCTAATTTTCTCGTCGGCTCCCGGCTTTATCAATTCAGGCGCGTGGATTTATTGTTTTTATATGATGAAATGTGGTTGCCTTCATATACGTTGTCTTGCGCTTGCCTCCTTAAAGTTCTCACTTTGCTCGACCCGCTAGCTTCTGACATGATCGATGGCATCTTAAACTTTTTCTTTCGATACAACGCACGGGTACATTTAAGATTTGTTTTCCCTTGCAGTTGTAACTTTGACTTTGTAATACGGGGCCAGCCCAGGCCCAATGAATCGAGTCACAAACTCACAACTGTGGCCTGAGATGCAGCGCAACCGAGTCACGGTTGTCGTAAAAAATAAATATAACGGCGATTCTAAAAAGAAAAATTGTACGCACCCGTTCCCTGCCCTCCCTGAAGTCCCAATTCCATCGGCCCCTGACCCCTGAGGTCGAGATCGCATCGCCGCCGACGCAGACGATGGCCGGGCCCGACCGCCTGTCCGACCTCCCCGACGATCTTCTCCAGCGGATCCTCCACTACGCCCCGGCCAAGGAAGCGGCCTCCACAGTCGCGCTCTCGCGGCGATGGCGCTCGCCGCTCTGGTGCTCCTCTGGCGCCGTGAACCTCGAGACGGTTGTCGAGGAATACGTTCCCCGCGGCTGGGGGTACGAAGACAAACGCGAAGAATTTGACGAGGCCCTCTTCCTCTCCCGGCGAGATGCCTTCGTCTCCGCCGCCGAGGCGGCACTCGACGCCGCCGACGTCCCCATCACCAGGCTTACCCTGCGCTTTAACTTCATGGGTAACTACGGATCTAGCATAATGAAGTTTCTGCACTATGACCGCGATGGGTCCCGGTCGCCGGACCGAGGTGGGTCACGGTCGCCCGACCCAGAAGGCTACCGGTCGTCGGACCGAGATGGGTCACAGTCGCCGGACCGAGGCTGGTCGCCAGACCCAAAAGGCTCCCGGTCGTCGGACCGAGATCGGTCACAGTCGCCGGACCCCAAAGGCTCCCGGTCGTCGGACGACGAATCCGACGACCGAGACTGGTCATCGGACGGGGAAGGGTCCCTCTCTCAGGATCGGGACGGGTCAGTCTCGCCGGACCGAGACCGGTCACAGTCGCCGAACCCAGACGTGCTCGGCAAGTTGCTCTCCCACGAGACCGTCCGCCGTGTCGAGGAGCTCCGGCTCGTCGTGAATGACTGCAGATGCGACATGTATGCCTATGACGACGACGACAAAATCTCCTCCAGCTCGAGGTCGGAAGGCATCTTGAGCCTCAGCCTCTACTCCCTGCCGTCGGTGGCCCTCCGCGTGCTTGAACTCACCGGCTGCAAGAACTTCGTTACGCTTCCGCGGGCAGCCAAGTTAGCGTTCCCGCGGCTCCGGTCGCTGCGGCTGCGCCATTGTACCGTGCAGGTCGACGCTCTGCAGGGCCTCGTCGATGCTGCGGCAGAGCTTACCGCAGTTCACATTGAGTTTGTCATGATCGAACAACTCAACGACGAGATGACCCTCCGGTGCCCCACAGCAACCGTGATCGTGCTGAAGGGGTGCAATTGGAAGGAGAACGCTAATCCATGGTGTGTCCACAACAAACCCGAGGAGCCCATGGTGATCGACGCGCCGAGGCTGCGGCGCTTCAGGTACAAGGGGCTTCTCCGGCCGTTCTCGCTGAGTCCGCAGCCACTGGACTTAGCTCAGGGGGACCTGCATTTTGTCCTGCGCCATGGCAGAGATGGAAAGAAAGTTTGGTGCCACGACGGCGAGGATCCACGCTGTGGAGAGCTCGACCTCGAGGTCTTCTGGCAATTCCTTCAGAGTTTTAGCACCGCCAAGGATCTAAAGCTGAGGTTGTACGCCCTCGAGCACATCGCCGTTCTAAGCAAGGCCATGCGCCTCAAGCTCCTGCCGACATTCCGCAGACTTGAGCGCCTGGAGCTGCAAGGATTGCACAGGCCCCAAGGCATTACCGCGGCTGTGGCGATCGCGAACCTGCTCCGCTGCTGCCCCGTGCTCTCTGACCTCCACATCAACCTCACCTTGGCATGCCATGATCTAGTGTATAGGGGTTGCGAACGCCGATTTCTGCGAAGAAAATTCCGGTCTGACCGCGACAAGTCCATCCATCTTGTCAACTGCGGCCGCAATTCTCCGAACGCATACTACAACAACACTAGGTGTGGTGAGGCCTCTGAGATCCCTGCCTTGAGTCGGCGCTCGTTCGATTGCTTGCAGAGCTCCATGAAAAGAGTGTGTCTGCAGTTCCGGTCTGTGGATGCAAACTGCTTTGGAGTTAAGCTGGTCAAATTCTTCGCTGAGAACGCAATGGTTCTTGAAGAAATGAGTATCAACGGCGGAAACGAGAAGTTGGGCGAGCACATGACTCGCAAGGTTGAAAGATGGATTTGTAATTCATCTATCAAGAGAAAGCCCGGAGCATCAAGCTTCGTGGTCGTGCCCATTAGGAGATGAATCTACCGATAAGAATATAAGTTAGCCTCTATTATGTGTGGCGTTTTGCCTAAGATAGATTTAATCGTAGAGTTTGGCTCCCACTTTCAATAACTCGTCACCGTGGTTACAGAAAAATGTACTCCATCCGTCCCGGATTAATTATCGCTCAAATGAATATATCTAAACGGAGGGAGTAGTTAGCACTTGTATTTTGGTGGCTAATGGTTTTGAGGGTGGAAAATCAACTTTCTGACCAATTTTCTCCAATTTCTGTTGATTTTAAGTCAAATTTATTCCAAAATGTTGCTCGTTGTGCTAGTTGATCATTGAAACCAGATATGTCATTTATTTTGGTTCAAAAGCAAGTATTAAAACCATAATTTGAGGTTTTGCAGAACATAAATCCATGCATGATGCTCTGCTTTGACTTTCTTGGATTCTTATGTATATGGTCAATATTTTTATTTTGCGGGTGTATATGGTAAATATTAGTGTACCATGTCTGTGTACTGTACCCTATATAATGTGTGTGCCTGAAAAATACCTACTACTACCTTTTGAAATGAACAAACCGCACGAGGTCTCTAACCCAATAATCAAATCAATTTCGGGTAACCGTGATTTAGGCAATGAAATATATTCGTTTCCCATCTTCAAATGATGGATTTTCCTTTTGCACCCATCTTTAAATATGGACGCCGATATCCACCACACGTGTGGCATAATAGGTATTCGCCCACACACCGTGTGTGGCATGAGGGGGACAGCCCACACGAGTTGTGTGTGGAGAACAGTAGAATTGCCCACACGTGTGGGCGCAGCTACTTCGTGCCACACACCCAACAAGTACTACCCATCCCCACCCCGTGCGTGTGGCATGAAGCAAAATATGCCCACACGTCCTGGCGCAGCTAAAATAGGTACCCGCGGGATGACGATTTAGTTGCCAGCCGGATGGCAGATGTAGTTATCCGGGATGGCGAATATGGTTGTAAAAGCACGGCAACTCTCTATGTTTTGGTTAACTATAGTTGCTGTCGTGGGAACGATTCCGACAATAATAAGGTATAGGGTAACGGAGCATGGTCTATCGAGATGCATATGGGGTGACACTGTGGTTTTAACGAGTTCGGGCCTCTCAGGGTGTAGATAACAGCCCTACGTCCAGTGCTCCGAAGAGGCTTTGTTTTATCTGAGTATGTATCCGGAGATTACAATGAGAGAGAGAGGAACAGATCCCCACACTAGTAGGAAAAGGGGCTTTTACCCCGGTTCATAAGGGCCTTTAGTCCCGGTTCAGGAACCGGGACTAAAGGGTCGTTACTAATGCCCTAGCCCTTTAGTCCCGGTTCTTACACGAACCGGGACTAAAGGCCGTCCACGTGGCCGGTGCGGGGAGCCCAGGCAGGAGGGCCTTTGGTCCCGGTTGGTGCCACCAACCGGGACCAATAGGCATCCACGCGTCAGCACCTGGCAGGAGCTGAGGTTTTTGTTTTTTTTGAAAGGGGGGGGGGGTTTGGGGGTTTTGGGGGGTTAATTTAGGTTGTTATTAGGTAGCTATTAGAGAGAAGTGTCCTCTCTTATATCTCCGTGCTTGGTTTACCAACGCTACGTACTGCTATGCCTAAACATGGCTTAGATTGAAGTGAAGGCAACATGTGGTGCATGTCGAAAGTAATACTAATCCGGACTTGATCAAGTTTGGATTGTACTACTTTCGACACGCACCACATGCATGTTGCCTTCACTTCAATCCAATCCATGTTCATTTCACCCGCTGATATATAATAACTCTTCATGCACGCATCATGCATCATCATATATAATAACAAGTCCTACTAATCATCATCATACAACTTCTACTCGTTATTAATAACAAGTCATACGATCATCATCCTCACAGTCATCGAACCAACCCTACTTAATTGTTCTTAGCACATGATCATCAGTATTAGGTAGGACCGAAATACCCTCTTTAAGGTAAAATAGCATAAAACAATATAGACCCTGACTCTCCATTATGGAGAATGGAGATCATCCTGTCTCCAATTCTTGCGCCTCGCTTCCTTTTGCTTCCAAGAAGCTCCTTGCGACTGTCCATACATTTTTTCCATTCTTTGATTTGCATGTCTCCACTTCTTTTAGAAATCCGGTATGGACAGTTGAGATTCGTAGGATGACCTGGTTGTATATTCAAAACATCAAGCCTACCATTCTGATACATCAAATGAGGCACACAATCCTCTGGGATTATCTGTTGAAAAACATAGTAATAACTTCATAGTTAGCAATGATAATGCACTAGTTTTAGAACTATGCAAAATATGCACGGATGTCGTAATAGTAAGAAATCTTACCAGGGTATCTCCATAGTAGTTACCGTAGTTCAACACGTGCACTAGTGGCACGTATGGAGGACCATAATGATGAGGAGTTTGATTGTAGATATTGTAATTCTCAATATCAGTACAAAATCCGACCAGATGAGTTTTCTCCTTATAAGTTAACTCAGAGCCATCGGTGTAGTAGGTTCTGTCTACCATGTTCCGCACATTGTTTGAACAATCAAAATAAGCTGTCAATGAAAATAAGCTGTCAACTATTTTGAAATGAACAATATAAATTAGCTAATAACTATGTTTGAGAAACTCACATAGCGGTAGAATTGGAGGCGTATCAACAAGGACCCAAATGTCCATATTGTCTTGCTCGATGTCAGGATCACCAAGATCCATGGTGACAAGCATACCCTCATCAAAACCATACATCTTGCAAAATGCTTCCCAATTTTTGCAACCAAAATGGGTTACGCTCTCAGAATTATACAGCTTTACTTCAAAATCTATATCATGATGGGTCCTTAGGTGAATTTTCTTTGTTTCCATACTTTCATGGTCTTCAAAACCCATCCTCTCCAAGACGTAGCGTCTTGCATGGCATGGGATAAGCTAGCCGAATTGTAAAAGATGAAAAGTACACGTTGAAATAGTTGAAGTCGTGCTTAATTACGAAAAAATAACACTTGTCGTCGTTGCGTACCGTTTCAACATCGAACGTCTCCTCCAGCTTAATACTGAAGCGCCGATCTTCGTCCAGGTGAGGCCTGTCGCACTGACCTCGGTCGTCGTGGCACCAGTCGCACTCCCCCGGGAGACTTTCGTCGTCCGAGTACGACATTTCCTATGTTCATATATAATTCAAATATTAAACATCTACAATTAAATATATGTACTAAAAAACCTAAGTTAGATCATTATTATTCATCACGGGTTGACTATCGGTTTGTCGAGTCTTTTCTTGAAAACTCTCAGCTCACGTGGTGTATACATTCGACCGTTGGTGATGGTCGCTCCTCCCTTTGTCCCCGTGTGCATTACACCAAAATGTCTAGCTAGCACACGGGAACAAAGGAGAAGCGACCCCCACGACAACAGTCGGGATTCTTCGTCCTCTCATATATATATGGTGGAACTCTCCCTCACTGATTCCTCTCTGACATTTGCGACCGTCGGTGATGGTAGCTCCTCCTTTCGTTCTCGAGTGCATTACACCAAATTGTCTAGCACACGGGAACGAAGGAGAAGCTACCCCCACGACAACAGTCGGGATTCTTCGTCCTCTCATATATGGTGGAGACTCGACAGACTTACAGTCAACCCGAAATATCGTTTAATTATCTTTCTAAAAGAGGATTTGGCTGGTCTCACCTCGATGTCGGAGGGGGCGGTGACGGGGACGACGGCGGGGATGATGGAGGGGCCGGGGGGGCTCCTAGATTTCTGCGAAAACAAAAACCCTATAAGCTATCAACTAATCATAGTGCTCTCCAATTTTAGCATTCAAAGTAGGATCGGAGTAGTTTTCCACTTTGAGCATTCAATAAGCAAAATCAAATCACAAAATAAAGTAGTATTCAAATTAGGATGCATTCAATTATAAGCAAAACTACATCATCTCCATGCGTCCGTACATCGCCGAATATTATCACTAATACACCTCGAATACTATCATACATATAGCATCGCTAGTACAGCTAGAACAGTAGCGCCCGACGGGTATCGGCGCGGGCGGTGGACACCCAAAGGGACGGAACCATCACAGGATCATAGCTCCAGTGAGATCCCTGAAGAACCTGCCAGGTATTGTCGAACCTGCCCTCCAACGCAACCATGTAGCGACGGACGTGCTGGTCCTCCTCGCTGACACGGTGACGTACCACCTCCGCGGTGTCCGGAAGCCTCGGCACCGTCACTGGCCCACGCGAGCGCCACCAAACAAGGATCGGGTCAACGACGGGCTGGTTCCTCACCAACCTACGCCCACCGGAAGGTAGCACCTCCCAAAACCAGCCCGGCGGAGCCCAGTCCCGGACATGGCCCCTCTGATCAAGCCGGCCTCCTCCGCCGAGTCGACGACGAGGATGCGGGATAGGCATCGTCGACGTCGATGCGGGAATAATTGCTTTAACAAAAAAACAAACTAGTTCTATTAATTTCCTTACTATAAATAGAATAAAGTAGTACTTACTACAAATAAACTAGCTAGTTTAACTAGTTCTATTATTTTTCTAACTAATTCTATTAAACACTTTCTAAGTAGTACTTACTAAAAGTTATCGGGGAGGGGGTACATATATCGACAACGACATACCCGATAAAAAATAAGAAGAGGAAGAAGACGAAAAAAATGAGGAGAAGAAGAAAGGAATAGAGGAGGAGATCGAAGAAAAAAAAGAAAAAAAGAGGAGAAGAAGAAGGAATAGAGGAGAAGAAGAAAAAATAGAATAATATATTATTCTATTTCTTCTTCTCCTCTATTTCTTCTTCTTCTACTCTTTTTTTCTTCTTTTTCATCTTCTTATTTATTTCTCCTCTACTTCCTCTCCTCTTCTTCTTATTCTTCTTCTTCTTCTCCTTCTTCCTCTTCTTATTTTCCTTTTCTCTCTCCTTGTTTTTCTTCTAAATATGAACATACATAAATGACTTCTAAATATGAAAAATCTAAACTACACATCTAAATTAATACATCTAAATTACAACAACTAAATTAACTACACATCTAACTACACATCCAAATTAATACAACTAAATTACAAATCTAAATTAAACTACGTACAGTACTATAGCTAGGGGGCGCGGCGGCAGCGGCGGCGGCCATTACAGGGAGGAGGAGGAGGGGATCGGGGCGGCGCTCACAGGGTGGCGGAGGGCGACCGGCGACCGCGGCGGGCCGGGGGCGGAGGGCGGCGACGGTGACGTATACGGGGCGACGGCTCGGGGGCGCGCGGCGGAGGCCGACGGCGGCGGCGGGGGGGGGGGGGCGGAGGACGACGGCGACGGGCGATGGCGTGGGCTCGGGGGCACGGGCGACGGCGACGACGACGGGGCAGCCTGGCGGCGTAGATCGAGCTCGCGGCGTCGTCGGGCGGGGGGACACTGGCGATGGAAATCAGAAAATTTCCAAAGTGCTACTTATATAGCAAAGGCTTTGGTCCCGGTTGGTGGCTCCAACCGGAACCAATACCCACCCTTTGGTCCCGGTTGGTGCCACCAACCGGGACTAAAGGCCTCTTTTCACCAGCGCAAAGGGCGGGAAGCAGAGGGCTTTGGTCCCGGTTGGTGGCACCAACCGGGACCAAAGGGGAGCATTGGTTCCGGTTGGAGCCACCAACCGGGACTAATGTGCTGGCGCGGTGCGGTGGGAAGTTTAGTCCCACCTCGCTAGCTGAGAGAGCTCAGCACCTGTTTATAAGCTGCGCTGCAGCTCAGGTGCTGAGCTCCTCTCTAATATGCAGGCATTATACATGCCTACCTTTGTCATTGCCATGTTGGGCCTATTGGGCCTGCGGGCCTGCATCCTGGCCCATGTGCAGATGGGTTTCTAGTCGTATGCAGGCTGTGTGGCCCATTAGGCGGCATTTTTTTATTTTTTCCAGTATTTTTTTGTTTTTTGAATTATTTATTTTCTTTTGATTTTTGCTTTATTTTTTATTCTTTTTGCTTTTAGCTCAGAATAATTATAAACTTTCTGTTAATCCATTAGTTTCCAAATTTGAATAGTTTAAATTTCATCCGGAAACTCGTGTGTTACAAAGGGATTTCATTTTTTAAACCTAATTTGAACTCCTGACTTTTTGTGTGTTCAAAATGCACCATTCAAAGCCACATCATCATTTTTCAATCCTTTCTGACTTCATTTGTTATTTTTCATGCATTTACTAATTATTTTGAACTATAAGACCCTAAAATTGAAAAGCATTTCAAATGAACTCTGAAAAGGTTGAAAGTTGGCATGATATCATCATTTCATCCACATAGCATGTGCAAGAAAGTTGAGAGGGTTACGGCAAAAACTGGATGCACTTCGTGTACAAAACGGACAATCTCTTTCAAAGTATCAGGATTTCATCCGGAAACTCGTCTGTTACAAAGGGATTTCATTTTTTAAACCTTATTTGAACTCCTGACTTTTTGTGTGTTCAAAATGCACCATTCAAAGCCACATCATCATTTTTCAATCCTTTCTGACTTCATTTGTTATTTTTCATGCATTTACTAATTATTTTGAGCTATAAGACCCTAAAATTGAAAAGCATTTCAAATGAACTCTGAAAAGGTTGAAAGTTGGCATGATATCATCATTTCATCCACATAGCATGTGCAAGAAAGTTGAGAGGGTTACGGCAAAAACTGGATGCACTTCGTGTACAAAACGGACAATCTCTTTCAAAGTATCAGGATTTCATCCGGAAACTCGTCTGTTACAAAGGGATTTCATTTTTTAAAACTTATTTGAACTCCTGACTTTTTGTGTGTTCAAAATGCACCATTCAAAGCCACATCATCATTTTTCAATCCTTTCTGACTTCATTTGTTATTTCTCATGCATTTACTAATTATTTTGAGCTATAAGACCCTAAAATTGAAAAGCATTTCAAATGAACTCTGAAAAGGTTGAAAGTTGGCATGATATCATCATTTCATCCACATAGCATGTGCAAGAAAGTTGAGAGGGTTACGGCAAAAACTGGATGCACTTCGTGTACAAAACGGACAATCTCTTTCAAAGTATCAGGATTTCATCCGGAAACTCGTCTGTTACAAAGGGATTTCATTTTTTAAAACTTATTTGAACTCCTGACTTTTTGTGTGTTCAAAATGCACCATTCAAAGCCACATCATCATTTGTCAATCCTTTCTGACTTCATTTGTTATTTTTCATGCATTTACTAATTATTTTGAGCTATAAGACCCTAAAATTGAAAAGCATTTCAAATGAACTCTGAAAAGGTTTTCTTTCTACTTACAACAAAAAACTTATTTATTTTATTTCTAATTACTTATGTCTTTTACTTTAATTATTTTATTTTTATTTATTTTACTGCTGCTATTTTTATTTATTTTACTTGCTGCTATTTTTACTTAATTAATTAAGGTTTATTTATTGTAGTTACTATAGTTTATTTTATTTTATTTTATTAAGGTTTATTTAGTTTTATTTATTTTATTAAGGTTTATTTATTTTATAAATATAAAAAATGAACATAGATGCACTTATAGAGAAAATTCAACCTAAATTCATACTAAATTTCTATGAAATTTACTATGAATTTAAGTCAAATTTCCTGTATAAGGGCATCTATTTTCACTTTAATAGAAGCTCAACAAGGCATAGAGGGACGGGCTTATAAACTGGTGTGAGCGCCCTTCGGTTGGCGAGGTGGGACTAAACACTGGCCGCAACTAGGACCAGCCCTTTCGTCCCGGTTTGTGGTATGAACCGGGACTAAAGGGTGGTGGGCCAGGAGCGTGGCCCATTGGTCCCGGTTTGTACCACCAACCGGGACCAAAGGGTCCATACGAACCGGGACCAATGCCCACGAGGCCCCGGCCGGCCCCCTGGGCTCACGAACCGGGACCAATGCTCACATTAGTCCCGGTTCGTGACTGAACCGGGGCTAATGTGAAAACTGCCCTGTGACCTAAGCCCTGTTTTCTACTAGTGCCATCAGAGCTAAGTCCGGAGACTAATGGCTAGAGAGTAGAGGGAGAAGAATGAGAACCTGCCCCCAAGTCTAGTGGTGGGGGGTGGCTTATATAGAGTGCGCCACCCCCTCACCTTCTATGTTACAAAGTGGGGCATGAATGCCATAATGCCAGCTCACTACCAAGCCTTCACTATGAGAATGATGCTTTGACTACTTTGCTACCTGCTGGTCTTCGTATGCCCGAGTGAGGCGTACGGTCGAGTGGATGGTATGATGCTTGGTCGAGTGGATAGTATGCTGCTTGTCCGAGTGGATAGTATGCCTGTATGAAATTTATCTGGACCCACATATTGTGTGGACCCCATGCTTTATGTTATTTCGACCCTTCGTGGGCCTACCTGTTATGTGTATCCCCAACATTAGCCCCCGAATCGATTGCGATTTTGCAGAACGAGTTTGTGAAAGACACAATTTGGTTCAAGGCTGAATTTTTTACTCTGTACTTGTCATCGTGCTTTCAGACAACCAAGGTTTGAACAAAATAGCAATGGATTCCGGCACTGCGCTTCCCGACTGATCTGGGTAAGTGCCCGAGAGGAGCAACTTGGTGATATTTGTTCATCTCTCGGAAGAGGTTAACTCGTGATCAAAGTATGGGTGTGTCATTAAATCCGGGCAACAGGATTGACGCATGGACTGTTCTCCCGGAGAGATGCCATTCTTTATCCCGGGGGAACGTCAATACGAGTCGGTTCTGGATCCAAACGTGTGAGTTTCACGCTTTGAGTCCTAGAAGAAGGCTCAAAACAGTTCCACGGAGGAGCGTTAAACTCACCTTATAGGATTTTTTTTGTAGTTTGACGGGAGTCTTTATAACTTGTTTGTTTGTTGTTCATCACTCGGACTGGTCAGGCCGTACCGAGTGGAGATTACTCCAGTGGAGGCACGCTGAGTGCACCCACTGGGTGTAGTCCTCGAGATCGCCGTCGACTGCGGGCAGTCGGCGGGGGTCTGAGAAAACTAAAAATCTTCTTAGCCGGTACCGATCGAACTTGTTCCACTCCGACTCAGAGGTCGAGTAGTACTTGGGGATCTGGTATTGGTCTAGCTTGTTTCTCCTCGACTCGGAAGTCAAGTAATACTTGAGTGATCTGGAGCTGGTCTTGACCGAGCAAAAAATGTTTCTTTTTGAGTTCTCTTCCAGTGGGGGCACGCTGAGTGCACCCACTGGGTGTAGTCCCCGAACCTCTGTCGGACTAGATGAGTCGGGCAGAGGGTTTAAGTCTCCTGGTAAACCTCCATGCAATCGACACGGTAAATATCTTTTAGTCTGAAATTGAGTGAATCGAATGCATCTTCAGACGCTTGACATGGTAAATAAGCTCAGCCTAGAGCTGAGTCAGTCGGACTGATCTTCGTGCACTCGGCACAGAATAAATTCAGCCTGGAACTCGGTCAAGCAGGTGAATCTTCATGCTCTCGGCACGGCGAATGAACTCGGCTTTGAAACTGCCGACTGTAGAAAAAAGCTGGACACTCCAGGGAGTGATCGTTCCAGTAGTACTTCTTATATTGACCGTTAGATTTTGCATGAAAGGGGTATTTTTCCGAGTGGACGTGCTTCCCGACTGATCGGGGTATATTGACTGCAAGGAAAAATTTGGTGGCACTTGTATGTACGGTCAGATAGATATTCCTGATGTGATCAATGGGTTGATCGAATGGGCGTAACCCTTGAGGACAGCATGGCCAACGGTTGTGCGTAGCCCCCGAGTGATGTTTGAAAGAGGTAAGCTTGCTACAGAGTGTGATATGAGGTTTGATCATATGAGTAACTTAGCCGTTCCCGTGTTGGGGGTGTAGAGGTAAACACATGTCCAACTGATGGTGACGCGCGAGGCGGCCGAGGGGCGATGATGTGTACAACCGAGCGACGACGCGCGGAGCGGGCGAGTGGTGAAGAGTGGTGACGCGCGGTGCGGTCGAGTGGTGAAGACGTGCACAACCGAGTGGTGAAGACGTGCACAACCGAGTGGTGAAGACGTGCACAACCGAGTGGTGACGCGCGGAGCGGGCGAGTGGTGAAGACGTGCACAAACGAGTGACGACGCGCGGGGCGGCCGAGTGGTGAAGACGTGCACAACCGAGTGGCGATGCGCGGAGCGGTCGTGTGGTGAAGACGTGCACAACCAAGTGGTGACGCGCGGAGCTGTCGAGTGAGGATGCGCGAGGTGGTCGAGTGACAGATTGCGTGCCCATCCAAGTGGCTGAAATGGTTTTCGAAGGAGTTAGCCGGATGCTTTAGAAGCTAATGTAGTGACGAGGTCGGTGTAGTGTGGTTGCGACGCAACAAGACTGACGTGACAACTGAGTCTGGGTAGAAATGATGATGGCGCGCACAGCGTCTGGGTGATTATAAAACATGTCAAAGTGGCGGATCGAATGCACTTGTTGAAGTGAAGGATCTGACTGGTGATGAAGTACTCGACCACTCAGGAGAGTGTCATTCCAAATGAGATGCAGCCCCCGAGTGTGGCGTAGCCCCTGAGCGTACTACAGGCTTCGATAACGGACACGTCGGAATAGAGAAATATAGTTTTGAATGGATGATTTGCAATTCATCGAGTCACTCGGGTAAAGATGAGCAGAAGCTTCCGAGTGATGCTCGAAAGATGCAAAGTCGCAAAGGAGTGAAGTGTGCAGTTTGATTTATAAAAGAGATTTATCTGTCTCGTGCCCAACGAGACGATGAGGTCTATATCATTGATACGATGAAGAGGGTTCCACAGAGGGGTCGGCCGGATGTGTTTGAAGTCAACAGGGCGACAAGGTCGGTGTTATGGCGCGCTAAGACCGGTATGCTGACCGAGTTTGAGTAGCGATGAAGTTGGCGCATAGGGCCGTCGAGTGGTCGCGTAACTTGTGTATGAAAAATAGCACAAGTCAACGTAATAATTTCTCGAGGAAATTTGATGTATGCTAAAATAATTTTTGTGAATGACACCCATAGACACCCGCTGGGAGTGCAAGGGGCTTGCTGGTTAACCAGCAAGAGTCTGAAGAGCGAAGGATCCATTCGAACTTGTCGAAGCGATGGATCCGACTGAACTCATTGGAATACTGGCTCAAATAAAACGGAAGTGTAGTGTTTCGACTGAGTTGCAGCCCCGGAGGACCGATGCAAACTCGAAATGAAGAACGACACATGGTGTTCGTGAATGATGTATGCGAAAAAATGGAAGTTGGACTCGGTAGTCACATAACTAATACTAAGCAAGTATGTGAAAATAAGCAGCCGAGCATAGAGGTACACTCATTGGCGTGGCCTCCGAGTGAGCGTGATGTGTGAATTACGGGATACTCGGGAAGACGGAAATAACAGAACGTAAAATGACTTAGTTGTCTGAAGGCACGCGAGTGGCCGAGTGGTGATGAGCCGACCAACCGAGTGGCAATGCACGGGGCGGCCCAGTGGTGATGAGGGGACCAACCGTGTGGCGACGCGCGGAGCGGCCGAGTGGTTATGAGGTGACCAACCGATGGCGATGCGCGAGGCGGCCGAGTGGTGATGAGGTGACCAACCGAGTGGCGACGCGCGGAGCGGCCGAGTGGTGATGAGGTGACCAACCGATGGCGATGCGCGGGGCGGCCGAGTGGTGATAAGGTGACCAATCGAATGGCGACGCACAGAGTGGCCGAGTGGTTATGAGGTGACCAACCGATGGCGACGCGTGGGGCGGCCGAGTGGTGATGAGGTGACCAACCGAGTGGCGACGCGCGGAGCGGCTGAGTGGTGATGAGGTGACCAGCCGATGGCGACGCGCGAGGCGGCCGAGTGGTGATGACGTGACCAACCGATTGGCGACGCGTGGAGCGGCCGAGTGGTGATGAGGTGACCAACGGATGGCGATGCGCGGGGCGGCCGAGTGGTGATGAGGTGACCAACCGAGTGGCGACGCGCGGAGCGGCCGAGTTGTGATGAGGTGACCAACCGATTGGCGAGGCGCGGAGCGGCCGAGTGATTAGGAGGTGACCAACCGACGGCGACGCGCGGGGCGGCCGAGTGGTGATGAGGTGACCAACCGAGTGGCGACGCGCGGAGCGGCCGAGTGGTGATGAGGTGACCAACCGATGGCGACGCGCGGGGCGGCCGAGTGGTGATGAGGTGACCAACCGATGGCGACGCGCGGGGCGGCCGAGTGGTGATGAGGTGACCAACCGAGTGGCGACGCACGGCGCGGCCGAATGGTTATGAGGTGACCAACCGAGTGGCGACGCACGGAGCGGCCGAATGGTTATGAGGGGACCAATCAAGTGGCGACGCACGGAGCGGCCGAATGGTTATGAGGCGACCAACCGAGTGGCGACGCACGGAGCGGCCGAATGGTTATGAGGGGACCAACCAAGTGGCGACGCACGGAGCGGCCGAATGGTTATGAGGGGACCAACCGAGTGGCGATGCGCGGGGCGGCCGAACGGTTATGAGGCGACCAACCGAGTGGTGACGCACGGAGCGGCCGAATGGTTATGAGGTGACCAACCAAGTGGCGACGCACGGAGCGGCCGAATGGTTATGAGGTGACCAACCGATGGCGACGCGCGGGGCGGCCGAGTGAAGTAGACGCGTCCCGCGGACTGGCGACGCTCAGGGCGTCCGAGTGAAGTAGACGCGTCCCGTGGAGTGGCCATGCGCGGGGCGTCCAAGTGATGTAGACGCGTCCCGCGGAGTGACGATGCGCGGGGCGTCCAAGTGATGTAGACGCGTCCCGTGGAGTGACGATGCGCGGGGCGTCCAAGTGATGTAGACGCGCCGCGGAGTGACGATGCGCGGGGCGTCCAAGTGATGTAGACGCGTCCCGCGGAGTGACGATGCGTGGGGCGTCCAAGTGATGTAGACGCGTCCCGCGGAGTGACGATGCGGGTCGTCCGAGTGAATTAGACGCGTCCCGCGGACTGGCGACGCTCAGGGTGTCCGAGTGAAGTAGGCGCGTCCCGTGAGTGACAATGCGCGGGTCGTCCAAGTGATGTATATGCGTCCCGCGGAGTGACGATGCGGGGTTTCCGAGTGAAGTAGACACGTCCCGCGGTAGGCGACGCTCAGGGCGTCCGTGTGAAGTAGACGCGTCCCGCGGAGTGACAATGCGTGAGACGACCGAGTCGGGCAAGTTGATGATGACGCGAGCAGCTTGGTGACCGCGTGCAGGACGGACGTGTGATGAGGACATGTCCAGCCGAGCGATGACACACGGGCGGCCAAGTAACGGCGCACGGGCAACCGCGCGCCAGTGATCTGGTTTGGTCCAAGTGAGCTAGTCCCATCTGGGTGACCATGCCGACTGGAGCGAGTTGCTGTCGAGTGAGCTAGTTCCATCTGGTTTGGTCCGAGTGAGCTAGTCCCATCTAAGTGACCATGCCGACTGGACAGAGTTGCTGTCGAGTGGATGATGCCCGAGGAAGAATTTGCTGAGCATGGCGACGTGGCCAATTCCTAGTCGCCACGCCGCGTCAGGTTTGTGCCTCCAACGCGGGAGACGCTGTCGTGTGCGAGGGCAGAGTCAGTTTCCGGTTGCGGCGGTGCGCTTCTGCCGTAGTCGTACGTGCAGTGTGCTGTTGACTCCGTCCGGCACAAGGACTTGCTAACGCCTGCAGTTACGACGCATTGATGGGGTTGCCCATGTCCAAAACCTGCACGTGCATGCGGGAGGCATTAAGTCCTTGTACAATGGGAGGTGCTTAGGAGATGTGCTTAGAGAAATAAACCAGGCTTTTCTTAAGCATCGGTGTTTATTTGTACAGGATAGACGCTTAACTAAGCGTCTCTCCTGTAGAAATAGGCACCGGTGCTTCAGAAAAATCCGGTTTATTTTTCTAAGCATCTCTTTAAGCACCTCCCATTGTACAAGGCCTAATTAACGATGATTAGGCAAGAGTAAAGGCCATTCATGCACGTAATGGACGTTTACCACGGCCATTTATCTCCTGCATGCAGGACATAACTGGGAAGGAATTAAGATTAGGAGGAAAGTGGAAGGCGAGGCACAGAGAGCTCCCTGGTCAGCCACGGCGGTGTTGGCTTTGGCATGGGTCCACCGCGAGGTGAGACAGTCCGCGACAAATTGGAGTGCGGGATGGTGTTCTTAGGCTGGCCATAGTGGGGGTAACATAAGTAGTATCATGCACTTGGGACTCGCAAACATGCTTATGTGGCAAGCAATTAAAGAAAAGAGAGATGGTTATAGTAACATAGGTAGATACGTAACATAATAAATGTGATGGTACTATGTCTCATGCATGGCAATAAATGAAACCATATATGATACTAATCTATGATACTATGCATTGTAGAGGTAGTAACATAGACTAGTAACATATGCATGTTACTAGTCTAAGTTACTCCCCACTATGACCAGCCTTATGCGAGGCGGCGGCGAGTCGACCCGATGGCTCCGTTCCCGTTGTGGTCGAGGACGTGGATGGCATCGGTCGTGGGTGCCGCGTCAGGTCCGTGAAACGATTGTGGTGGTCGCCGCCGCGCGGTTGACGAGGGACGCCGCTGCAACGTCGTGTTAGGCCGTCGCGATCTTGCGGAGACGAGGTGGTCGCTGCAGCGCCAGGCCTGCGCGCATGTCGCAACGACCACGGCTGAGCGTCCGCGCCGCCGAGGGACTGCCGAGCGCTTGCGATCGCTGCAGTCGGCTGACGGTGGGCTGAGGTCGACGGAGAAGAGGAAGCAGGAGGCGCGGACCAACGCGCTGGCGACCGTGCGCGAGGACAATGGCGACGACCTTGGCGCAGCGCGTCGATGCCCTTTTCCCTTCCCCGTCTCTTATCTGATCTATTCATCGGAGGATTTCGTTGTTGACCCCGATGGGCACCTGCTCGTACAGGGAGGAAAACAACAGATTTGTTAAGATCCACGATGATTGTTAGATCATAAGAGGATAGCATAGAAAGAAATGTCCTGATCAATCCGTTTGCAAACGGATATGCACGCCTGCAGCATCAAGTGAAAATGTTTCTTCTCCTCTCCTTTTGAGATGCTTCGGTTACTTGCTGCAAAGACGAACAATACGATCAGGATGAACAGGAAATTAAACACAGATGAATGAAAAAACCATCGGCATCATCGCTCGATAGACGCCATGCCCCATGATGGGCGCCAACTGTCGTGGGAACGATTTCGACAATAATAAGGTATAGGGTAACGGAGCATGATCTATCGAGATGCATATGGGTGACATGGTGGTTTTCACGAGTTCGGGCCTCTCATGGTGGAGATAACAACCCTACGTCTCGTGCTCCGGAGAGCCTTTGTTTTATCTGAGTATGTATCCGGAGATTACAATGAGAGAGAGAGGAACGGATCCCCATCAGAGCTAAGTCCTGAGACTAATGGCGAGAGAGTAGAGGGAGAAGAATGAGAACCTGCCCCCAAGTCTAGTGGTGGGGGGTGGCTTATATAGAGTGCGCCACCCCCTCATTTCCTATGTTACAAAGTGGGGCATGAATGCCATAATGCCAGCTCACTACCAAGCCTTCACTATGAGAATGATGCTTTGACTGCTTTGCTACCTGCTGGTCTTCGTATGCCCGAGTGAGTCGTACGGTCGAGTGGATGGTATGCTGCTTGTCCGAGTGGATAGTATGCCTGTATGAAATTTATCTGGACCCAGATGTTGTGTGGACCCCATGCTTTATGATATTTCGACCCTTCGTGGGCCTAACTGTTATGTGTATCCCCAACAGTTGCCATGTCTAATTTATGGTAGTTGTCGCGTGTAATCAAACCATAGTTGTCGTATGTGATTAACTACTTGCCACATATGGTCAAACAATAGTTGCCGTGTGTGTTTACCTAGTTGCCACGTGTGGTTAATCACAGTTGCCGTGTATGTTTACCAGATTGCCACGTACGCGCAACTACAGTTGCCGTCTAGCAAACGAATCATAGTTGCCATGTGTGTTTACCTAGTTGCCATGTACGCGCAACTGCAGTTGCCATCCAACAACGTATGACTGTCGTATGGGCGAAAAGCAGTTCGCCCACATGCGCGTGGACTAAATATATGTACTTATAATTCATCTATCAAGAGAAAGCCCGGAGCCTCAAGCTTTGTGGTCGTGCCCATTATTAAGGGGCGATTCTACCAATAAGTCAATACGAATGGGGAATTTTGATATATATAGGTGGTGTTTGTCTTAAGGGAGAATTAATCGTTGAGTTAGGCTCTCACTTTCATCGAGCTCTCTACCAGGCAATCCTGGGAGATGGGGCGACGGAAAAAACCATATGATCCGGGTTTATTTAACGAATCGGCGATTCCTCGTCCTCCAGCCTCAGGACTTCGATGGTGCGACACTTGTGGCTACTCCGGCCACTTCTAGGTGGAGGTGGGATGACGTCCCACCATCCTGTTACTGCCCTTTTGGCTTGGCCTGGAGAACTAACGAATGCCACAATTGAATGACCCATGATCAAGATGTTGATTGTAACGTCACTTCATCCACGGAGTGAAAGCTCTTGTCCCGGTCTCAGTTGGTCAGACCCAACAACAATGAATATGGATGGCACCCACAGGGTTTGGGTATGGGTGGATCCACTCCATACCCTTATCCGTCTCATTTAAGCTTACCCATCACCCGTACCTATACCCTCTAGTGGGTACAATTTTTTCCCATACCCGTCACCCGACAGGGTACATGGGTACCCGTGGGTAAAAATATCCATGTTTGAATAACATTAATTTGAGTATCACATAATTATAAACAACAACAAACGAAGTAGGTACGATGCCTGATATGGCGAGACCACCGGACTCCCTGCCCACGCTGCGCTGGGCGGCGAAGTTCTCCACTGCCGCTCTAGATGGCTCGCCGGAATGGCACGATGGATCGCTGTTCCTAGATCGGCCTGGTCTTTGTTTCCTTCGGAACGGGGACGGTAAGATCGTGGAGGGGCGTTATCTACGCTCAGGCGATAAGATCGAGAAGGGAAAGGAGATGGTGCTTCTTGAATCCGTTGTGCGCATCGGCGCTCGCGTCTTCACGGATCTGCGACGGCTGATGCTAGTCCCTGGGGTCCTATCGCTGGCGTCGCGATCAACTTCGCCGGCATCCTCGTCGCACTCGGGATCGATGTTTGAAGCCTTGGCCGAGAGCGGAGAGGACACGGTTGAGGCCTCGGATGTGGGACGTGTGGCGAATGAGGTGGTGAACGCTGTCCTTGCCGGTGATGAAGATCGTGGAAGCATTGAAGCCTCGAAGCGATCCTGGTCGGTCGTATGGCATCGGAGGAAGAAGACGGACGCCGAGCTCCTTCAGGAGTTCTAGAACGACGTGGGGTACCCTACGCCGGCGTCCAGAGTTTGGGAGAAGGGCTCCACATCGGGCAGCATGGTAAACTCCGATTCTGCTCACGATCCTTCGTTTTCGTGCAGGGAGGAGATGCATGCTGAGTGTGACAAATCGCCGGCCGTGCCAAGGCCGCCGCCGGCGCCAGCGCGGCAGCGACGTGGGATCTGCATCAGGCCGTGGAAGGGGCCGTTTCCACGCCCCAGGATCACGCCGCCGGTAGTGCTGGCCGCGTTCCTGCCGGCTTCACTTGCGGGTGCGTCGTCTTCGGCGTCTCCGAATCAGCAGGAAGAAACGGCAGCGGCTTGTACGGCATGCGACGATCCCGCGTTTCAAACTACGCTGACTTGGGACTCGGGCTCGTCACATGCTCGTGGGCCCTGCGTGAGCAAGGCCATGCAGGCCTCGCGGCTGGGCCGTACACTACGTCGAGGCGAGCTGTTTCAGTACAGGGTATCGAGACGCCCTAGCACCACGGTTTCGCATCTGCTTGGATTGACTTCATGTGTTCCACCGCCGCCATCGTACGCTGACGTACTGCGCCAGGCTTCTGCGCCGCCGATGACCGGCCGGGGTGGCAACCCGTCCAAGGGGGCTCCACCGGTGGGACAAACAGGTCCAACTTTTGCATCAAACCCCGGACTCTCGGCCGGCTTTGGTGTGGCTGCTGGACCTATTTGCTTTGGAGCGTTGCCGGCATCGACCTCCACCGTTGCTCCGTCCGTCCAGCGGGCCTCGGCTCCGGCGCCGGCACCAGTCATCTTTGGTGTTAACAACCAGCAAGCGCCGGATGCACCTCCCGCCCGGCGTCCCAAGAGCAAGCGCAAGGGGGGACGTCGTGATGCTACTGCCGGCGCTGCCCCCATGGCTACGCGTTCTACACCAGCGTTCCTGCCGGCGTCAGTGACGGCCGCCCCCAATGCTCAAACTCAATCAGCCATACACGCTAATGCGGCGACGTCGACCACTATTGACACTACTGGACATCTACCGAAGGGTAAAAAGATTGGTCTTTGGTGTTTTAAATGCAGGTCAGGTGATCATATGTCTAAGGATTGCACGGTGGTTCATTACTGTCACATTTGTAACAACTACAAGCATCCTCTGCACCGCTGCTCTGTCCTCAAGCAACCAAGGCCAACCGCCTCCCTCGGTGGTTGCGGTTTAGTTAGTGCAATGTTTGTACAGCTTCCGGACTCACTCTTCAAGGGGAATCTCGCCCCACCTACTTTGCCGACTGCTTTGGTTATGATTTCGGGCGGTTCCTTGTCTTCTTCTGTGGTGGAGGCCGAGGTTGCAAAGATCGCCGCGGTCCAAACTTCGTGGAAGTCGGAAGCTATGCCTCATGGAGCAAATGCTTTCTTGTTTTCTTTCCCTTCAGTGGAGATTTTGCAGCGCGTGGCAGCGTTTGAGTATAATGTTAAATCACATGATGTGAAGATCACTTTTAGTGAATGGAAAATCGAGGAGGTTCCGTCGCTACTTCCCTTGCAGCCTGTTTGGGTGCACGTCACCGGAGTCCCGCCAGCTCTTCGCCATTTCCTTGGTCTGTGGGCGGTGGGATCAGTTATTGGCGCCACTCAGGATGTTGACTTGGTTTGCTTGCGCCGTCACGGTATTGTGCGGATCCAGGTGGCTGTTCATAACATGGATATTTTTGTCAAACATGATGGGTCTGATGAAAGCTCGGTCTCCTCTGATGTCTATGTCAAGCTTAATGGATATGCGTTTCGGTTTGTGCTGGAGGAGGATGATTTTGTTCCGGATGATGACTTTATTCCTCGGATTTGGGAAAACCATGATGATGGGCATGATGATGGTGCTAACCGGGATGAGGATATGCCAGATAGGGATGCTAGCAAGCAAGCAAAGAAAGTCCAAATTAATGGTGGTAATACGATGTGTGGAGCTCAATCTGCCTCCACTGTTGTCTCCATGCAGACTACTCATTTGGGCTTTGAACATGCTACAGTGCCACCACAAGTCAACCTTCTGCATAATCCTGTGCAAGACGTTGCAGCTACATTTCTTGTGCCAACCGCGTCTGCTCAAGCATTGACATCATCCAACGATCCTTCAGGCCAGGGAGCTAAGCACATGCATGTGCAGGCAGTGATCATGCAGCCACAAGACGTGCATGATGTGGCCGCTCGCATGCAGCCAGCCGTGGCCGCTGCTACAGGGCCGTCAGCGGGTGCATGCACACCCATAAACCCACAAGTGGGTGTCCCGTCTCAGGTGCATCAGCCGGCAGACCTTGAGCAGGCGACGCTCAGGCAGTCAGCCACGGACGCGAGCGCTGCGCATGTTTTGCATGCTCCCGCTTCTGCTCCGGTACAAGTGCAAGATATGGTGGCGGGGTCTGCGACGGCTTCCTCAGCTCGCGCTCCGGTCGCCATAGTTCCTCTCGGTCCAGCGGCGGCTCGTTCGAGTCCTTTTACCACGACACCCATTGCGACTGTTCCGGTGGGACCGGCAGCACGTTCTTCTTCACCGACCTCTGGGACAAGGGTGATTCCGCAGCCTTCATCGATGGCCCACCCGGCGACACCGGTGGGTACTATGTCTGGATGGTTCTTCTCCGACAAATGAGTATGCACTGGCAAAGGCAATGCGCCGCCAGGCCTCGAGGAATTTGGACTCCATGCCAGGTACCTCTTCCTTTAAATCATTTCTTTCTTTTCCGGATACTTGCATTTATAACAGCTTAAATAACATGGGGGTCTCTATTGGAAAGAATGATAATGATATTAATCTGTCGGTTGGGGTACTTAAACATATGGAGATCGACCGTTTAAAGGTTTCTCCGAAGTGTAATACCACCATTCCTGACTCAGAAACCGAGGACGATGATGAAGCGGATGCCAAATATGATGGTCCTCTAATCTCCCACTTGGTTGGTGAGGTTACTGAGGTTTTATTGGATGACACAAGACTTGGGTCCATGTGATGTGACTTCACAGCGTCTTCGCGGTAATCTAAATCACATGCTTCTAAAAAGAAATAAAAACCGCCCAAGAAGGCGAAGAGTTCCACACCAATCCGAGTTTCCATATGAGAGACATGTTTTGGAATAGCAGAGGTCTCTCAGACTTGGCTAAACATAAACACATCGGTGATTGTGTACGGGAACATGCTTTGGATTTTGTAGCAATTTCTGAGGCTGGTAAGTGTGAATTTCGCCCGCATGTCCTCATTCACCTATCAGGTGGTTTGGACTACACATGGCATAGTCTACCAGCTCGTGGAAGGTCCGGAGGAATCCTTCTTGGGATACTGACAACAGTCGTGGACTTGTTAGCTTTTTAGATCGGTGATTTTCATACAAAATTTCACCTAAGAAACAGAGCTGATAATTTTACATGGACTCTTGTCGCTGTCTATGGGGCTGCCCAAGAGGTGCATAAGTCCGCTTTCCTTCGGGAATTGGTAAATCTGGATAAGGATAACCCGCATCCAATGCTTATTGGAGGGGACTTTAATATCCTTAGATATCAGGAAGAGAAAAATAATGACCATTTTGACACTCATTGGCATTTCCTATTCAATGCTGTGATAGGCAGTTTGGATCTTCGGGAGGCCAGTATGTCGGGACGGCAGTTCACTTAAGCTAATAACCGACATGTGCCGACATACGAGAAGCTTTATAGGGTACTCATGGATACCGAATGGAAACTAAAATTTCCTCTGGTAACCGTGCGAGCCCTAGAGCGTATTGAGGCTTTATCGGATCATGCACCCATCATTCTGGATTCTAATTCTATGAAACCAGCTGCCCGACGCCCTTTCAAATTTGAATTGGGATGGATGCATAGGGATGGATTTGTAGACATGATCAAGAATATTTGGGAGAGGCCCGCTGTTGGTCGTACACCTATTCAGAGATGGAACTTTAAAATAAGGGCCATGAGGCAACACCTCTCTGGATGGGCAAAACATACCAACGGGATTTATAAAAAAGAAAAACAACGGCTCTCTACCATTATTGATGACCTCGACAAAATTGCAGAGACGCGCATCTTATCTCAACAAGAGGTTGAATTAAAAAATCAATCTAATGAGAAGATTGCCCGTCTTCTGCGAGAAGAGGAGATCAAATACTACCAGAGATCCAAAGCCGATTTCATTTTGATGGGTGATAGTAATACAAGATACTTCCAATTGGTCGCTAATGGGCGGCATAGGAAGAAATGTATTTATAGTCTCCAACAAGATGAGGGGCGGATCGAAGGTGAAGAGGAGCTCAAAAAGTATATCACCGACTACTACAAATCTCTGTTCGGAGCGTCGGCTGAAAGGAATTTCACCCTTGACGAGACCCGAACAGATGACATTCCACAAGTCACGACAGAAGAAAACGATATCCTGACGGCACCATTCTTGGAAGAGGAGGTGAGAGCTGCTATGTTCCAAATGGAACATAACAAAGCTCTAGGCCCAGATGGTTTCCCCACAGAATCTGTCAGAATTTCTGGGATATCATCAAGGCTGACCTTATGAAGTTGTTCAATTGTCTTCATGCCGACCGACTTGAGCTATTTAGGCTTAATTTTTGCAAGATTGTCTTGTTGCCAAATATTAAGGAGGCTGAACGGATCCAGCAGTTCAGACCCATATGCCTCCTTAATGCCAGTTTCAAGATTTTCACCAAAGTGGCTACGAATCGGCTTAACTCGATAGCTAACCATGTTGTCCGACCATTTCAAACGGCTTTCATGCAAGGAAGGAATATACTTGATGGTGTAGTAATCCTGCATGAGACCGTCCACGAGATGCATCGGAAAAACCTAAGTGGAGTAGTATTCAAAATTGACTTTGAAAAAACCTATGACAAGGTCAAATGGTCTTTCCTCCAACAAGCCCTAAGGATGAAAGGTTTCTTTGAAAAATGGTGCCAGTGGATCCAAAATTTTGTAACTGGAGGTAGCGTGGCCATCAAAGTCAATGATGATGTAGGTCATTACTTCCAGACAAAAAAAGGACTACGGCAGGGTGACCCCATGTCCCCAATGTTATTTAACATTGTGGTTGACATGTTGGCTATTCTGATTGAGCGCGCCAAGCAGGACGGGCGAATTGCTGGGGTAGTGCCACACCTTGTGGATGGTGGCCTCTCTATTCGGCAATATGCTGATGACACAATACTTTTTATGGAACATGACCTGGACAAGGCTCGAAACATGAAACTCCTGTTCTCAGCGTTTGAGCAATGTCAGGTCTTAAAATTAACTTCCATAAAAGCGAAGTGTTTTGATTTGGAGAAGCCGTCGAGGTAGCGGCCGATTACGCGGACCTATTTGGTTGCGCACTTGGCCAATTCACGATCAAATATCTGGGAATACCGATCCATTATCGACGTCTCACCATTGCGGAGTGGAAGCATGTAGAGGAGCGGCTAGAGAAACGGTTGAGCAGTTGGAAAGGCAAGTTGCTCTCAGTTGGAGGACGGCTGGTTTTGATAAACTCTGTCCTCACAAATATGGTTCTCTATATGCTTTCTTTCTTCCAACTCCCAAAAGGGGTCTTGCAAAGATTGGACTATTTTAGGTCTAGATTCTATTGGCAAGGAGATGGTGAAAAGAAAAAATACCGGCTGACCAAATGGAGCGTGGTTTGTAGGCCGAAAGACCATGGTGGCCTTGGAATTCATGACCTGCAGGTCAAGAATGAGGCCCTACTTAGTAAATGGTTGTTCAAACTTCTTACTGAGGATGGTGTTTGGCAAACCATGCTGCGCAACAAGTATCTAGGCCAAAAGACGGTGTCTCAGGCATATTGGAAACTTGGTGACTCACGCTTTTGGGCTGGCCTAATGGCGGCAAAGAAACAACTCTCTCGCTTTGGGTCTTTCGCGATAAAGGACGGGTCGGAGATTCGTTTCTGGAAAGACATCTGGCTAGGCAATGCCAGCCTCCGAGAACAATATCCATCCTTGTACAACATTGCTCGCGATAAGAAAAATACTATTACGCAGGTGCTCAGCTCATCCCCGCCGAATATTTCGTTCAGGCGGGATTTGGTCGGCGCCCGACTTATGTCATGGCATAATCTCTTATCCCATCTGGATCTGATTAACCTGACGCAAGGCCGTGATGTATTTTGCTGGAACCTTACTACATCGGGGTCTTTCACGGTAGACTCTATGTATCGTGCGCTCACGCCTTCTGAGGTACCGGAGAGCAATAACAAGAAAATCTGGAAGGCAAAGATTCCACTAAAAGTTAAAATATTCATGTGGTATCTTCGTAGAGGTGTTGTGCTAACTGTCCGTGTACAAAAGAAGGGGCGCACCTTTGTACCCCTTTACCTGTGCACGGACAGTCGGAGCCGCGCCCATGGCCACACCAAGCAGAGCAGGGGAGGTGAACCGAGGTAAAACCAAAGCCCGAGGCAGCCAGCACAACGCCAAGGCCAAGACCACAAAGAGCAGAGGGACGAAGCAGGTTCCCCCGGCAAGACCCTTCTCGGGACAGCCTCAGCGGCCCCGGCAAGACCCTTGCCGGGGCGGCTCGCCCACACCAGCGGAGCGCACCACCCTTGAGCCCACAGTTTCCAACACCATCAACCACATCGGACCAGGGCTCGGGAGGCGCCTCCATGGTGGCATGCAGATCTTTGTGAAGACAAGGAACACTTAAGATCAGATGAGGATTAGAAGACGACGATCCTCAGCAAGATCCTTGCCGAGGAAAGCCACAAGACCCCCGGCAAGATCCTTGCTGGGGACAACCGCGCGCCACGGCAAGACCCTTGCCGGGCCACCCGGCGAGGCCCTCACCAGGGGCGCCAGCAAGGCCACTGCCAAGCCCGCACCTACCAAGTCTCCACCGCCATTCACATGCAGCTGCCAGCCCAACCAGCCGAGCGGGCACCTGCGTGGCAACTGCAGCTTCCAAGCCAACTCAGCACACGCCTGCGGGGCGGCATGCAACTCTTCGTGAAGACCCTACCACCGCGCCACCTCAGCTGCCTGCCTGCCTACGTGGCACCGCATGCATCCCTGGCCAGGGCGCGTTTCCAAGAAAGGAGGAGCGGCGGCCGACGGGACGGGCCTCGCTCCCGTCCCCAATAAAGCAAGAGGACACCTCAGCTACGCATTAAATGTGTCTTGTCCTATGATACGAGCGATAAGATCGTGGTACTGTATACCTTTCCACCTCCTGTGTGCCATTGTGGCAGCCCCTTTCGACTATAAAAGGAGGCCCATGGCATACTGGAGAAGGATTCGGCTCTTTCGAACCACACACTCACCATAGCTAGTTCGAGAGCTCAAGGACACTCAATACATCCACCAAAGCAGGACTAGGGTTTTACGCGTCCTCGCGGCCCGAACCTGGGTAAATGATCCTTTTGCCGACTACTAATCCTGCTCTTCTCGCAACCCTGCGCCCCGGCAACCGTAGTAGGGATTCTTGTGATCCCATAGGTGTCGTTCCACACCAACATCTTTGGCGCGCCAGGTAGGGGGCGCAATTGTGAGAATCTGGTCTGGTAGTTAGCCTAGCAGCTCTTCGTTGCCATGGTTCCAAAAAGAAGACGGCAACGACGATTGCCTCATTGGGAGCCAAACGGCCCATGCCAGTGCGGGCGAGCAGCGGGCCTGTCGCAGACAGGACCCGGGCCGCGGTCCGTGAGCACCAGCATCGCCCTGGCAGTCAGAGCCTGGCGAGCGGCGTCGTTCCCACGCCCGACGACCGGCCGCACGTCGCCAGATCCAAAGACGGAGCTAGGCCCCCCGCAGGCGGCGCGGGGCCCTCCAGGGGTGTCGTTGTGCCACCCCCGGGTGGCGCACCGACCTCCAAGACACCCACGCCGGCGACCACTGCGCGCTCTTCCCGTGGTGTGCACGACGAGCAGCGTCACCACGCCGACGACCCTAGGCATCGCCGTGGGAAGAGCCCTCTGCGTCATCCGCGGGACGAAGGAGTTCAGCATGCCCGCCGAAGTGCTGGCGAAAATGGCACACAGCCGCTGGGTCGTGATGGAGCTCCTTCTAACGTGGTTAGAAGTCGAAGCACGCCACAGTCCATGCAGCTATCGCCGCCACCCACGCTAGCGGAAGCTTTGGCGCGCGCGCATCTGCTCCTCGACTTATCTGCTGCTGCGGAGAAGCTCGACGAGTGGAGGGCCACCATCAGGAGCCTCGTCGCCGTCGCCAACAAAGACGGCCCGCGACCGGTGGGACCCTCGGGTCGGCGCTCCACCGAGCCATCACATGCCAGCGCGGGGAAGACCGGGGGTGCTGTGGTCATAGTATACCCCCCTCCCCCTCGCCAGCTGCCGCGGGCGTCGGCCCGTCGTGACGACGCTTGTGATAATATCTCTATAGCGTCATCCGACCAGCGGACCCACCGTGACCAGCGCTAAGTTCTTCGAGAACGAGCTCACGAAGATGCTCGAACCACTATTGAGCGCCGGCGTGATACACGCTACCAGTCGGACAAGCGGGCAGGACCCGCTATGGACCACCCAGCACCGGGGGGCTCCGGCGGCCTACCTTACGAGGTGGGCTGCCGGCCTTTACCCGCGAGCTGCGGCAGTTCCAGTGGTCGTCCCACCGCACGTTCAAGCCCGACGTCGGTGAAAAGTACACAGGCAAGACCCATCCGTCCGAGTTCCTCCGCATCTACACCATCGCGATGCAGGCTGCCAGAACTCGCGACGACAAGGTGCTTGCCAATTATTTCCCGCTGGCGCGGCAGATTCCATTTCTTCTTGGTCGGATCTGTGCCATGAGTTCGTTGGCGCCTTCACAGGAGGCCACCAAGCTCAGGGCCAGGCCAGTGATTTACATATCATCCCCCAGAAGGAAGGGGAAACCCTGCGCAAGTACATCCAGAGGTTCAGCCGGGTGCAGTACAACATCCTTGACGTTCATCCCGCCGCTGTGATCAGCGCGTTCTATCAGAACATGCGCAATTGCAAGATGCACGAAGAGCTGGCGATGACCAAGGTTAGGGATGTAGCTGAACTCTACGTTCTGGCCGATAAGTGCGCCCGGGCTGAAGAAGGAAGGAAGTACCCCGGCGAAGACGCCGGCGCGGAAGCCGACTCCTCCGACGAAGACGCCGCCGCCCCGACGAAGAAGGGTCGGCGTTGCAACAGGAAACGCAAGGGCAAGGTCGTGCTTGCCGTTGAAGGATCTGACGACACCAGCGCTGCCAAGAAGGTCAAGGCAGACGACCCCGGCAAGGATATTGCTGGGTGCGCCGCCTGCCGGGCCTTGGCGGCTACCGACAAGCCAAGAAGCTCCGACAAGCAATACTGCAAGATCCACCGCACCAAGGGCCATGACCTCCAGAACTGCCGACAAGTCGAGCTGCTTCCTGAGAAGAAAAAAGCTGAGTACGAGAGGTGGGACAAGGAGAAGGACCAGGATGCTGCCGAGGGATCCGGCAAGAAGCGTGGCGGCCAAGGAGGCCGCCGCGGCAAGGACAACCAGCAAGAGAGGCCCGCCCGGGGCTGTGACAAGAAACAAGAAGACGATGATCACGAAGAGGATGACGAGTCCGGTGAGCAAGAGTTCCAGAAGGCTACGGAGGCCATGTGCGTCGATGGTGGCGCCTCGCTGCATACTTCTCACCACCAGCTCAAGCAGTGGGCGCGTGAGATTACAGCAGCGGAGCCGTCGTTCGACGCTCAGAAGCCGCTAAAGTGGTCCAGCACGCCCCTCATCTTTGACGCCGAGGACCACCCTGACCGCACAACCGCGGTCGGGTGTTTGCCATTGTTGGTCTCACCAATGATACGCAACCTCAAGGTGAACAAGATGTTGGTCGACGGCGGGGCCGGCCTGAACTTGATCTCGCCCGTCGTGATCAAAAGGCCGCAAATTCCTGATGGAGACCTTGAAGAAACGGGCACGTTTCAAGGGGTCAATCTGGGGAGGAGCCAGCCGAAGGGGAAGGTCACACTGCCCGTGACGTTCGGAGGAGAGTTGAACTACAGGACGGAGAGGATCATCTTCGACGTGGCCGAGATCCCCTTGCCCTACAACGGGATCCTCGGCCGCCCGGCACTAGCCAAGTTCATGGCGGCATCACACTACGCCTACAACATGCTAAAGATGCCCGGGCCGTTGACCATCATCTCCGTCCCCTCCGACAAGATGGACGCACTGATTTGCGCCGACCAACTCTACCGGGAAGCAGTTGCAGCAACTGCCGTCAAGGCACTTGCTCCAGCCACTGAAGGCCCGGGAGGGAAGAAGAAGCCCGGCAAGACCTCTTGCGCCCACTCCGGCAAGCGCACCTCCTCGGAGTGTTGCGCTACCGTCGAGGACGTGCCCGAGAGCTCTACCGACAAGAGCAAGAAATCCAGAGTCGAGCCACCGCAGACCAAGAAGGTGTCCGTCAGGGAGGATGGCACGGGAGGGGCATTCACCATAGGCTCCACCCTCGACAGCAAATAGGAAGGCGCGCTCGTCACCTTCCTGCGGGCAAATGTCGACGTGTTTGCATGGCAAGCATCCGACATGCCCGGTGTTCCCAGGGAGGTGATTGAGCACCACCTAGCTGTCTGCCCTCATGCGCGGCCCGTCAAGCAGAAGGTCAGAAAGCAGGCTCTGGAGAGGCAAGAGTTCATCACAGAGGAGATCAGGAAGTTGGAAGCGGCAGGGCTGGTGAGAGGAGTGCTCCACCCGACGTGGTTGGCCAATCCGGTAGTAGTGCGCAAGGCAAATGGGAAGTGGAGGCTGTGTATTGACTACACAGATATCAATAAGGCTTGTCCTAAGGACCCCTTCCCGTTGCCGTGCATCGACCAGATTGTTGACTCCACGGCCGGGTGTGATCTGTTGTCATTCCTGAACGCCTACTCAGGCTACCACCAAATTTTCATGACAAGGGAAGATGAGGAGAAGACAACATTCATCACCCCATGTGGTACGTATTGGTTTTTACGGATGCCTTTCGGGTTGAAGAGTGCTGGCTCGACGTTTGCAAGAGCAGTCCAAATTGGTTTTGAGCCCCAGCTTCATAGAAATATGGAAGCATACATGGATGACATAGTGGTCAAAACCAAGGACGGGGCAACTCTCGTGCAAGATCTGGAAGAGACATTCGCCAATCTGCGCAAGATCAACCTTAAGTGTGTCTTCGGCGTTCCGTCCGGCAAGCTTCTCGGATTCTTTGTGTTGCAGCGCGGGATCGAGGCAAACCCAGACAAAATCAAAGCCATTGAGCAGATTGAGGCGCCCAAGCGGATCAAAGATGTGCGACGACTCACCGGCTACGCCGCCGCCATGAGCCGATTTATCTCCAAGTCCGCCGAGCGTGCCCTTCCCTTTTTCAAAGTCTTGAAGAAGGAAGGCCCAATGGAGTGGACGCCAGAAGCCGAGGCGGTGTTGCAGGACCTGAAGAAATACCTTTCCTCCACGCCAATACTGGTTGGGCCTAAACCACAAGAGCCGTTGCTGCTGTATCTAGCGGCGACGAATCAAGTGGTCAGCGCTGCACTGGTGGCGCAGAGGGAGGTCGACGGGGAGGCAGTGGCGATGGCAGAACCAGCGGATGGCAAGCCAAAGATCCCCTAGACAGGGCCTGGTGCCGGCAAGGCAGGTCCCCCAGCAGGGTCTGACGCCACCAAGGCAGTGCCTGCGCAGTCAGGTGAGGCGGTGCAGAAGAAGAAGATGATGTAGCGCACCCGGTTTAATTTGTCAGCTCCCTCTTGTAAGGGGCTAGGTCGAGGTACTCCGGTATGAAAAAATTGCTCTTCGGCCTCCTTATGGCCTCGAGGAAGCTGCGTTATTAATTCCAAGCCCACGAGATCACTGTCGTCACCCGCCTCACATTGCAACGGATACTGCATAACCCAGATGCAACCGGAAGGATTGTGGAATGGGCCTTGGAGTTGTCAAGTTTTGGTTTGAAGTTTGAAAGTACGTCGACAATCCAGAGCAGAGTCTTGGCGGAATTCATTGCAGAATGGACCTCAACGCCCGACGAAGAAATCCAGGAGACCGCCCACCCCGGCAAGGAAGCAGACCGCGACTGGATCTTGTACTTTGATGGGGCTTTCTCGCTGCAAGGCGCCGGTGCCGGCGTACTGCTTGTCGCACCCACCGGAGAGCACCTCAACTACGTGGTCCAGATGCACTTTCCCAGGGAGATGTCCACCAACAACACTGCGGAGTACGAGGGGCTGCTTGCCGGTCTCAGGATTGCGGCAGACCTCGGGGTTAAGAAGCTCATCGTCAGGGGTGACTCGCAGCTTGTTGTCAGACAGGTCAACAAGGATTACCAGAGCCCATTGATGGAGGCCTACGTAGATGAGGTGAGTAAGCTGGAGGAGCGCTTTGATGGCATCCAAGCGGAGCACGTCCCCCGAGCGGAGAACGACATCGCCGATTACCTGTCAAAGCGTGCTGCATTCAAGCTACCCGTGGAGCCGGGTACCTTTTTGCTCCGGTTAACTCAGCCATCTGTCGAACCATCAACAGAGCAGAACAAGTGGAGGAAATCGGGCCCCGACAAGTACTTTCCCGCCGAGCCCCCTGGGGCTGCCGGCAAGGATGTTGCCGTGGACCCTGAGCCTGCCAAGGAGCAGCTGGCTCCGGCAGGGCGTCAAGCCCTGGCCGTAGAGACAACCGCTCCCATGACGGAGGAAATGCCTTTGGTCCTCGCCGTAGCCCCAGGCTCCGGCGTGGGCGCAGCATACCATCCGATTCCTCCAAACAGGGGAGCTTCCTGAGGAGCAGGAAGAAGCGGAAAGAGTTACCCGTCGGTCTGCCCTGTACCAGTTTGTTGATGACGCCCTATACAGGAGGAGGCCGAACGGTGTAAAATTGAAGTGCATCCCCCGCGAGGAAGGACTGGAGCTGTTGGCGGAGATACATGGAGGCATATGTGGCTCCCACATAGGGTCGAGGGCCCTCGCCGGCAAGGCATTCCGGCAAGGTTTCTTCTGGCCCACCGCCCTCCAGGATGCGACGGCACTAGTAACCAAGTGTGAAGCGTGTCAGTTCCATTCAAAGAAGCTTCATCAACCAGCTCAAGCTCTTCAAACAATCCCTCTCTCCTGGCCATTCTCGGTCTGGGGCTCGATATACTGGGCCCTTTTCCCGCGCTGTCGAGGGCTTTGAGTACTTGTACGTTGCAATCGACAAGTTCGCAAAGTGGCCGGAAGTGGAAGCAGTGAGAAAGGTGACTGCTCAGTCAACCGTCAAGTTCTTCAAGGGACTGGTCTGTCGTTTTGGTGTGCCAAGCAGGATTATCACCGACAACGGCATGCACTTCACGAGCCATGCCTTAATGAATTACATGCAAGACCTCGATAGCAAGGTCTGTTTTGCTTCCGTGGCACGCCCACGGAGCAACGGCCAAGCGGAGAGGGCAAATGCTGAAGTGTTGCGAGGCCTGAGAACGAAGACCTTTGACAAGCTGCACAAGAGTGGACGGCGCTGGATTGATGAGTTGTCGGCGGTTCTTTGGTCGATCAGGACGACGCCAAATCGAGCCACCGGTCAGACACCCTTTGCCCTAGTATATGGGGCGGAGGCAGTTCTCCCCACATAACTCATATACGGGTCACCTCGAATGCTCGCCTATGATGAGCTTGAGCAAGAGCAGTTGCGGCAAGATGACGCAATGCTCCTTGAGGAAGATCGTCTTCGGGCGGCTGTGAGAGCAGCACGCTACGAGCAAGCCTTGTGCCGCTACCATAGCTACAAGGTTCATGCCTGAAGCTTTGAGGAAGGCGACCTTGTTCTTCGGCGCGTTCAGTCGGCCAAGAATTCCAACAAGTTGACACCGAAGTGGGAAGGCCCTTATCGGGTAATACGAGTCACCAGGCCCGGCGCAGTCCGCCTAGAGACCGAAGATGCTGTCCCAGTGAGCAACTCCTGGAACATCAAGCATCTTCGCAAGTTTTACCCATAAGGCGCAGCTTGCCGGGCCTCCCGGCAAGCCACCTTTTGTACAAGCTTTGCCGGCAAGGCATGTAACCCTTTGTACAAAGCCAGGCCCTGACCCTGAGCATAAATAAATGAAGCGCTGGCACCCTAAGTTATAGCATGCATGCTAGGTCGAGTCTCTTCCTTGGATAGGGTTGATAGTGCTTAGCGGCGGCTAACCCCTAGCCTAGAGGTCGAGTGCGCGTCTCTCTATTTCTTTTCTGTCCTCTTTTAGTTCGCAGGGCACATGAGCACTTCTGCTTAGCTACTTGGAAGAAAGGGCACGGATCGGCGTGCCAACCCTGGCAAACCCAAGTTGCTGGGGGCTGCAAGTACAAGGATCCAACCGCGGCAAGATAAGATTGCCAGGGGCTGCAGATCCAGATAAGTCTTTTATCCTCTGTCATGCATTTTGTTATGAAACTGGGATATGTGAAACCTCGTTTTATCTCTAGGCCACCGTGCTCCCCTTTTCTATACCCAAGGATTATCTCCTAGGCCCGGATTTGGTTGTAGTCGCGGCGGCAAGGAAATAGAACGAGGAGCCTAAGCCCGCTTCATCCCTGCCTCCGCCAAGGGCGCGAGAATGGTCGAGCGAAGTGGAGGGACCGCAAGGCCTTTTGCCGGGCGCAAAACATTTATCTTAAGTAGTAACAAGGATTCGCTCCTTGTCGTGGGTTCCATCCACGAACGAAAACCCCCGGCAAACCCCCCTTTTTCATCAAAAACATCCCATACAGGTACAATTAATACGAAATGAAAAACATGAACAAGGGGGATTACAAGCTTTAAATTTAACAAGGCCCGAAGGCTTACAGATTAAGAAAAGAGACGAGGTGCCCGTAATCCCTTTCTTGTCCCTCTCCTCAGGAGGCAGGTCAAGGAGGCGAAAGGGCAAAAGGGGTGCCTAGGCGAGCTACGAGCAGCAGAAAGCACCAAGAGAACACCTCGGTGGCCGCCCACGGATGGGCCGGAGATGACGGTGCCGGGAAAGGAGCTGGAAGACGAGGCGGCAGGACCGGCAATACACAATGAAGGCGTCGGTGCCCGCGTACCCTGAGTTGATAGCCTTGCCGCCCGCCCTCTTCCTCTTCCGCAGTCTCACGACGCCAGCCGCCCAAGGAGACGGCCCCGAGAAGTTCAAGGAGCTGGCCCCTCCCCCGGCAAAACTCTGCCGGAGGAGCGGCCTGGTGCAGATGCTGCTGCTCCCGCACCCGTCGAGGCGCGGGGCGTCCGACGCCTAGTCGGACTCAGCCCCGTCATCTGCCCCATTGTCCTCCTCATCACTTTCGCTCGAGGAAGAGCTTCCATCGTCGGAATCTCCGTCGGAGCAGCTCTCCACGCAGCACTTCAGGCGAGTCCCGAAGTCTCCGAAGACCTTGACGGAGAGCAGGCCGTCCTCCATTAATTTGAAGTAGAGGACGAGCCCCGCCGTCAGGCTGTGGATGCGAGCAAACGTCTTCCATCCACGACGGAGGTACATGACCCGACGAGTTGGGAAGTCGACGTCGACCCGCGTGCCCCCATTCCCACAGCCCCTCATGTGCGATCTGAGGGATTGGGGCGGGTCACGCTCCATCTCCCGAGCAAACGGGGCGGGATGACGAAGACGACGACGCGGAGGCCGGTGCAGCCTGATGAAGAACTCGCGGGGCTGGTCTCCAACATGGCCTTCCATTGGAAAAGGCATCATTGGCGGGGGCGAAGCCGGCGTGCCGCCCCGTCCTCCTCTTCCCCGAGCACCACGACCTCTGCCCTGGCCTCGCCCCCTCCCCCTTCCCCTCGCAGCCGGCTCCACCACCGCGGGCTCAGGAGGAGGAGGGACGCGTTATCGAGCAACGACCCTTGCCGCCACCGTCGAGGGACCGGGGTTCCCTTTCTCCATGGCGAGTGAAAGGAAGAAGCAGAAGCAGGAGGAGATAGACGACAGAAGAGTACGGGATGCCATCCCCCTTTCCCCCTCCTTATAAAGAGGCGGGGTCGGGGCTCGGTGCGCGAGAAGTTTTACAGCGGTAAAAACCGCCTCGCCTGCCCGCGCACCATTTTGGGCCTGGCCCAACAACGTCTCGCGCTTATGTGTGGCCAAGGCCCCGGGGCTCTTGTCGGTGTACAAAAGAAGGGGCGCACCTTCGTACCCCTTTACCTGTGCACAGACAGCCGGAGCCGCGCCCACGGCCACACCAAGAAGAGCAGGGGAGGTGAACCGAAGTAAAACCAAAGCCCGAGGCAACCAGAGCAACGCCAAGGCCAAGACAACAAAGAGCAGAGGGACGAAGCAGGTTCCCCCGGCAAGACCCTTGTCCTGGAGAGCCTCAGCGGCCCCGACAAGACCCTTGCCAGGGCGGCTCGCCCACACCAGCGGAGCGCACTACCCTTGAGCCCACAGTTTCCAACACCATCAACCACGTCGGGCCAGGGATCGGCAGGCGCCTCCATGGTGGCATGCAGATCTTTGTGAAGACAAGGAACACTCAAGATCAGATGAGGATTAGAAGACGACGATCCTTGGCAAGATCCTTGCCGAGGAAAGCCACAAGACCCCCAGCAAGATCCTTGCCGGGGACAACCGCGCGCCATGGCAAGACCCTTGCCGGGCCACCCGGCGAGGCCCTCACCAGGGGCGCCAGCAGGGCCACTGCCAAGCCCGCACTTACCAAGTCTCCACCGCCGTTCACATGCAGCTGCCAGCCCAACCAGCCGAGCGGGCACTTACGTGGCAACATGCAGCTTCCAAGCCAACTCAGCACACGCCTGCGTGGCGGCATGCAAATCTTCGTGAAGACCCTACTACCGCGCCACCTCAGCTGCCTGCCTGCCTACGTGGCACCGCATGGATCCCTGGCCAGGGCACGTGTCGAAGTAAGGAGGAGCGGCGGCGGACGGGACGGGCCTCGCTCCCGTCCCCAATAAAGCAAGAGGACACCTCAGCTACGCATTAAATGCGTCGTGTCCTATGATACGAGCGATAAGCTCATGGTACTGTATACCTTTCCACCTCCTGTGTTCCACTGTGGCAGCCCCTTTCGACTATAAAAGGAGGCCTATGGCATACTGGAGAAGGATTCGGTTCTTTCGAACCACGCACTCACCATAGCTAGTTCGAGAGCTCAAGGACACTCAATACATCCACCAAAGCAGGACTAGGTTTTACACGTCCTCGCGGCCCGAATCTGGGTAAACGATCCTTGTGCTGATTACTAATCCTGCTCTTCTCGCAACCCTGCGCCCCGGCAACCGTAGTAGGGATTCTTGTGATCCCATAGGTGTCGTTCCACACCGACACTAACCAAAGACCACCTTGCACGACGCAACTGGCCAGGAAGTAAGAAGTGTTGTTTTTGTACTCATAACGAGACAATCAAACACCTCTTTTTTCAATGCAAGTTTGCGCGTTCTACATGGTCAGTCATCCAAATAGCGTCAAATTTGTATCCGCCCACAAGTGTTGCTAATAGTTTTGGTCATTGGTTGGACGGTATTTCAAATAGGTTCAAAACGCTAATAAGGGTGGGAGCGTATGCCTTACTATGGTCGCTTTGGCTATGTAGAAACGATTTGGTTTTTAATGACAAAAATGCTTCTCCTCTGCAGGTTATTTTCCGTTGTACGCACTCGCTTCGTATGTGGTCTATGCTACAACGTGCGGAGTACCAACCGCTATTCAAGGCGGTGTGTACGCGATTGGAGCAGGTGGCTATGGAGTTTTTTACCCAACATGGGTGGCAGCATAATCTCCGCATCGGTCCACCAACCATTTCGACATAGGCATAGTGTCGGTCTATAGGACTCTACTGTTGCCGAATTGTCATTTTTTGTCTTGTCAGTTTTTTGATGTTTGGCTGTGTACATCCTAGTTATGCAGAGGCCGGGTGATACTCTAAATGCTTTGTATCGCTTGATGCTACATTTTGAGATAATAAAAGCGCCCTTTATCGATTTTTTTTCATAAACAACAACACATAACAGCATCAGTAATTAATTAGAAACAACAACACATCCAAAACAACAACACTTTCTTGTAAACAACGACACATCATAAAATAGTAGCACGTAGTCATAAATTTTAAACTGACAAACTCACGATAAAGTGTAGATGTAATTTTTTTCATATTTGTTAGATTTTATAAGGATACATGGGTATGCGGGTATGGGTTATGTGATCCCATACCCATACCCGCTCTACCCAATGGGTTCGAGATTTTCCTATTTATATACCCATGGGTAACATTTTGTCTCATACCCTTACCCTAATAGGGTTTTTACCCGCAAGGTACATGGGTAATGGGTACCCATTGCCATCCCTAAAAATGAACTTGTATGGTTAGCTTGTTGAAGGCATTGTCTACTTACTATTGCGCTAGCCTTCATTGGCTGGTATCAGCAGTCGGGATGAAAATTCTTATCTAGGTTGTCTCGGGCAAGACGTGACGTTGATGACGCGAGGACATTTATCCATTCTTGAAGGCGTCTGTGTGAAAGTAGTCGACTTAATCATAGGTGTTTATTTCGTATTTGTAATGGTTTCCCCTTGGTTGCTTTTCTTCTGACTTAGTAATTAATAAGAATGAATGTGTGCATCGCAATGATAGAGATGTTGGGAGTTTCAATCTCCTTTTTGAAAAAGAACTCATTTTCAAAAAGTAGTCATCGTGATTACAGAAAAAAATAGTTAACATTTGTATTCTGGTGGCTAATGGATTTCTGACAAATTCAAACTTTTGATAAATTTCCTAATTTGTTTTTGCATCCCAGTCAAATTTGTTCCAAAATATTAGGGTATATGCTAGTTGATCACTGAAACCTGAAATATCATGTATTTTGGTGGCCGCAGAAGGCAGAAACATTTGCAAAACCTTATTTTGGTGCAATTCAAACAACACTCAGCACCTCAACCCGACGGCAGCATATCTATATTGGCCGCTACTCTGCACCGATCGACCGGCCGAGTCACTCCGCCGGTACCCCCGCATCCGTTGGATGCGTCCATCCGTAAACATTGGATCTGGCTCACGGAGTCATGCAAAACTGAACCCGCTGAACGCATGCTAAACTTAACCCGCTGAACACATGCAAAACCTGAACCTGCGTCCTCCGCCCGCATGGAACGGGGTGTCATTGCCATGCGTCATAGCTTTGCTCGTTAACTCGCAATGCCCAGCTACCATGAATCCCATGTACACCGTCACAGTTCGTCGTGGCTGCCTTGCACCGTGGGAACTTGCCGTCGTCGCCTCGCGAGCACTCCGTCATCCGGCAAACGCGCTGCCAGTGCCATGCGCCGATGCTTTGCTCGTCGACTCGTGATGCTCCAGCTCCTGTGAATGCCCCGTCCACCATCGCAGCTCGCCGTCACCGCTATGCATCACTGTCGCAACTCGCCATCGTTGCCTCATGCAAAAAGCTCGTTGTAACATGGCCCGTGCTGGTTCCAACAAATCACCGTGCCAGTCGCAGCTTGCCATCTTGCCAACCCCAGCAAATCATCCCCCCCGATCCCAGCAAATAATCATCAGAAATTCTCAGTGACAAAAAATCACGCCGATGGCAGCAAAAATGTCGTCGGTCCCAGCAAAAATGATCATACAACAAAAAATGGCTTGCCATCGTCGGGATGCAACAAAAATTCTCACCGTTGCCGGCCACAGTAAAACTCCTCGCCTGTTCCAGCAAAAATAATCGCTGGTTCCAGTGAAGTAGCAAAAATTCTTGCCAGTCCAAGCAACAACCCGTCATTTGTAGCAAAATAAGTTCGCTGTCGTCAGTCGTAGCAAACAAATCACGCTGGTTGCCGGTTGTAGCCAAAAAAGTTTATTGTCGCCGGTAGCATCAAAATACACACAGGTCCCAGCAAAACAACTCGCTGGTTGTAGCAAAAAGCCCCGCCATCAGAGGTTGCAGCAAAAATTCACGCCAGTCCCAACAAAACGACTCGCCAGTTGTAGCAAAAATGCCCCGCCGTCACAGGTTGCAGCAAAAATTTACACCGGTGCCAGCAAAATCCAGTTCTAGCTCGATGTTGTGCGGGATGCAACACGTCAACACCGGTAGTAGCTAAACACGAACCGGTAGTAGCAAAAAAGGACGTCGTCGCCGCCGCCGTTCGTGTCCTTGTGAACGGTTGTAGCAAATGCCAACACCGGTAGTAGCAAAACACGACATCGCTTGCAGCAAAAATGGATGTCACCACCGTCGGTGTCCTCATGAACGGTTGAAGCAATCATCAACATGGTAGTAGCAAAATACTACACCGGTTGCAGCAAAAGGCCGCCACCGCTATCATGGGTCTTGGTTCGTCATCAATGGTTCTCGTGATCATTGATGTCGTTCGTAGCAAAAACGGCAACTATTGAAGCAAAAAACTCAGTCGGTTCCAGCAATAAGTTCTGTTTGTCGGTTGCATCATTTATTTTGCCTGCGTGGTTCATCGATGCAACAACGCGGCCATGGTTCTTCCAGCAAAAATCAATCAGCAGGTTCCAGCAAATTCTCATCATCGGTCAGGGTGGTCGTCGGATGGCCACTGCTGGCGATGTGGTGCGAGGTAGCAGATGAACAGGAGAGAGAGAAGAGATGAAGGATGAAGGAAAGTCTACAATGAATCGGTGGTTAATGATAAGGAAAGGAAGCGAGCGATATGGTGTGTGGGTGGGTCCTAGATGTGGCCTGGCTAATTCTAAAAAGAAGACGTGGCGTGTGCATCACGGCGAGTTAGTTGCGCGCCACATGATTTAAATCGATCCCGCGGCTTGCGCGAGTCCGGCCCAGCGTTCGGCCGGCGCACCGGCTACAAACACTTTCCTATCTATATTACAGGATTCCCCACGGTGAAATGTATTAGCGGAGGAGAAAAGGGCACTTGCCATTGTGTTCTGCCAGACCCGAAATCATCGGGTGGAACCGTGGAAGTAAACAAGTATTCTCTTCGTCTGAAAAAGTTTGTCCCTCAAATGCATGTATCTAGCACTAGATACATCTATTTGAGGGACAAAGTTAGAACAAGTTTTTGAACGGAGGAAGTATTGATTTAGGACACGTATTACTGGATATTTGGAATATCTTTCTAGGAACATATCTTCTTTTCTCTTCTCTCCCATCTCTCCCCTATCTAAAAAATTGACAAGTCTAGGGAGCTGAAATTTTTTGGTCCCCTAATGATCTATAAAAGGTAATAATTTGTCCCCTCTAATCGATATAAGAATTTTTTTAATCTGTATATTAAAAAAAGTACCATGTAATAGCAAGGTATTCAAAATCATCCATGTGAAGAGCTGTGAACTCATTTAATTGGAATTTACAAGTTTTTAAAAAGTCATAATTTTTAAACCGCGCGTCGGAATTAAGATCCGATTTCACCGTTGAAATTCTCGTGGTGTGCTGTGTTCTTCGAAACTAGATCCCGCATGGGTATGTTTCGACAAACTTTTTCATCCGCAATTTAGTCCCCATTTGATGCAACCGTTTAGCCATCGATGTCCAACTAGTTGACAGTCGATATGCAGCTTTTTCCTCTAACCATGGACATGCAGTTTTCAATAATGGCACCACCCCATACTACCCTCTAACAATGAAATGTGCAATTTTGTCTACTGCCCTGCTATCTACCCTGGCCAACTTCCTGGTAGTCGCCGTGCGTGTGTACCCCCCATAGCCGCGCGCGTGAGGGGCTATCCTATAAGAGCTAACCCATATTCCGTGTGTGAGCAACTATGTTGGTCAGTGTGTGCAACTCTGCAGTCACGCGCGAGCAACTACCCCATTGTGCATGTGCAACTCCCGCCGCATTGCATGTGCGACTATGAGAAGAGAGTGTGCAACTCTGCGGCCATGAGTGTGCAACTCCAGCCGGGCGTGAGCACCTCCCACAACAATTCATGTGCGACTATGCGGACAAGATTATCCGACTCCGTGGCCACGCATGAGCGACTACGAGAGTGTGCAACTCCACGTCCATGCGTGAGCACCTGCCACATCAGTACATGTGTGACTATGTGGACTAGAGTGTGCAACTCCGCGGCCACACATGTGCGACTATGTTGACGAGAGTGTGCAACTCCGTGGTCGTGCGTGTGCGACTATGTGACTATGCAGACGAGAGTGCGCAACTCCACGGCCACAGATGTGTGAGTAAGCGATGAGAGTGCAACTTCGCGGCCATGCATGTGCGACCATACCGACGAGAGTGTGCAACTTCGCAGTCATGCATGAGCACCTCCGCAGTCGTGATGTGCATGCATATAGCTCTACTATATGCAACTTTTCAGTACCCATCCACAAGTAGGAATGGGAATAAGTTGCACATCGACTACTAGGTAGTTGGCTGAAACAATAGACTAAGAGCATCTCCAGCCGTTGGCCCCCCAGGGGCGCCTAAAATCGCCGCCTAGGTGTGAGCCGGTGCAAAAAATCAGCCTGGGGGCGAGTTGGTCCCCAGCCGCCGGCCCCAGGGCCGCCCCCAAGCGTGTTCAAAAAAGAAAAATATATAGCAAATTTCGGCAAAGTTCGGCGAAGTTCTGCTAAACACGACTAAATTTCGGAAAATTTGGGCATATATTAGACATGTTCGCGGATTTTCATTACATAGCAAATATATAACTAATCTAAAAAAGAAACTGGCTGAACGCCGAGTAGTCGCCTTCGTCGCCGCCATCCTCACTGCCGTCGTCATCGTCAGCCTTCTCCTCCTTGACGCGGGCGCCCCTGCTGGACCCCTCCCCGGCGTCGCCATGGTGGACTGGTGGCGGCGGCGGCGCGTCGTCGTCGTCGCTGTCATCGATGACGACGACTCCTCCTTCGTCGCGGCCCCGGCGGTGCTGCGCGAAGCGCCGCAAGGGGGCGCACTGGCGCTCCCTCGCCATCTTCAGGGAGTCCTGGCGTGCCCATTCCAGGGCCGCGTGGTCGTCGAGCTCGACCCCGCCGTGCTCCGTCTTCACGGCGGGAAGACCCGGCTCCGTCTTCACCGGCGCGAGCCCCGGCTCCGTCTTTGGCTTGACGAAGCGCGGAGGAGGAGCCGACGTGGAGGCGCGCCGGCCGCCCTCGTTGATGACGATGTCGGTGCTGCGAGTGCGCCGGCCGAGCGGCGTCTCCGCCGCGGGCTCGGCCTTGACGCCGAGCAGCGCCGGAGAGCCTGAGGAGTGGGAGGAAGAGCGTGAGGAGGAAGAAGAGGAGGAGCCGAACCTCCTTGGGACCCATTGGCTGTCGCGTCGGCGGTGCGCCGGGGCGGCCGCCCTCGCCGGGGGGTACGCCAACGACGGGTTGTTGCCACCCTCGAGGTGAGTCAGCACGCCCCCGAGTGTGCGGCCGCGGACGCCCCACCACAGGTGGCGCCCCTCGCTGTTCTTCAGGCTGCCGACCACCGGCGCGCCGTTGGTGGACGCAAGCCGCTGCTGCTGACGGCGCTCAAAGTACGCCGCCCAAGCCGCGTGGCTGTCGGCGACGTACTGGGGGAGGGCGAGCTGGGCATCGGTGAGGGAGGCGCGCACGACCTCCACCTCGTCGGCGAAGTAGGAGGGGCACGCCATGGCGTCGGGCAACGGGGGAATGGGCACTCCCCCGTTGCTGAGCCTCCACCCCGTCGGCCCGGCGCGCATGTCCGGCGGCGCCGGGATGTTCGCCTGGAACAGGAGCCACGACTACTGTTCGCGGAGCATGCGGCGGCAGAAGCCGTGGCCACCGCCTCGTCTCCGGGGAAACGCTCGGCCATCGGGAGAGGGGGAGGGAGAGGGAGGGCTCGGCGGCGGTTCACGGGAGAGGGAGAGGGAGGGTTCGGTGGCGGTCGCTCGGGAGAGGTAGAACTCGGCGGCTAGGGCGGGCGGGGCTGGTGTGGCCAGAGGCGAGCAAGGCCACCGGCTTATATAGCCGTGCCGCGCCCGTGTGTACACGTGCGAGGGAGGGGAGGCGTCGGCGCGCCGTCCCGTGACGCGCCGCCCGTGAGGAATCATTGGCAAGGCTGACCGATGGCATCCTTGCCATTGATTCCCCGCGGGTAACCGAGGCGTTGGGGGAAGACGAGGCGCGGTGTCGCCGACGCGGCTGGCCCGCGGCTCTTTCGCGCCAAAACCGCTCGCCCAGGCACCCCCGGGCGCCCCCTAGCGCGCCGGGTTCGGCCTGGGTCCGCTGGCGCTGATTTCGGCCCATGCCGGCGAAAATCGGGCTCTTGGGGGCGCGACTGGGCCGTTTTTTCGGCGCTGGCGTGAAAAAATCGCCTGGGGAGGCCTTTCTGGGGGCGCGGCTGGAGATGCTCTAAGCTGCACATATTGCTCGTAGGGTAGGTAGGGCAGGGTGTACTAGGAGTGAAAAACTACACATCCACAAGTAATAAGAGGGGTTGCACACTGACTACTCAGTAATGCTAGACCCACGAAGGGTTACGTAATTGTTTTACGTACATGCTAACTTGTAAGATTATGATTGGAAGTGGGGGGTGAAGGGCCCACCCCAGTGAAAATCAGGCGGCGATTAAGATTAAGATTTGGCAAGTTACCTAACCCTTTGTAGGTGTTTACGTAGGTATAGCATTTTCGTTGACTACTAGGGGGTTACACATCAATGACTCCATCGTACTCACCTTGCACCCCCGATATCGCGACCCTTCGGTGATATGTTGTTCAGGTCGGCCATGGCCGAGGGCCACGCCGGGGGCAGGCATCGCTAGGCAAAGGGAGGTGGTAGCCGGCTGTGCGGCCGTATAAAATTACAAGCAGCCGAGGGCAACCCTAAGGGCGGGCAGTGCACGCCCGTGGGAGCTTCCGCGTGTGGTTGGCCCGCTGGTTTCTGTGCGCTCTGCTGTGACATGTATTTCCAAGCCTCTAGGCTCCTACGGCTTATTTCTATATCACTAAGTGAAATACGTAAAATTTTGCCCGCGGGTGGTCTCGGATTCCAGGGCAGGGGCCTCGGTGGTGGGAGACGTGGTGCTCATGGGCGGAGCTCGCGTCTCAGGTGCAGGCTGGTGGTCATGGCCGTGTGGGCGCCGTGGTGCCCGGTGCTCGGCGTTCGATCTGGTGGTGCACCAGTTGTCTTCGTGACCGGCCGTACCACATTGCGGAGGCAGTTTTGATTGTTGAGGGTCATCCCCTTGTCTGGTCGTGGCCAGGCCGATGACGGCGGCATCCGTGGACGTTGTATCCTTCGTGAAGGCATCATCACGGCTTCTCTTTGTCTTTCGGGTGGCTCCGGGTGAAGACCATGATCCTTTGGATCGGGCAGCGGCGGCACTCTGGTATCGTTCCCCTTCTTGAAGGCGCCATCGGGGAGTCCTAGTTCATCGAGCTTGGTTGTGTTGCCGTTTCTCTACATCATTGTATCTTGCCTTGGGTGCGTGAGGTGTGCTGTCGAGTTGTATGTGCGGGTTGCTTTGTATATAAAGCGGGGGAGAGCCTTTTTTGTAAAACTAGATGATGCCCCGCGCGTTGCTGCGGGAATTGATTGCAATATATTTCAAAGAAATTTGATTGTGTGGAATATAAAATTTTAGATTAAGAACACATGAACCAAAATCAAAAATACATATGACTTATTGTTTTTGATAAAATATTTATTGAACATAAGCTGAACAATAGATTGATAATTGTTTTCCCATGCATGGTTGCATGTCACTAATAGAAAAAGGGGCTTTCGTTCGGGCCTGGCCAGCCCATTAGTCCCGGTTCTTATACGAACCGGGACCAACGGGTGTATTCGTCCCGGTTCGTGAGCCCAGGTGGCCGGCCGGGGCCTCGCGGGCTTTGGTCCCGGTTCGTTTGGACCCATTTGTCCCGGTTCTAGGAAAGAACCGGGACCAATGGGCCTCGCTCCTGGCCCATAACCATTGGTCCCGGTTCCAGCCACGAACCGGGACAAATGATTTGCCTATATATAGCCCATCGCCAGCGAGCAGAGCACTCCACCGTGCTCTGTTTTTTGCTGGCCGGTGAGGGGAGGGCATTTGGGTGCTCTAGGTCACCTCCTATGCACATAAGGTGACCGATGAAATGTCCGAGCCACACTAGTTAATATTTCTTCTCTCGAAACTCGACCTCCGAGCTCCATTTTCCCCGAGATTTTTCTAGGTTTAGTGGTCCGTCACGTCCCGTCTCCGTCTTCACCGCCGTCGATCGCCCTCGCCGATCTCGTCGCCGGCACCACCGTGGTGAGCCTCTTGTTCTTATCTTCTTTCTGAAAGAAAAAAAATTCTTACTTGAGATAGATACTTGTCTAATTTTCTTATTTTTATTATTCCTTGTTATTATATAGTGCGATGGTTCTGGTATCCGCCCCCATCGTCCCTCGTCCTGTCTATGATTCGGATGTGGTATATATTATCTTTTTATAACTATTTGGTTTATTTGTTGTTTATGACAATTATGCCGACCAACGTGACATAGATTTTATTTATGTAGGAGGTGGTTGAACCGGAAATTCCAACCGACCCTATTGTCGAGAGGTTAAATTTAGTCAAGAAGAAAACAATTACTTGAAGGAACAAATAAAAAAAATTGAGGAGGAGAAGATGATATTGGAGTTGCATGTTGCGGATGTCGTCGATGATCACAAGATCAAGATGGATGCAATGCGGTTGAAGATTAGAAAGATTAGAAAATATGCCATTCATACCGAGGCTTGGTATCATTATGCCGTTGGATCAATTGTTACATTAGTTGTGATTATGATCGCATTTGTTGTTGCATTGAAAGGTTTTACATAGTTTCAATGTATGGTTTAACTAGATGCTCTGGAGAGCTATATGTTGTTCAATTTGAACTATGTATGTACTTTGGTTTTAATGTGATGATGAACTACTATTAATTTGGTCACTTATCTATCCATGTTCATTTGTAGTGCTTTTCAATTTGAGGGTCTTATAGCCGAAAAAAATCAGTAAATGCATGAAAAATAACAAATGAAGTCAGAAAGGGTTGAAAATTGATGATGTGGCTTTGAATGGTGCATTTTGAACATAGAAAAACTATGAAGTTCAAATAAGTTCCAAAAAATGGAAATCCTTTTGTAACAGAAGAGTTTCCGTATGAAACCCTGATACTTCGAAAGAGATTGTCCGTTTTGTACACGAAGTGCATCCAGTTTTTGCCGTACGCCTCTCTACTTTCTTGCACATGCTATGTGGGTGAAATGATGATACCATGCCAACTTTTAACCTTTTCAGAGTTTATTTGAAATGCTTTTCAATTTCAGGGTCTTATAGCTGAAAAAGAAACAGTAAATGCATGAAAAATAACAAATGAAGTCAGAAAGGGTTGAAAATTGATGATGTGGCTTTGAATGATGCATTTTGAATATAGAAAAACTATGGAGTTCAAATAAGTTAAAAAAATGAAATCCTTTTGTAACAGACGAGTTTCCGTATGAAACCCTGATACTTCGAAAGAGATTGTCCGTTTTGTACACGAAGTGCATCCAGTTTTTGCCGTAAGCCTCTCTACTTTCTTGCACAAGCTATGTGGGTGAAATGATGATACCATGCCAACTTTTAACCATTTCGAAGTTCATTTGTAGTGCTTTTCAATTTCAGGGTCTTATAGCTGAAAAAAATCAGTAAATGCATGAAAAATAACAAATAAAGTCAGAAAGGGTTGAAAATTGATGATGTGGCTTTGAATGGTGCATTTTGAACATAGAAAAACTATGGAGTTCAAATAAGTTAACAAAAATGAAATCCTTTTGTAACAGACGAGTTTCCGTATGAAACCCTGATACTTCGAAAGAGAAACAAAATAAAATAATCAGTAAATGCATGGAAATTTAATAGCAAAAAGAATTATCGTAAAATAAAATAAATAAGTAATTTGAAACAAAATAAAATAAACTTTAATAAAATATACAAGTAGAATCAAAATAAAATAAAATAAAATAAACTTTAATAACATAAATAAAATTTATGAAACTAAAATTATGAAAGTATTTTCTGTTCAAAACATTATAAGCAACCTCTAAAATTTATGAAACTAAAATTATATAAAATTGATGCAACTAAAATTATCAAAGTATTTTCTGTTCAAAATCACTAAAAGCAAAAAGAATTTTCATAAAGAACTTTGTTTGTTAGAAACTTTAATAGCAAATATATAAGTAGAAACAAAATAAAATAAAATAAATAAGTATTTTGTTGTAAGTAGAAACAAAACAAAAGAAAACAAAAAAATTAAGAAAAAATAAAAAATTTGCCACCTACTGGGCCACCACGGCCTGAATACGACTAGAAACCCATCAATGGGCAAGGATTCAGACCCGCTGAAGGCCCAGTAGGCCCATCTGGCATAGCAGTGACAATTAGGCTCGTAAGCCTGCAATAGAGAGGAGCTCGAGAGGGGTGCGGCAGTGGGGCTTATAAACCACTGCGCTCCCCTCTCAACTAGCGAGGTGGGACTAAACTCCCACCACCACGCCGCTGTGCGCGGCCTTTGGTCCCGGTTGGTGGCACCAACCGGGACTAAAGGTGGGCATTGGTACCGGTTCGTCCCACCAACCGGAACCAATTCCCCCCGTTTAGTACCGGTTGGTGCCACCAACCAGGACCAAAGGCCGCCGCTTCCCGCCCTTTGGGCAGCTGAAAAGAGACCTTTGGCCCCGGTTGGTGGCACCAACCGGTACTAAAGGGGGGCATTGGTACCGGTTGGTGCCACGAACCGGGACCAATGCTCTGTGTATATAAGTTGGACTTGTGAAAATTTTCATTCAGTTCTTCGATCTGCCTATCTGCCGCGAACGCCTCAACACCGACGAACACCTCGACGCCGCCAGGCTGCCGAACCTCGACGCCGACGCCGTCGCTGCGCCCTGCCTGCCCCGACGCCGTCGCGCCCCTGCCGTGCCCCGACGCCATCGCCGCGCCCTGCCTGCCCCGACGCCGCCGCGCCCCTGCCGTGCCCCAACGCCGACGTCGTGCGCCCCTGCCCTGCCCCGACACCGATGCTGTGCGCCCCTGCCTCGCCCCGACGCCGTCGCGCCCCTAGCCTGCCACGACGCCGCCGCCGTGCGCCCCTGCCTTGACCTCGACGCCAACGCCGCCGCGCCCCTGCCCTGCCTCGACGCTGCGCCACGCCCCTGCCCTGCCGTCAACGCCGCCGCACCACTGCCCGCCGGACAGGCCGGTACTCCCTCCTCCCTCCCACCCCTCTCCTTTGTCCTTCCTTCATGTATGTGATGATGGTGAAGTTGGTTCAGTGCAAAGTTTCAGAGAATTGCATGTTTTCAGCCATGTCCACAAGGTGTTTGATGAAATGCTAGGGCTAGCTAGGGAACTTTGTTTTATGTGAAACTTGGCAGGATGATGTCTCCTTGGATGTTGGTGAAGATGCTCAAGTTGGTTTGTTAAAAGGAAAAACATGTTAGTGCAAGTTTTATTAAAATTTAGTGCTGGACACAAACTACATGAATTTTTTTGGTGGACTTGCCAGATGAAATTGGGGCTGCCCTTCTGGACTTAAGGGTTTAGTAGGAAGGACTACAAGATGTAAAAAATTCAGAATTTTTTTAGCAAGGAAAAATAGGGTTGTAATTCAATGCCAAGATTGGACCAAAATTGAAAAATGGAAGTTGTGCTCAAAATTTTCAAATGACCAAAGTGGGTTTTTGAATAAAAATTATCTATAGGCATCAGAGGACTTCTCAAAAATTCTGTGGCATTTGAAAGGAATTATTAGAAATAGTTCTAGTGCAAAAAGTTACATTTAAGAAAACAATAAGAAAATTCTACTGATGTTTTTGTTCATAGCATTTTATTTGTCAATGTATGTATGTATGAATGGATGGATGGATGGATATGGATGTATATACAAAATATTCATATATGATGTTTTTTTTTCATAGCAATTTTTTTCCATGTATGTATAATTTATGTATGTATGTTCATATATGCAAAAGTTACATTGAAGAAAAAGTAAGAAAATTCTAGTTCTTCTTCTTCTCTTCAATCCCGATAACTTCAACACGAGGGGGGGGGGGGTTGATATACCCCCTCCCCGATAACACTATTTTCCCATGTATGTATGTCGTCGTTGTAACCCCCTCCCGGATAACTTCGACATGAGGGGCTGTCGATATATATACCCCCTCTCGACCGTGATAACTTATACCACGGGAGCACCCCCCGGCCCTCTCGCTCGACCAAAACTCTCGAGGACACCCAAAGCCTAGAAAAAACGATGTCGGTCTCGTACCCCCTCCCGCCGCGCCCCTACCCGACCGACAAACTCTCTTGAGGCCACCCAAATTTACCAAGTTAAAAGAGCGTTGTCGTCGAGGCCACCCCGAATCCTTGAAGCGTTGTTGAGGCCACCCCAAACCCTTGAAGCGTTGCCGAGGCCACCCCAAACCCTTGAGAAGCGTCGATGCCATGCCACTAATATGATTCCTTATTGTGCTTAGCTAGCTAGTTCAACGTTTGCCACTAATATATCCATCTGTCATGTTTGAATAATAATTGCCATGTTGTAAATATTTGCAGAAACTATGGATCCGCACCCCCGAGACGAAGCAAAAGAAGCGGTGTAGGGGGAGATAACCGCACACGGAAGTGATGCCGTCTTGTCGTTTCTCAACGACACACGCACCGATGGTCTGGAAAGACAGGATGAAGAAGCAGGCTACGACGATGATCCAACAATGGAGGAGGAAGGACACCGTGATGACGGCTCCGGTGACCGAATGGAGGGGGAAGGACACCGTGATGACGGCTCCGGTGACCGAATGGAGGGGGAAGGACACTGTGATGACGGCTCCGGTGACCGAACGGAGTCCGGCCAGGTATATATATTAATTAATTAAGCATGTGTTGACTATATATATAGCTAATTGATGCATTAATTGTTTTTGGTATGTACACATATTAACTCTTCTTTTTCTTCTTTTCTAGCCCTCCAGATCGAGCAGCACTTCGGTAACGAGACAAGGCCCGAAGAGAAAGTTGCACGCGGATGAAAGGTACACGATCATCGAAATTGATCGCGCTGGCCAACCGATTGAACCCCTCCGGACCAAGCAAAAATTTAATGCTCAGTGTGGGGTTCTAGTGAGGGACATGATCCCGATCAGCATCGAGCAATGGTTGAAGCCTGAGGACAAAGACTCTCAGGTGTCTTATGTCAGCGATAGGCAGAAAGCTGATCTTTGGACCGCGCTGCAGGAAAATTTCACCTTCCCGCTAGAGGAGGATCCGGAGAATCCAGTTAAAAAGCCAATGATCAAGGCTTATGCTCTTAAGAAGATGGCTGAGCTATTCAGGAGGTGAAAGAATGAGCTGAAATCATCGTTTGTCGATCAAGACAAGACTCCTGAGTTCATCGGCCGATTTGAGAAGATCAAAGATCAGTGGCCCGAATTTGTCACCAAAAAGAAATCTGAGAGAGCAGCGAAGATGTCAGCGACAAACAAGAAAAATGCTGCAAAGAAGAAGCATCACCATCGCACGGGGTCAGGTGGCTACCTGAAAGCCCGGCCGTTGTGGGACAAGGCTGAGAATGACCTCATTGATAAAGGGATCGAACCAGAGACGCGACGCTGGCCAGGCCGGTGCAGGACTTGGTTCTTCGGGGTTGGGGGAAAATTGGACCCTGCAACAGGGAAGTGCGTTTGGACGGACGAGCAGCTGAACACACCCATCGTGAAGCTTCAGGAGTATATCGAAAAGGCGCAGCAAGGGACGTTCGTTCCGGACAGAGAGAACGACGAGCTCACAGAGGCCCTCGGGAATCCTGAGCACCCGGACGGACACGAGGCACGCCAGGCTCCCTTTCATGGAAGGCTGGATTTCCTGACGCAGGCGGTTACAAACACCGGGAGAGGAAGAAGAAAAAGGAGTTGACCCAAATACAGGCGCTGCACGCAAGGGTACAAGCGCTAGAGGAACGAGAGGCAGTTCGCAGCACGCGACCTGCCGAACCTACACCCGAAGCTACCCCGCCATCTCAGCGAAGAAGTAGCGTGGCTTCCACGGAGCTGCTTCAGGAGCCTGTCTTCACGGCTCCTGCTAGCTACCCCGTAGATGCTATCACGGAGTCTCAGCATTGCCACCTTATGACGAAGTGGATGGAATTGAAAGTCAAGGCGGCAGTTGGCTCTGTTGCACCTCCTGAACCTGGCGCAACTTTTCACTGTCGGCCGATTCCAGAAGGATATGCTAGGGTGATGGTGGATGAAATCACAGAAGGATTTGAGGACCTCCATCTTGACCACCCTACGGGTGAAGGGAGACTCGGCTGGGTTCTTGTCTGAAGACTTCATGCCTATGGCGGAAGGAGCTCATCAACCTTCCGAACTGGATGCCTCCGCCTCCTCCTCCTCCTCCTCCGGCGAGTGACGATCAGAGCACTCAGCCTCCTTCTCCGGCGCGTGGCGGCACTCCGCCTCCTTCTCCGCTGCGCCGGCACGCCCGAGCAGCCACCAGCCTCCTCCTTCTCCGCCTCGCCAGCAAGGGCGGAAGAGACCCGCCGCCGCCCCGGCTGCTCCGACGCGTCGTAGTCCTTCTCCTCCGCCTCGTAAGTAAGCACGAAAGAAGACAGCCGCAGCCGCTCCGTCTGCTCCGGCGTTTAGCAGTACAACCAGAGGCGGGAGGCAATATAGATACGGTCCACCTCTCAAGCCTCTAGACAACTTATCGTACGAGATGACCGCGGAAGAAAACAAGAAGATCGTGGAAAAAGAAGTGAAGGACTTGTTTGAAGGGGTGAAAGCAAAGAGACATCCACCTCCGGAGGAGAAGGTATATCCAGCGAAAGCAAAGCGCACTATCGATGCCCTGAGGAAACCACCAAAGTCTCCGCTGAAAACCAACTATGAGCGCACTACTTTAAAGGCATATATTGAAGCGGAGCGGTCGGGAAGTACTGTCAGTGATCAAAGGTCAAAAGAACGACGAGCAGCTGGGAAAAAAATAGCCCAACTTGGCGAACAAGCGAACCAATCGTTCCCCCCGCTCAATGTGTCTAGCGACATCGTCGCTAATGCTCCGGGGATGGTGCCCGGTTATAGCAATCTTGGAGATTACCTGTCCGACGATGTACATTATGATTTCTTGGAGGTGGACGAACCCAGATACGAGTACGGGAAGCCTCTCGTCAAAGATGAAAAATCTCTAACAACGATGATGCGAAGATTCCATAATTGGTACATGAAAACCTGCAGAGAGTCTGGGGGACGAATACTTTGTATCTGAGAATTAAAGAGGAGCACGACCTCGTTGGAACTGATCTGTTGCATGTTCCATTTGAGGAGTTCTTCCAGTTCTTTAATCAAAAGGCCCTCGATAAATTAACGGTCACTTGCTACTGTCTGTAAGTACTACTTCAGTCATTAAGTCTCTATATATAGCTCAGCTCTTTCATTGCATGTATTTATAATTATCCTCACTATATTATGCAGATTGAAGATCGTCGAGTGCAGAAAAGCAGAAATGTATGATATTGGGTTCATTAACACAAATCTCATAGATGAATTTCAGGTTAAAAAGAACGCCGAAGAGGCCGAGGCCAACTTGCTCAAATCATTGTTAATAAATCAAAACAAAGATTTAATACTCTTTCCTTACAACTTCAAGTGAGTATTACTGTCGTGTGCATATTCGGTTTCCCTTATTACTCGAGCGAGGTTATAGTAATGTAATTGATGAGTTATGCATGCGTGCGCAGCTTCCACTATATTCTCCTGGAGATTAAGCTTGAGCGGGGACTAGTAACCGTCTTAGACTCGAGAGGAAAAGATCCCGAAACCTATGCCGACATGACTAAAATTCTCAACAAGTAAGTTCAATCGATCATTATCGCACCATATTGGCAACTTTTTGTTTATTTCCTGATATCTCAAGTAATAATTATTTTCTTTGTCTTGCAGGGTTTGGAAACAGTTCACCGCAGAAGCTCCGGGACTGCCGAAGGAGCTGCGATATACATACCCGAAAGTAAGTACTACTAGCTAGCTAGTTGCGCGCATCTCCCGTTGATTCTAGCTACTTTCATCAATGCCATTTATAATGCTTCATTATCAGTTTGATTGACCTCTATTTCTCGTAAAGTGCTTGTGGCAGGAACAAGGGAATGATTACTGTGGATACTACGTGTGCGAGTTCATCTACAACGCGACTTTGAAAAATAAGCGGGGCTACTCTAAAAGACAATATGAAGTGCGTAAGCAATAATATTCACAATTTCATTTTATTACACCATCATTTCTGTTGAGTTTCATTCATATATATGTATTAACCCCCTTCTTCAAATTAGACGTGGCAGATGCGGAATGAACTCCTACCACAAGATCGCATGAAAGCAATTCAAGAGGAATTGGCGGGATTCTTTCTTGACCACGTCATCAATAAAGCCGGAGAATACCATGTGGAAGTTGAGTTCAAATGCTAGGGGATTGTAAGAGATCTTACATATTGTATATGTATGTAGCCAGTAGCGTCGGATAGATAATACGAAAACTTGTTGTTCGACCAATCTCTCGGAGAAGGAGAGGTCGATCACTTCTCTCGGTATGCATGACGAACTTCTGTACTTAATGGTTTCCTTCATTTTCTTACTAGCTAGCGTGTCGAGGGCCTCTCTATGTATAGTACGTAGCATCGACCAAGCACGGAGATAAGAGAGGACACTTCTCTCTATTAATTAATTAGCTACCTAACACAATATATGAAACACCTTAATTAACCATACAAAACCCCCAAATCCACCCCCCCTTTCAGAAAAAAACAAAAACCCCAGCCCCTGAACAGCTGACGCATGGATGCCTATTGGTCCCGGTTGGTGCCACCAACCGGGACTAAAGGGCCTCCAGCCTGGGCTCGCAGCACCGGCCACGTGGAGGCCCATCTGTCCCGGTTAGTATAAGAACCGGGACTAAAGGCCTAGGCATTGGTAACGACCCTTTAGTCCCGGTTCCCCAACCGGGACAGATGAGCCTTATGAACGGGACAAATGGCCCTTTTTCTACTAGTGTGTGGTGGTGGGTCTTTATGATGCATGGTTGCATGTTAATGTGCTGCGGGAATTGATTACAATATATTTCAAAGAAATTTGATTGTGTGGAATATAATTTTTTTGATTAAGAACACATGAACCAAAATCAAAAATACATACGACTTGTTATATTTGATAAAATATTTATTGAATATAAGTTGAACAATAGAATGATAATTGTTTTCCAATGCATGGTTGCATGTGGTGGTGGGTCTTTATGATGCATGGTTGCATGTTAATGTGGGCCTTATCCTATCCATAATTGTATGCTGATGTGGCATGTTTGCATGTTAAGATAAAAGGTTAGTGGGGATCAATCTCTTAGGTATATAGGAACGTAAAATTTGTATCATATCCTACTGTATTGACCAATGGTATAATAACTCGATTAGTTTCCAAGATGATAGGTGTCCTAGAATACGCGGCGACGTACACAAGGCAATGCGAACCAAGCAGCATGTTTGATTTCGTGGGGAATCTAGCTAGCCATGCATGCCAAGCTAGCTGATCGAAAGGCACACGATCAGCATACACACGCAAGAGTTATTGTTGATGGCTAAAATCGCGAAGTAACGGATCAACGAATCGTGGCCAGCATATGCGCAGAGCAACCAATTTATTTGCATGGTATTTTGACTTAGATTACAATGCAATTAGTTTCCATGAAGGAAATTATTTTCCATTTGGTCTTTAGAAGTATAGATACAAAACATATAGTATATTAAATATATAGTTGGCGGGATCATTTATGAGGTAAGCAAAATAATTGGCACATATTTGGGAGACAAAGAGAATAATTGTAGTTAGAATTTAAAATTCAAGATTTCACTTTGCTAAGGAAAACTACGTCCAAAATTTTAAATAATCTGCGTATGCCACTATTGCACTGTTGAGCATAGACATTTTTGTTGTGAAAACGATTAATTTTTCTATAGTCACATCATAATTGAGCGGCTGAATATTTCCATAGCAGATCCTATTTAAGCATTCATGTCGACACCAATTATATATGCACGTTAATGTTCATTGCAATTATGTAATGTTCAATGCAACCAGTGCCTCCACCCAGTTACAAACTCTGCATAATTTCCGTCACTTATGGTCTAACTATTGAACGGTGGAACAAGAAATAGCTGTGTTGCAGAGTAAAGAGAGCACAAAACAGATTGGCTAACAAAGAGAAACATATGAAGACCCAAAACATTGTTGTGGTCACATTGCTCGCTGTATCGCGCCTTATGTTTTGTGTTCTTTTCGTAGGAGGATGTGTGCAGCTAAAAAAAGGAGGAAGTGGGTATACTTATCTCATTGCAACTAGCGGACACATTTGCTAGTTACAAAAACAGATATTTTCGTTGCTTTAGCTGTTCTTTCAAAAGTAAAGGACCAAATCATATTTAGCTTATTGAATGCCGGATACCATCTTGGGTCGAAAAATATGCTAGCGGCTAGTTTGGAATGAAGGGTAGAAAAAACATACGAACGGGTAAGTGTATGAATTGCAAGTAATGTCTTGTAGATTCCTAGAGGAATCTAAAACACACAGTAATTGTACAACATAGTTGTCTGGATGCTTCACAAGAATTTTTCTGGAATTGTTTCTTTAGGAGAGAGAAGAGGAGAGATTCTTGTAGGATTTTTAAAAGTCAATCGTACAATTCAATGGGCATGTAAAATTCCGGCAAAATTCTTTTGTTCCAAACAGGGGCCAAGTTCCTAAGGAAGGAAAAATGTCACTTGCCATGGTTCATGTAGAGCCTTCACATCAGATTTGACACCATTGAGTATCTCCACGTGAGAAACTATAATCTAGTAATCATGTAATGCATGTCTCCAGTATAATCTAGAGATAATCGTAGCACAAGAATTCAAAAACCATATCGACCAAAAACAATTCATCCAATATAGTTCTTAAACAACAATCTATTATTACCCAAAAAAACAAGTGAAAGGAAATTGTTAGGTTTTAATTTCGGAGTTCAATCACCAAAGAAATACATAACCGTCTACATATACGTGGTGTTTTCTCACGTAGCATCACATAAACAACTTCTAGAATAACAACAAAACCATTCCGATGAGTTTCAGATAAGAAAAGACTACGAACTGAAACTTTACAATAGTGAGTTCGAGACAATGCATCTCAAAACCAATGGTTTCACATCTACTCCCACCGTCCCATAATATAAGAGTGTTTTTAACAACACACTAGTGTCAAAAATGCTCTTATATTATGGGACGGAGGAAGTATGATCTATCAATAGCATTTATTTCCATCAATATATCTAGCTTAACATGTTCACCATTGTCAGCATTAATCTTGATATAGCCACAATAGTTAACACATGCAATATATTGCATGCATGTCAGTAGCAGTGGCTTTTAGTTTTGCTATATAGAACTTGCCTGAAGGTTGTTAAAAAAAACCTGCCTGAAGATTCCAGTCCAGCTATATTCACAGCTGCATAGCAATAGCAGCCAAAAGGAAACGGAAATTGACTGGTAGTAGTTGTCTTAGGACCTGTTGGGTTCGCTTTCACAAAATACAGCCTAACTCACGCAGAGATTTCCTAAGAGCATCTCTAGTAGACACCGTAAAAGGGCCGAAGCGATATAATTCCGACGAGTATACAGGTTCGGCCCGTTTTCTTGCCAGAACAGACAATGTATCCTGGGCCCGGCCCATAAAAAGTTTACCATGGCCCGAAAAAAGACCGTCTTCATCATTATTTATGTAGTTTCACCGCTACAACAAAATAGACATATAGGGACGTTTTTTATTTGACGCTTTTATCTACGTCTCATTATTCAAAATCACTTGGCGCATAGGGACGTCTTCTGAGGCGCAAAGGACATCGTCCCTTGATTCCCATAAAAAAAATCTAGATGCGTCAAAACCGTTCTAAAAAAAACCACCATCAACCCTTACCCCCCCATCATGCGAGATGCACTGGCGGAGCTTAGGCAAGGCTGAATGGGCCGTGGCCCGCCCAGCCCAGCCGAAAATGGGGAAGGATGATATGAAATTTGGGCCTTAAGTACAAGTACTATGTGTAATTCCTTAGTCCGGCCCGCCCAGCCTTTTTCCTGTAGCTCCGCCACTGGCGATATGGGCTAAGAAAATAACTACCGTGAAAAAAGAGAGCGATCTCTATGACCTCTAAACCTAGCGCCGCCATGCCACGCCGCCGCCTCTTCCAAGATCCTGGTCTTCCCCATCGCAGACTCGCTGTCGCAGGTCAACACGCCCCCCTCCTGGCCTCCCCCGTCGCTCGCCGGCCGCCAGCAGCAGCCTCGGGGTCTCAGGGAGGCCAGCTTCCAGGCGGCGCCCAGCCCCACTCCGGCCGCCTCGACCTGCAGCTCCGGCACACGATGTACTACGGCTGGAAGGGAAGATGACGGATGGCGGGGCCGGCACAGAACTGCACATCGCCACCTCCTGCTACAGAGTACTGACTCACCCCCGCCCCCAAGTTTTGCACTCCTGGTCCACCACCACCATTAACGAGACATGGTACTGATCAGCTAGGCGCTCGTTTGTTACACTGTCGGTGTCGGTGTCGATCAGACTTTGATTGAGATTTATCTTTCTATATGTTGCCATCAGGTAGACTGATCTCGATCGTGCCCGCCACTGTCGACTAGCGGCAAGCTAGCAGGTGATTTGGAGAACATAAGGGACTTGCGCGAGCGCACAAGGCGGCCAATTCATCTATAGGTGAGTTGATCTACTTTTTTAATTTTAGTTGTTGTTCTATCAATTCTTTCCAAGTAAAAAATTAGAGCCCCTCCCTTGATGCGTACTTAATTGTGGAGGAGAATCTTGACATTACATTTACTTTAGGTTATCTCTATTACAATATGGGACAACAATACTTTGTCGTTTTTTTCTGAATTCTCATCTTTTTACTGACTAAACTACTAGTTCAACTTAAAGTCGATCTTACACTTGTTTGCTTCCTAATTATTGGCGCACACGAATGTTGGTGCTTGATAAAAGGCCTATGAGAATATCCTGATAGAATAAGATGGTCAGTGTTCTTAATCAATTTTTCTTTTTCATGCAGTTAATAATGCTCGTGTATCAACTATCAAATCACATTCATTTTCCCCCATAACTGATAATAAGAACTTTGTGCCCACGTTCTAATATTGTTTATTTTTTTGAATAAACATGCCTTGTACTATAAGAGGGAGAGATCAACTCATACATGTGGTTTCTCATCTGCAGAAACTTTTCTGATGTAGTCTGATAAAGAGCACCGTGGATGGATATATTATCATTTTTGGTAAAATCAAATCATATGTGATTATGTGAAACATCTGGATCAGATGCATTGCACTATGTCTGAAGCAGCAAAATGGCGTCATCCTCGCTTTTGTGTTAGACTGAAGATTATTAATGTGAACTACCATGAGAATTCACTTTTTTATGGTAAATGTCGTCTTATACTCTTATGTAGAGATAGTATTAAGGCTTGGAGATTATTAGTGTCAACAACCATGAGAGTTCAGTCCCCGTATGTTAACCTGATGTTATTTCTTTACATTTTTTTTGTAAGGTATATCCATCAACAACAACATGATGTTCCTTCCTTTTACAGTATACGTATCTATACTTCGTATCATAACATGACATCAGCCAGACTAGATTAAACTTCTGGAGGGCATGTTTACTGGGTGTGGTACATAAATACCATTCTCTATTCTTATGGTTGTATGTTCAGCAAAGGAGAGCTCACTGGTAGAAGTTCCAATAATTTTTTTTAAATCTCATTTTGCTTTCTTTGCAGAAAACCTGTACGTGCGGATTCTAAAGGTAGCCACCACAAGGATAAACTACAGAAGTAGAGAAAGCAAGGAGCTATTCTTCCACTATCAGGATGTAGGAACTAGAAATCATATACTCCCTCCGTTCCTAAATATAAGTCTTTTTAGAGGTTTTGATATGAACTACATACGGAGCAAAATCAGAGAATCTACACTCTAAAGTATATCTATATACATTCGTATGTAGTCCCAAATTAAAATCTGTAAAATGTCTTATCTTTAGAAACGGAGGGAGTAGATATATTTCAACTTGTTTGTGACATGTAATTTTTTTATTGATGATGTGTACAATTGAGTTTGTAAAATACTACTGCTCTCATTAATACAATGCTATTATTTTGCGCGATGCCATACAGTTTCTGAATATTTTCTGATATGTAAATGGGAGTCAAACTGTTTAATATAAGAAAGTAATTTAATTAAGTGCAACTTAATTAAGAAATTATAAAACCGAAGAGAATATATGCAGTTGCATCTAGCATGAATTTAGCAATGCGTCTCTAACGGCATGGGGACGCTCTTAAAACGTCTCATCCATGTAGACACGCTTTGTAAAGACGCTCTTAAAACGTCTCATTTTCATGTAGACACGCTCCCTGTGCGTGGGGAGACGCTCCAAGGACGCTTTAATGAGCGACTCTAAAATCCGCTAGAGATGATTTATTGTGCCTCTAGCACCTACATTGAGCGCCCCTACATGCCTATTTTGTTGTAGTGGCGCTCGGATATAAGTCAAACCCTATCCGCCTCCGCTGCGATTCCCCTGCACCTCTGCCCCAATTTCTCACCGCGGTGATCCTAAAAAAGGCCCTAGCGACACTTCCTGGCCCATGGACGGCTACCGAAGTGGTGGGGATGACGCGGAGCGCCGCCGCCGCCGCATCTCCGACGCCGCACGCAAGTGGGGGGCACGCAAGTGGATCAACTATGAGAGTCGGCCGCCGCCGGCATTCGAATGCCGCGAGCTCGACGAGTACGAGCACGAGCTAGCGGTCCGCCGCCGCACCTCTTCCGGCTCCTCTGCTCTGGGGAGCTCGTCCGCGGGCACCGCAAGTCGCGGCTCACTCCGGTCAAGAGATAGCCAGAGGACTCGAGCCCCTCGCTGTGAAGCTCGAGGCTGACGCGGACCCGCCGCGTCGAGGCGTCATCGGCCCTGAAGACTACCTCCCCCGGGTGCAGGAAGACCACCTGGAGCGCGCCATCATGGAGTGCTCGGCGAGGAAGGAGGAAGAGGCCGACGCGCGCCGCCGCGAGCTCGAGATCGAGGAGATCTTCCTCGAGCAGGGCGTCGCGGCGTCGTAGGCGCACGCGTCCAAGGAGACGGACCTGCGCGTCATGAAGGCCGAGCAGGCCAAGGTCTGGATCGACCTCGACTCCAACGAGGACTGAGCTCGTCCGCCGCGTCATTGCCGCCGCACCCGTCGATTTTGATAGCCTAGGGTCGAGTACGCTGCACGGCCCACAGAGACACCCCCCCTCCGCCCTATGTAGTACTATGATGTAGTATGATGAACAACTATCTATGATGTAGTATGATGATCAACTATTTATGATGAAAGTCGTTGCAAGTTTCTTCCGTGAATGTTTTTTTTCTAAAATTTACAGTTTTATATACGTGATCTGATCTGCAGCATACGAATTCGTCCCGCATATTTGATCTGCAGCGAACTGTAAACGCGTTTTCTGGGTTCGACTTTTACGGAATCTGCTAGAGATGCTCTAAGGCTGAGATCTCTGATTGGCAGGCCACCATCATAATACGTCGTTATTTTGCGGCAAGCAGTGGAAGAAGCGAATTTTAAATTTAATATGCTTGCAGTGAGCTGTCCTAGCTTAGCTATTAAGATAGTCAATAGTTGTGTGAGCCAATGAATAGTAGTGTAGGTCATTTTTTTCAGGCTATAAATATGGATCACACCATCCTAAACGGCTAAAACTAGGTAGCTTCGTACAAGTTTCGTGCATTTCTGTGAGAAAAACAGTGAGACCGAGAAGCCTAAGAAAGTTTCATCCGTAACTTGTCCGTAAGTGTAGCAATTTTGTTTTCAAAAAATTAAACAAGCATAGCACAACATGCTTGTTGACCTAGGAGTAACCATCTGTTCCACCTCCTTATCATTTGCTCAACCCTCCAAGATTGATCGCACAATTATATCCTACATACAATAATTTCTGTAGTTATGGTGACTTTTATTGAAAGTGAGAACCTCCTCTACAGAAAAGTATTCCCTCTAAAAAGGGTATACATGTCAAAAGGGAACTGATCTGCGCAGGCGCGCCGGCCCAACGATTCGGCCGTTCGCGCGCGGGCCGTCAGATCCAATTACATTAGACCGTCAGATCTAGGTAAAAACGATTTGTCCCAGCTCCCTTCTTCCTCTGGCAGCACCCTTGTCTTCCTCCCCCGCATCTCACGCACGCACCCTCCTGCATCTCGCGCAGCTCGGCGGGGCGGGGGCCGCGCTCTCCTCCTACCCGCCTCCCTCCAGGTCGCAGCACCGCTCCTCCCCTCCTGCTCCTTGCTAGTTCTCGTCGCCGGGATTCGCGGGAACCTCACAACAGCATCTTGTTTTCGTGCTCGCTGTTCGCGCTTGAGAATGGATGTAGCAAAAACTTCGCCAGTAGTAGCAAAATCCAACTATGGTTGCAGCAAAAATCATCATCGCCGCCGTCGCGAGGTCATAGCTCTCCCTTGATGGAGGTAGCAAAAAATTTCGCCGGTAGTACCAAAAAACATCTACGGTTACAGCAAAACTTGTCATCGCCGGTGCCCCACGACCATCCTTTGTTTGTATCAAAAATGAAGCCGGTTGTAGCAAATGACGGAGCCGGTTGCAGCTTTTCGGCGTCGTCCATGGCTTCCGTCGTCTATGGTTGAAGCTTTTTTTGCCGCCGGTTGAAGCTTTTCTGTCGCCAGTTGTAGCAAACAAGGGAGCCGGTTGCAGCTTTTCGGCGTCGTCCATGGCTTCCTCGTCTATGATTGAAGCTTTTTTTGCCGCCGGTTGAAGCTTTTCTGTAGCCGGTCGCAACAAAATTAAATGCCAGTTCCAGCTTGTCCTCCGCCCGGTTCCAGCAAAACAGTGATGGTTCCAGCTCCGGCGATGACCGGTTGCAGCAAAAAAGGATCCTGTTTCCAGCTCCCAATCAAGCCGCTTCCAGCAAAAAAAACTGAGCAGAGTAGCATGCTCCCTGAGAAGGAGATGGAGGTGTGGAGGAGGAATAGGGAGAGGAGAGGGGGAGGCTTGCGGCGGTGGATCTCATCGGGGGCACGCGCATGGCCAAGGGTGCCGGGGGCGCGGCCGGAGACATGTGTGCTGGTGGGTGCGGGCGGGGGCTGGTGCCTGTGATGCGGGTGCCCCGGCGTCCTCGTTGCGGGGAAGAAGAAGATGGGGAAAAGAATGACTGGAAGCAGTGCTCTCGTCGCCTTTTTTTTTCTAAGTGGTGCTTCCATCGCTAGTCGCACGATCAATAGCGCTCGCAGGGCCCGCGCGCGTCCGGTGGAACGTTTCCACCGGCGCGCCGTCTGGAAACGTTTCCCATGTCAAAAACGCACAAATCTCATTCTTTGTATAGCCATCTCTTTAGGGGTAAGACTACAAAGCTTGGCGCTCCTGGCTTTCTTTTGCATGAATTGGCTATCCATGCTTCGACCTTGCTATTCATGTGCTCCCACAGCTTTCTGTTCCCAACATCGATATGCATTTCTTCAAGGACCATGGCGTTCTCGGCGAAGAATTTGATCAGCTGGAGACCGAGACAGTTGGACTTCTCCAACTGGAATTGCAGGCACACTCTCCTCAGTGAGCTCTGCAAGCATTCGAACGAGCGACTCAAGCCAGGAATTTCAGAAACTTCGTCATTGTTAGCACCATCGCCTTCTCCTTCCTTGGAAACCGTGTCCGGCTCCGAGTCGCGGCGGCAATGGTCAAGACAATCCATGGATTTGTCACGGTCGTATCGGAATTTTCTTTCGAAGAATTCATGTGCGTGCTGATAATTTTTGCGGGCCTCTTGGTCCTTCGCTGTGAGGTTGCTCCAGAGGTCACGAAGCAGGGGGCAGCGGCGGAGCAGGTTCGCGATGGTCACCGACGCGGTCTTGCCTTTCGGCCTGTGCACCCCTTGCAGCTCGAGTCGCTCGAGGCGGCGGAATGCAGGCAGGAGCTCGACCCGCCTCGCCTCTCTGAGGACGGCGATGTCCTCGAGGTGGTTCAGCCTTAGCTTCATCTCCCTGGTGCTGGTGAAGCTCCGAACCAATCGCCAGATGGTCGCTAGGATGCGGTTTGGTTCCTTGTTCTTGTGGTTATCGTCGTCGTGGTACGGGAAAAATTCGAGGTCCACTTGTTCCAACTCCGGTGGCTGTGAACTGAATGAGAACGGCCGGAGATATCCCTTGTACCTGAAGCGGCGCAGGCTCGGCGCCTCGATCTCGGCAGCGATCAGGTTGACAAGCTTGTCGTCATCGTCGTCACGGTACGAGTGGCCGTGGCGCCCATATTCCTTCTCCTCCCACTTGCACCTCTCCAGCACGAGCAGGGTGGCCGCTGGGCATCGGAGGCGGCAGGGTGCAGCTTCTTTGGGCGGCGATTGAGGTGCATCGTCATCGTCGTCGTCGTCGTCTTCATCGCTGCTGGCCCAGCGGTCGATCTTGTTACCGCAGCCCCAGCAGTTGTCGTGGTTTGTTGCGTCGATCAGGACGGACTCGAGGCGGACAGCGGCGAGCACCGGCGCGGCATCGATGATGCTCTGGAGAGAGACAAGGTGCTGACCACAATGCCGCAGCCTGAGCGACGGCAGCCTCGGGAGCACCACAGCGGCGGCCTTCTTCGCCTGGTAGAGGCCCTGGCAGTTGGTGAGATCCAGCACGCGGAGGGTCTCCCACGGCAGCTTGTCGAGGGTGAGCTTGTAGGCGCATATCCGATCCCAGATGATCTCGCCGTCATAGTACGCGTCGCTCCTCCATTCTTTGGCGACCAGCCGGATCTCCTCCACGCGCAGCGCCGCAGGGTGGGCGAGCACCACGTCGACCAAGTTTTCCTCAGGCGTCTCATACCTGTAGGAGCTGCCGTTCAGGAACTCGGCAACCGCGGCGTCGCTGTTGTTGTAAATATGAGCAATTTACCAAATAATTAATTGTTGGAAATATGAGCAATTTATCAAATAATTTTGCTAACGGAAATACTAGATAAAACATGACTAATATAGCAAATATAAAGCAAGTCATGCAATCTGACAGAGAGAAGGTAAACAGCGTCTGCATATATGAACTTGAGCTAGACACATCTTGAACAGACACTAGATGAAGTTGCTTATACGACATAGAACCTAACATACATAGGGCAGAAACTAGAGCCAAGAACTGTAACAGGACTCCTAACAGAAAGAACAAGAACACGTACGGGACAGTAGCAGCAGAAGCACTGGACTTGGGGCCGACATCCTCTCCAGCCATGCCGTCGATAAGGTTGTCGACGTCGGGGAAGAAGTCATCGTCGGGGAAGTAGTCGTCGGAGTCCGTGATGAAGAAGTCAGTAGTCGCGCGGAGCATTCCCAAAAACCTTATCACCCTTCTCCCGTACAGGACTCAAAATGGTGCGGTTTCGAAGGCGTACTGTCCCGACTCGCGGTGCACGCCGCAAGCCGGCATGAGGAAGACTGCGGCAGCTCAGAGAAAGGAACCGGTGGCGAGAGGAAGAAGAAGTTCTGGTGCGTCTCTCTGAGAGGAGCGACCTCCCTTTTATAGGCGCAAGAGAAGGAGGCGAGAGGCTGCGTCGGGAGCTGAAGGGAACGAGGGAGATGAAACAAACAGACAACAGCCGAAGGGTGCAGCGTTCGTATTTAATATCCACTACAGCAAAAACTTTCCAGCTCCCGAGTGACCTTTCGTATATCCGTAGTGCGTGGCAAAAAATTAGACATCGGCTCGGCTCATTCCCACAACCCGCGTCGTGACGAGGCGATGCATGGCGTGGCGTGGCGTGGTTAGGAGGGCGGCGGAGGAGGAGCGCGCGTGGATGTCCCTCTTGTTCTCATGCTCATACAAGTGGGGAAAGAACCTCCCTTATAAAGAGGTCCAACTCCCTCTAAACTAGCAATGTGGGACTAAACTTTAGTACTGTCCCTTGCCTTGCATGAATGGCCTAAGTGGGCCTCTAGGATTTGTTAGGAATTTATGAAATTGTTATTGAGCTAGGCCCATAAATAGATAAAATTCAAGAAATCCCCCACCAGATCCTAGAGGCACATAGAATTTGCCTTTAGTTCCAAAACACTGTTTTATATACCGGTACTGCAGTGGAGACTGTTAAGTTGAACTTCCACCTAGAACTCTATGCTACACTAGTAAGCAAGTTGAACAGTGGACTGGGCCTTGAACTGCAAGTTTTCTGCGAATCTACCTTCACATAAAGCCTTGACCGATACGTGGCTACCGTGGGTCTTCCCCACGGGTGGAGCTTATGCGTCGAACTCCGAGACCTTTCATGAGTTTACTAGAGAGAACCCTACTCTCATAGATTGCGACGATTAACAATCAGAGTCATATAGGTGTGTTCTTCAAAATGAGCCACTTAGAACACATTAAGATATACATCAACCTGCCATACAGTTTTAGGAGAGTATTGCATCTTCATGGAGTGGTATTGTTAATAGTAAGGATACTCTCCTCTCAGTTGATCAACAACTTGTCTTCCACATCTAATTCACGAGATTTCCGATCACATAGAATAGGTTACCACTGTGAACAACTCATATTGTCGGTATCATACCCATCTCCCTCGATGCATTATCTATCACATACGTGATAGACCCTTAGTAAAAGGATCTGCCAGATTTTTAGACGTTTGAATATAATCCAATGCAATAACTCCGGAGTTTCTCATTTTCCTGACAGACTTTAACCTTCTCTTAACGTGTCTTGATGACTTCATGTTATCCTTTGAGCTGCTCACTTTCGTGATCACAGTTTGATTGTCGCAGTTCATAAGGATACCTGCTACAGGTTTCTCAACAATCGATAAGTCATTCAAGAGCCGGCGAAGCCAATCTGTTCCACCGTAGCTTTATCTAGTGCTGTGAGTTCTGCTTCCATTGTTGACCTCGTTAAGATGGTGTGCTTGCAAGACTTCCAAGAAACAGCGCCACCTCCATGAGTGAATACATAACCGCTCGTGGCCTTTATCTTATCAGCATCTGAGATCTAGTATGAGTCACTATACCCTTCAAGCACCTTTGGGTGCCCAGTGTAGTGAATTCCATAATTCACAGTGCCTTTCAAATAACGCAAAACTCTCTCTATAGCTTTCCAATGCACATCTGCTGGTTTTGAGACAAACCGACTCAGTTTGCTAACAGCAAAAGAGATGTCAGGTCTTGTAGCACTGGTCAATTGATCTCTAGCAATTCTTCGATTCTTTCGAAGTAACACACTCGCATCATATGGTGTTGGAGAGGGCTTGCAGTCACTATAGCCAAAGCGACTCAAGATCTTTTCCACATAGTGAGATTGAAGAAATGTAATCCCACCATCATCGTCTCTCAACAACTTGATGTTCAAAATGACATCAGCCACTCCTAAATCCTTCATCTCAAAACAACGAGCTAGGAAATCCTCGACCTCCTAAATAACATTCAGATTTGTTCCGAAAATCAGTATGTCATCAACATACAAGCAAAGAATAACTTCTTCGCCCCACCATGGCGATTGTACACACATTTATCAGCTTCGTTTACAACGAAGCCTGCAGCGGTTAAAGTTCTTTCAAACTTCTCATGCCACTGTTTGGGTGCTTGCTTGAGTCCATACAAAGACTTCAGGAACTTGCACACTTTTCCTTCATGACCATCTAGGACAAACCCATCTGGTTGTTCCATATAAATTTCCTCGTCCAACTCTTCATTTAGGAAAGCAGTGTTAACATCCATTTGATGAACGAGAAGACCATGTGAGGCAGCTAGTGAAAGTAGAACTCGAATAGTGGTCAGTCGAGCCACAGGTGAGTAAGTATCAAAGAAGTCTTCACCTTCCTTTTGGGTATAACCCTTAGCCACGAGCCGAGCCTTGTACTTTTCAATAGTACCATCAGGCCTAAGCTTCTTCTTGAATACCCATTTGCATCCTATAGGTTTGCACCCATAAGGACGATCAGTTATCTCCCGAGTTTCATTCGCCAGGATGGAATCCATCTCGCTACGAACCGCTTCCTTCCAGTAGTCAGCATCTTCAGATGCATAGGCCTCTGAAATAGAACTAGGAGTCTCATCTATGAGATACACAAGAAAATCATCACCAAATGGTTTTGCAATCCTCTGTCTCTTGCTCCTAGTAGGAACTTCATTGTTCTCCTCCACAGAATTTTCAAAGTGTTCCATCGAAATGGCAGGGTTGGTAATTGTAACTAGTTCCTGATTCGATGAACTAGGCATCTCCTGATTAGACGAGGTAGACATATCCTTCATGGGAAAGATATCTTCAAAGAAAGTTGCATCATTCGACTCCATGATCGTACCGACATGCATGTCAGGTACCTCAGATTTTACAACCAAGAATCTATAGCCAATGCTATGAAAAGCATATCCCAGGAAAACACAATCCACAGTCTTTGGTCCAAGCTTCCGCTTCTTTGGAGTTGGAACATTGACTTTCGCCAAACAACCCCATGTTCGCAGATAAGAGAGTTTTAACCTTTTCTTCTCCCATTCCTCGAATGGAGTTATCTCTTTGTTCTTTCTGGGGACTCGGTTTAGGACATGACATGCCGTCAATATCGCCTCCCCCACCATGCCTTGGAGAGACCCGATATGTCTAACATGGCGTTAACCAAATCAGTTAGAGTACGGTTCTTTCTTTCGGCCACCCCATTTGACTGAGGTGAGTAGGGAGGCGTCCTCTCATGGATACCATGTTCCGCACAAAAAGCACCAAATTCATTGGAAAAATACTCTCCACCACGGTCGGACCTAAGCCTCTTGATTTTCCGATCAAGTTGGTTTTCCACTTCAGCTTTATAGATCTTGAAAAAGTTCAAAGCCTCATCCTTAGATTTCAGAAGATACACACGGCAGTATCTAGTGGAGTCATCAATTAATGTCATGAAATATTTCTTTTCACCTTTTGTCAAAACACCATTCATTTCACATAGATCTGAATGTATGAGCTCGAGTGGTGCAAGATTTCTCGTTTCCGCAATCGTGTGAGACTTACGAGGTTGCTTAGCTTGCACACACACTTGACACTTAGATCCCTTGACAGTGGTGAAACTAGGGATTAAGTTCAACTTCGCTAGTCGCGACATGCAACCAAAGTTAACATGACAAAGACGTGAATGCCACACATTTGATTCACTATTGTTGCAAATACGATTAACAACTTTATTGCAAACGTCTGATAAGGATAAACGAAACAGGCCTCCTGACTCATAGCCTTTACCAACGAAGGTTCCATACTTGGATATTACAAATTTATTCGACTCAAAGAAGAGCTTGTAGCCATCTCTACACAGAAGAGATCTGCTAACAAGATTTTTATTGACGGAGGGGACATAATGCACGTTCTTTAGCCGCACGATCTTCCCCGAAGTAAACTTCAGATCTACCCTGCCAACACCACGAACAAAAGCACTTGAACCGTTGCCCATCAGCACGGTTGAAGTCCCTGCGGTCTGATAAGACGAAAACCTGGAAATATCACCGCATACATGCACATTAGCACCCGTGTCAATCAACCAATCAGGAGAATGACATACTAAAAGAATAGTGGGAAATATACCATACCCAGCATCCTTTATGTCAGTGTCTCCAATGACAACATTAGCGGTCTTGCTGCCTCTCCCAAGATGACGCTTGTCATAGCGATTAGGGCAATTAGGAGCCCAATGATCAGGATCCCCACACACATGACAAGCACCTTTCTTCTTCTCATTCTTCTTCTTGAAGTTCGTGTGTTGCACAGGCTTGTTCTTCCCATGAAACTTTGCTTTACCATCAAACTTGCCCTTGTTCTTGAACTTGTGGGGCTGGAAGTTCTTCTTCTGTACCAGATTGGCACCAGATCCTCCCTCAATACCTCGAGCACGTGTGTCCTTTGCTCTCGCCTTTTCTTCCACATCAAGAGTGCCAATGAGATCCGGAACGGAAAACTCCTGCCTCTTATGCTTCAGTAAGGTAGCAAAGTTCCTCCATGAAGGAGGAAGCTTATTGATGATACCTCCGGCAACAAACTTGTCCGGTAGCATACAACTGAAGTGCTCAAGTTCTCTAGCAAATGACTGTATCTCATGAGCTTGCTCAACCACGGAGCGCTCTTCAGTCATCCTGTAATCATAGAATTGCTCCATGATGTACATCTCAGTGCCAGCATCCGAGACCCCAAACTTGGCCTCGAGTACATCCCACATAACTTTTTCATTATCAATTGACGCATAAGCATCAACTATGTTCTCACCAAGAACACTCAAGAGAGCAGCCTTAAACAGAGTAAGCATTTTCTGAAAAGCTTGTGCCCGTTGAGCATCAAGCTCTCCTTCAGGTTTGCCAATAGTGGCGTCATAGCAACTCATGGTTTGAAACCATAAGACTGCTCTCACGCGCCACCTCTTATAGTGGATACCCTCAAACATAGGAGGTCTCATGGAAGCAGCAAAACTACTTGGCGTAAATTGCCTATAATAAGGTTCTTGGATTGTTGGAAATATGAGCAATTTACCAAATAAATTTGCTAACGGAAATACTAGATAAAGCATGACTAATATAGCAAATATAAAGCAAGTCATGCAATCTGACAGAGAGAAGGTAAACAGCGTCTACATATATGAACTTGAGCTAGACACATCTTGAACAGACACTAGATGAAGTTGCTTATACGACATAGAACCTAACATATGTAGGGCAGAAACTAGAGCCAAGAACTGTAACAGGACTCCTAACAGAAAGAACAAGAACACGTACGGGACAGCAGCAGCAGAAGCACTGGACTTGGGGTCGACATCCTCTCCAGCCATGTCGTCGATGAGGTTGTCGACGTCGGGGAAGAAGTCGTCGTCGGGGAAGTAGTCGTCGGAGTCCGTGATGAAGAAGTCAGTAGTCGCGTGCAGCGCTCCCCAAAAACCTTATCACCCTTCTCCCATACAGGACTCAAAGTGGTGCGGTTTCGCAGGCCTACTGTCCCGACTCGCGGTGCACGCCGCAAGCCGGGATGAGGAAGACTACAGCAGCTCAGAGAAAGGAACCGGTGGCGAGAGGAAGAAGAAGTTCTGGTGCGTCTCTCTGAGGGGAGCGACCTTCCTTTTATAGGCGCAAGAGAAGGAGGCGAGAGGCTGCGTCAGGAGCTGAAGGGAACGAGGGAGATGAAACAAACAGACAACGGCCGAAGGGTGCAGCGTTCGTATTCAATATCCACTAAAGCAAAAACTTTCCAGCTCCCGAGTGACCTTTCGTATACCCGTAGTGCGTGGCAAAAATTTACACATCAGCTCGTTCCCGCAACCCGCATCGCGACGTGACGAGGCGATGCGTGGCGTGGCGAGGCGGGCGGTGGAGGAGGAGCGCGCGTGGATGTCCCTCTTGTTCTCATGCTCATACATGTGGGGAAAGAACCTCCCTTATAAAGAGGTCCAACTCCCTCTAAACTAGCAATGTGGGACTAAACTTTAGTATTGTCCCTTGCCTTGCATGAATGGGCTAAGTGGGCCTCCAGGATTTGTTAGGAATTTCTGAAATTGTTATTGAGCAAGGCCCATAAATAGATAAAATTCCAGCAATCCCCCACCAGATCCTAGAGTCACATAGAATTTTCCTTTAGTTCCAAAACACTGTTTTATATACCGGTACTGCAGTGGAGACTGTTAAGTTGAACTTCCACCTAGAACTCTATGCTACACTAGTAAGCAACTTGAACAGTGGACTGGGCCTTGAACTGCAAGTTTTCTGTGAATCTAGCTTCACATAAAGCCTTGACCGATACGTGGCTACCGTGGGTCTTCCCCGCGGGTGGAGCTTATGCGTCGTACTCCGAGACCTTTCATGAGTTCACTAGAGAGAACCCTACTCTCATAGATTGCGACGATTAACAATCAGACTCATCTACGTGTGTGCTTCAAAAGATGTTCTGCAGGACAACATCTCTGCTTAAATGAGCCACTTAGAACACATTAAGATATACATCAACCTGCCATACAGTTTTAGGAGAGTATTGCATCTTCATGGAGTTGTATTGTTAATAGTAAGGATACTCTCCTCTCAGTTGATCAACAGCTTGTCTTCCACATCTAATTCACGGGATCTCCGATCACAAAGAATAGGTTACCACTATGAACAACTCATATTGTGGGTCTCATACCCATCTCCCTCGATGCATTATTTATCACATTACGTGATAGACCCTTAGTAAAAGGATCTGCCAGATTTTTAGACGTTTGGATATGACCCAATGCAATAACTCCGGAGTGTCTCATTTTCCTGACAGACTCTAACCTTCTCTGAACGTGTCTTGATGACTTCATGTTATCCTTTGAGCTGCTCACTTTCGTGATCATAGTTTGATTCTCGCAGTTCATAAGGATACCCGGTACAGGTTTCTCAACAACCGGCAAGTCATTCAAGATCCGGCGGAGCCAATCTTCTTCGACCGTAGCTGTATCTAGTGTTGTGAGTTCTGCTTCCATTGTTGACCTCGTTAAGATGGTCTGCTTGCAAGACTTCCAAGAAACAGCGCCACCTCCATGAGTGAATACATAACCGCTCGTGGCCTTTATCGCATCAGCATCTGAGATCCAGTTTGAGTCACTATACCCTTCAAGCACCTTTGGGTGCCCAGTATAGTGAATTCCATAATTCGTAGTGCCTTTCAAATCACGCAAAACTCTCTTTAGAGCTTTCCAATGCACATCTCCTGGTTTTGAGACAAACCGACTCAGTTTGCTAACAGCAAAAGAGATGTCAGGTCTTGTAGCACTGGCTAAGTACATAAGTGAGCCCATAATCAGAGAATATTTCAATTGATCTCTAGCAATTCTTCGATTCTTTCGAAGTAACACACTCGCATCATATGGTGTTGGAGAGGGCTTGTAGTCACTATAGCCAAAGCGACTCAAGATCTTTTCACATAGTGAGATTGAAGCAGTGTAATCCCACCATCATCGTCTCTCAACAACTTGATGTTCAAAATGACATCAGCCACTCCTAAATCCTTCATCTCAAAACAACGAGCTAGGAAATCCTTGACCTCCTAAATAACATTCAGGTTGGTTCCGAAAATCAGTATGTCATCAACATACAAGCAAAGAATAACTTCTTCGCCCCCAGCATGGCGATACTACACACATATATCAGCTTCGTTTACAACGAAGCCTGCAGCGGTTAAAGTTCGCGCGCCCGACGACCGGCCGCACGTCGCCAGATCCAAAGACGGAGCTGGGCCCCCCGCAGGCGGCGCGGGGCCCTCCAGGTGTGTCGTTGTGCCACCCCCGGGCGGCGCAACGACCTCCAAGACACCCACGCCGGCGACCCCTATGCGCTCTTCCCGTGCTGTGCACGACGAGCAGCGTCACCACGCCGGCGACCCTGGGCACCGCCGTGGGAAGAGCCCTCTGCGTCATCCGCGGGATGAAGGAGTTCAGCATGCCCGCCGAAGTGCTGGCGAAAATGGCACGCAACAGCTGGGTCGTGACGGAGCTCCTTCTAACGTGGTTAGAAGTCAAAGCACGCCACGGTCCATGCAGCTATCGCCGCCACCCACGCCAGCGGAAGCTTTCGCGCGCGCGCATCTGCTCCTCGACTTTCCTCCTGCTGCGGAGAAGCTCGACGAGTGGAGGGCCACCATCTGTATGGTCGATGAGGTTGTCGACGTCGGGGAAGAAGTCGTCGTCGGGGAAGTAGTCGTCGGAGTCTTGTGATGAAGAAGTCAGTAGTCGCGCGGAGCGCTCCCCAAAAACCTTATCACCCTTCTCCCGTACATGACTCAAAAAGGTGCGATTTCGGAGGCCTAATGTCCCGACTCGCGGTGCACGCCGCAAGCCGGGATGAGGAAGACTGCAGCAGCTCAGAGAAAGGAACCGGTGGCGAGAGGAAGAAGAAGTTCTGGTGCGTCTCTCTGAGAGGAGCGACCTCCCTTTTATAGGCGCAAGAGAAGGAGGCGAGAGGCTGCGTCGGGAGCTGAAGGGAACGAGGGAGATGAAACGAACAGACAGCAGCCGAAGGGTGCAGCGTTCGTATTCAATATCCACTACAGCAAAAATTTCCAGCTCCCGAGTGACCTTTCGTATACCCGTAGTGCGTGGCAAAAATTTAGACATCGGCTCGGCTCATTCCCGCAACCCGCGTCGTGACGAGGCGATGCGTGGCGTGGCGTGGCGAGGCGGGCGGTGGAGGAGGAGCGCGCGTGGATGTCCCTCTTGTTCTCATGCTCATACATGTGGGGAAAGAACCTCCCTTATAAAGAGGTCCAACTCCCTCTAAACTAGCAATGCGGGACTAAACTTGAGTACTGTCCCTTGCCTTGCATGAATGGGCTAAGTGGGCCTCTAGGATTTGTTAGGAATTTCTGAAATTGTTATTGAGCTAGGCCCATAAATAAATAAAATTCCAGCAATCCCCCACCAGATCCTAGAGGCACATAGAATTTGCCTTTAGTTCCAAAACACTGTTTTATATACCGGTACTGCAGTGGAGACTGTTAAGTTGAACTTCCACCTAGAACTCTATGCTACACTAGTAAGCAACTTGAACAGTGGACTGGGCCTTGAACTGCAAGTTTTCTGCGAATCTAGCTTCACATAAAGCCTTGACCGATACGTGGCTACCGTGGGTCTTCCCCGCGGGTGGAGCTTATGCATCGTACTCCGAGACCTTTCATGAGTTTACTAGAGAGAACCCTACTCTCATAGATTGCGACGATTAACAATCAGACTCATATACGTGTGTTCTTCAAAAGATGTTCTGCAGGACAACATCTCTGCTTAAATGAGCCACTTAGAACACATTAAGATATACATCAACCTGCCATACAGTTTTAGGAGAGTATTGCATCTTCATGGAGTGGTATTGTTAATAGTAAGGATACTCTCCTCTCAGTTGATCAACAGCTTGTCTTCCACATCTAATTCACGGGATCTCCGGTCACAAAGAATAGGTTACCACTGTGAACAACTCATATTGTGGGTCTCATACCCATCTCCCTCGATGCATTATCTATCACATTACGTGATAGACCAGTAAAAGGATCTGCCAGATTTTTAGACGTTTGGATATAATCCAATGCAATAACTCCGGAGTTTCTCATTTTCCTGACAGACTTTAACCTTCTCTGAACGTGTCTTGATGACTTCATGTTATCCTTTGAGCTGCTCACTTTCGTGATCACAGTTTGATTGTCGCGGTTCATAAGGATACCCGGTACAGGTTTCTCAACAACCGGCAAGTCATTCAAGAGCCGGCGAAGCCAATCTGCTTCAACCGTAGCTGTATCTAGTGCTGTGAGTTCTGCTTCCATTGTTGACCTCGTTAAGATGGTCTGCTGGCAAGACTTCCAAGAAACAGCGCCACCTCCATGAGTGAATACATAACCGCTCGTGGCCTTTATCTCATCAGCATCTGAGATCCAGTTTGAGTCACTATACCCTTCAAGCACCTTTGGGTGCCCAGTGTAGTGAATTCCATGATTCGTAGTGCCTTTCAAATAACGCAAAACTCTCTCTAGAGGTTTCCAATGCACATCTCCTGGTTTTGAGACAAACCAACTCAGTTTGCTAACAGCAAAAGAGATGTCAGGTCTTGTAGCACTGGCTAAGTACATAAGTGAGCCCATAATCAGAGAATATTTCAATTGATCTCTAGCAATTCTTCGATTCTTTCGAAGTAACACACTCGCATCATATGGTGTTGGAGAGGGCTTGTAGACACTATAGCCAAAGCGACTCAAGATCTTTTCACATAGTGAGATTGAAGCAGTGTAATCCCACCATCATTGTCTCTCAACAACTTGATGTTCAAAATGACATCAGCCACTCCTAAATCCTTCATCTCAAAACAACGAGGTAGGAAATCCTTGACCTCCTTGATAACATTCAGGTTTGTTCCGAAAATCAGTATGTCATCAACATACAAGCAAAGAATAACTTCTTCGCCCCCACCATGGCGATAGTACACACATTTATCAGCTTTATTTACAACGAAGCCTGCAGTGGTTAAAGTTCGTGCGCCCAACGACCGGCCGCACGTCGCCAGATCCGAAGACGGAGCTGGGCCCCCCACAGGCGGCGCGGGGCCCTCCAGGGGTGTCGTTGTGCCACCCTCGGGCGGCGCAGCGACCTCCAAGACACCCACGCCGGCGACCATTGCGCGCTCTTCCCGTGGTGTGCACGACGAGCAGCGTCACCACGCCGGCGACCCTGGGCACCGCCGTGGGAAGAGCCCTCTGCGTCATCTGCAGGATGAAGGAGTTCAGCATGCCCACCGAAGTGCTGGCGAAAATGGCACATAGCAGCTGGGTCGTGACAGTGCTCCTTCTAACGTGGTTAGAAGTCGAAGCACACCACGGTCCATGCAGCTATCACCGCCACCCATGCCAGCGGAAGCTTTGGCGCGTGCGCATCTGCTCCTCGACTTTCCTCCTGCTGCGGAGAAGCTCGACGAGTGGAGGGCCACCATCTGTATGGTCGATGAGGTTGTCGACGTCGGGGAAGAAGTCGTCGTCGGGGAAGTAGTCGTCGGAGTCTTGTGATGAAGAAGTCAGTAGTCGCGCGGAGCGCTCCCCAAAAACCTTATCACCCTTCTCCCGTACATAACTCAAAGAGGTGCGGTTTCGGAGGCCTAATGTCCCGACTCGCGGTGCACGCCGCAAGCCGGGATGAGGAAGACTGCAGCAGCTCAGAGAAAGGAACCGGTGGCGAGAGGAAGAAGAAGTTCTGGTGCGCCTCTCTGAGAGGAGCGACCTCCCTTTTATAGGCGCAAGAGAAGGAGGCGAGAGGCTGCGTCGGGAGCTGAAGGGAATGAGGGAGATGAAACGAACAGACAGCAGCCGAAGGGTGCAGCGTTCGTATTCAATATCCACTACAGCAAAAATTTCCAGCTCCCGAGTGACCTTTCGTATACCCGTAGTGCGTGGCAAAAATTTAGACATCGGCTCGGCTCATTCCCGCAAACCGCGTCGTGAGGAGGCGATGCGTGGCGTGGCGTGGCGTGGCGTGGCGTGGCGTGGCGTGGCGGGCGGCGGAGGAGGAGCGCGCGTGGATGTCCCTCTTGTTCTCATGCTCATACATGTGGGGAAAGAACCTCCCTTATGAAGAGGTCCAACTCCCTCTAAACTAGCAATGTGGGACTAAACTTTAGTAGTGTCCCTTGCCTTGCATGAATGGGCTAAGTGGGCCTCTAGGATTTGTGAAGAATTTCTGAAATTGTTATTGAGCTAGGCCCATAAATAAATAAAATTCCAGCAATCCCCCAGCAGATCCTAGAGGCACATAGAATTTGCCTTTAGTTCCAAAACACTGTTTTATATACGGGTACTGCAGTGGAGACAGTTAAGTTGAACTTCCACCTAGAACTCTATGCTACACTAGTAAGCAACTTGAACAGTGGACTGGGCCTTGAACTGCAAGTTTTCTGCGAATCTAGCTTCACATAAAGCATTGACCGATACGTGGCTACCGTGGGTCTTCCCGCGGGTGGAGCTTATGCGTCGTACTCCGAGACCTTTCATGAGTTTACGAGAGAGAACCCTACTCTCATAGATTGCGACGATTAACAATCAGACTCATATACGTGTGTTCTTCAAAAGATGTTCTGCAGGACAACATCTCTGCTTAAATGATCCACTTAGAACACATTAAGATATACATCAACCTGCCATACAGTTTTAGGAGAGTATTGCATCTTCATGGAGTGGTATTGTTAATAGTAAGGATACTCTCCTCTTAGTTGATCAACAGCTTGTCTTCCACATCTAATTCACGGGATCTCCTATCACAAAGAATAGGTTACCACTGTGAACAAGTCATATTGTGGGTCTCATACCCATCTCCCTCGATGCATTATCTATCACATTACGTGATAGACCCTTAGTAAAAGGATCTGCCAGATTTTTAGACTTTTGGATATAATCCAATGCAATAACTCCGAAGTTTCTCATTTTCCTGATAGACTTTAACCTTGTCTGAACGTGTCTTGATGACTTCATGTTATACTTTGAGCTGCTCACTTTCGTGATCACAGTTTGATTGTCGCAGTTCATAAGGATACCCGGTACAGGTTTCTCAACAACCGGCAAGTCATTCAAGAGCCAGCGAAGCCAATCTGCTTCGACCGTAGCTGTATCTAGTGCTGTGAGTTCTGCTTCCATTGGTGACCTCGTTAAGATGGTCTGCTTGCAAGACTTCCAAGAAACAGCGCCACCTCCATGAGTGAATACATAACCGCTCGTGGCCTTTATCTCATCAGCATCTGAGATCCAGTTTGAGTCATTATACCCTTCAAGCACCTTTGGGTGCCCAGTGTAGTGAATTCCTTAATTCGCAGTGCCTTTCAAATAACGCAAAACTCTCTCTAGAGTTTTCCAATGCACATCTCCTGGTTTTGAGACAAACCGACTCAGTTTGCTAACAGCAAAAGAGATGTCAGGTCTTGTAGCACTGGCTAAGTACATAAGCGAGCCAATAATCTGAGAATATTTCAATTGATCTCTAGCAATTATTCGATTCTTTCGAAGTAACACACTCGCATCATATGGTGGTGGCGAGGGCTTGCAGTCACTATAGCCAAAGCAACTCAAGATCTTTTCCACATAGTGAGATTGAAGCAATGTAATCCCACCATCATCGTCTCTCAACAACTTGATGTTCAAAATGACATCAGCCACTCCTAAATCCTTCATCTCAAAACAACGAGATAGGAAATCCTTGACCTCCTTAATAACATTCAGGATTGTTCCAAAAATCAGTATGTCATCACCATACAAGCAAAGAATAACTTCTTCGCCCCCACCATGGCGATAGTACACACATTTATCAGCTTCGTTTACAACGAAGCCTGCAGCGGTTAAAGTTCGCGCGCCCGACGACCGGCCGCACGTCGCCAGATCCAAAGACGGAGTTGGGCCCCCCGCAGGCGGTGCGGGGCCCTCCAGGGGTGTCGTTGTGCCACCCCCGAGCGGCGCAGCGACCTCCAAGACACCCACGCCGGCGACCACTGCGCGCTCTTCCCGTGGTGTGCACGACGAGCAGCGTCACCACGCCGGCGACCCTGGGCACCGCCGTGGGAAGGGTCCTCCGCGTCTTCCGCGGGATGAAGGAGTTCAGCATGCCCGCCGAAGTGCTGGCGAAAATGGCACGCAGCAGCTGGGTCGTGATGGAGCTCCTTCTAACGTGGTTAGAAGTCGAAGTACGCCACGGTCCATGCAGCTATCGCCGCCACCCACGCCAGCGGAAGCTTTGGCGTGCGCGCATCTGCTCCTCGACTTCCCTCCTGCTGCGGAGAAGCTCGACGAGTGGAGGGCCACCATCTGTATGGTCGATGAGGTTGTCGACGTCGGGGAAGTAGTCGTCGGAGTCCGTGATGAAGAAGCCAGTAGTCGCGCGGAGCGCTCCCCAAAAACCTTATCACCCTTCTCCCGTACAGGACTCAAAGTGGTGCGGTTTCGGAGGCCTACTGTCCCGACTCGCGGTGCACGCCGCAAGCCGGGATGAGGAAGACTGCAGCAGCTCAGAGAAAGGAACCGGTGGCGAGAGGAAGAAGAAGTTCTGGTGCGTCTCTCTGAGAGGAGCGACCTCCCTTTTATAGGCGCAAGAGAAGGGGGCGAGAGTCTGCGTCGGGAGCTGAAGGGAACGAGGGAGATGAAACGAACAGACAGCAGCCGAAGGGTGCAACGTTCGTATTCAATATCCACTACAGCAAAAACTTTCGAGTTCTTGAGTGACCTTTCGTATACCCGTAGTGCGTGGCAAAAATTTAGACATCGGCTCGGCTCATTACCGCAACCCGCGTCGTGACGAGGCGATGCATGGCATGGTGTGGCGTGGCGTGGCGAGGCGGGCGGCGGAGGTGGAGCGCGTGTGGATGTCCCTCTTGTTCTCATGCTCATACAAGTGGGGAAAGAACCTCCCTTAGAAAGAGGTCCAACTCCCTCTAAACTAGCAATGTGGGACTAAACTTTAGTAGTGTCCTTGCCTTGCATGAATGGGCTAAGTGGGCCTCTATGATTTGTTAGGAAGTTCTGAAATTGTTATTGAGCTAGGCCCATAAATAGATAAAATTCCAGCAATCCCCCACCAGATGCTAGAGGCACATAGAATTTGCCTTTAGTTCCAAAACACTGTTTTATATAACAGTACTGCAGTGGAGATTGTTAAGTTGACCTTCCACCTAGAACTCTATGCTACACTAGTAAGCAACTTGAACAGTGGACTTGGCCTTGAACTGCAAGTTTTCTACGAATCTAGCTTCACATAAAGCGTTGACCCATACGTGGCTACCGTGGGTCTTCCCCGCAGGTGGAGCTTATGCGTCGTACTCCGAGACCTTTCATGAGTTTACTAGAGAGAACCCTACTCTCATAGATTGCGACGATTAACAATCAGACTCATATACGTGTGTTGTTCAAAAGATGTTCTGCAGGACAACATCTCTGCTTAAATGAGCCACCTAGAACACATTAAGATATACATAAACCTGCCATACAGTTTTAGGAGAGTATTGCATCCTCATGGAGTGGTATTGTTAATAGTAAGGATACTCTCCTCTCAGTTGATCAACAGCTTGTCTTCCACATCTAATTCACGGGATCTCCGATCACAAAGAATAGGTTACCACTGTGAACAAGTCATATTGTGGGTCTCATACCCATCTCCCTCGATGCATTATCTATCACATTACGTGATAGACCCTTAGTGAAAGGATCTGCCAGATTTTTAGACGTTTGGATATAATCCAATGCAATAACTCCGGAGTTTCTCATTTTCCTGACAGACTTTAACCTTCTCTGAACGTGTCTTGATGACTTCATGTTATCCTTTGAGCTGCTCACTTTCGTGATCATAGTTTGATTCTCGCAGTTCATAAGGATACCCAGTACAGGTTTCTCAACAACCGGCAAGTCATTCAAGAGCCGGTGGAGCCAATCTTCTTCGACCGTAGCTGTATCTAGTGTTGTGAGTTCTGCTTCCATTGTTGACCTCGTTAAGATGGTCTGCTTGCAAGACTTCCAAGAAACAGCGCCACCTCCATGAGTGAATACATAACCGCTCGTGGCCTTTATCGCATCAGCATCTGAGATCCAGTTTGAGTCACTATACCCTTCAAGCACCTTTGGTTGCCCAGTGTAGTGAATTCCATAATTCGCAGTGCCTTTCAAATAACGCAAAACTCTCTCTAGAGCTTTCCAATGCACATCTACTGGTTTTGAGACAAACCGACTCAGTTTGCTAACAGCAAAAGAGATGTCAGGTCTTGTAGCACTGGCTAAGTACATAAGCGAGCCAATAATCTGAGAATATTTCAATTGATCTCTAGCAATTCTTAGATTCTTTCGAAGTAACACACTCGCATCATATGGTGTTGGAGAGGGCTTATAGTCACTATAGCCAAAGCGACTCAAGATCTTTTCCACATAGTGAGATTGAAGCAGTGTAATCCCACCATCATCGTCTCTCAACAACTTGATGTTCAAAATGACATCAGCCACTCCTAAATCCTTCATCTCAAAACAACGAGGTAGGAAATCCTTGACCTCCTTAATAATATTCAGGATTGTTCCGAAAATCAGTATGTCATCAACATACAAGCAAAGAATAACTTCTTCGCCCCCACCATGGCGATAGTACACACATTTATCAGCTTCGTTTACAACGAAGCCTGCAGCGGTTAAAGTTCGCGCGCCCGACGACAGTCCGCACGTCGCCAGATCCGAAGACGGAGTTGGGCCCCCCGCAGGCGGCGCGGGGCCCTCCAGGGGTGTCGTTGTGCCACCCCCGGGCGGCGCAGCGACCTCCAAGACACCCACGCCGGCGACCACTGCGCGCTCTTCCCGTGGTGTGCACGACGAGCAGCGTCACCACGCCGGCGACCCTGGGCACCGCCGTGGGAAGCGCCCTCTGCGTCATCCGCGGGATGAAGGAGTTCAGCATGCCCGCCGAAGTGCTGGCGAAAATGGCACGCAGCCGCTGGGTCGTGATGGAGCTCCTTCTAACATGGTTAGAAGTCGAAGCACGCCACGGTCCATGCAGCTATCGCCGCCACCCACGCCAGCGGAAGCTTTGGCGCGCGCGCATCTGCTCCTGGACTTCCCTCCTGCTGCGGAGAAGCTCGACTAGTGGAGGGCCACCATCTGTATGGTCGATGAGGTTGTCGACGTCGGGGAAGAATTCGTCGTCGGGGAAGTAGTCGTCGGAGTCCGTGATGAAGAAGTCAGTAGTCGCATGTAGCGCTCCCCAAAAACCTTATCACCCTTCTCCCGTACAGGACTCAAAGTGGTGCGGTTTCGGAGGCCTACTGTCCCGACTCGCGGTGCACGCCGCAAGCCGGGATGAGGAAGACTGCAGCAGCTCAGAGAAAGGAACCGGTGGCGAGAGGAAGAAGAAGTTCTGGTGCGTCTCTCTGAGAGGAGCGACCTCCCTTTTATAGGCGCAAGAGAAGGAGGCGAGAGGCTGCGTCAGGAGCTGAAGGGAACGAGGGAGATTAAACGAACAGACAGGAGCCGAATGGTGCAGCGTTCGTATTCAATATCCACTACAGCAAAAACTTTCCAGCTCCCGAGTGAGCTTTCGTATACCCGTAGCGCGTGGCAAAAATTTAGACATCGGCTCGTCTCATTCCCGCACCCCGCGTCGTGACGAGGCGATGCGATGCGTGGCGTGGCGTGGCGAGGCGGGCGGCGGAGGAGGAGCGCGCGTGGATGTCCCTCTTGTTCTCATGCTCATACATGTGGGGAAAAACCTCCCTTATAAAGAGGTCCAACTCCCTCTAAACTAGCAATGTGCGACTAAACTTTAGTAGTGTCCCTTGCATTGCATGAATGGGCTAAGTGGGCCTCTAGGATTTGTTAGGAATTTCTGAAATTATTATTGAGCTAGGCCCATAAATAGATAAAATTCCAGCAATCCCCCACCAGATCCTAGAGGCACTTAGAATTTGCCTTTAGTTCCAAAACACTGTTTTATATACCGGTACTGCAGTGGAGACTGTTAAGTTGAACTTCCACCTAGAACTCTATGCTACACTAGTAAGCAACTTGAACAGTGGACTGGGCCTTGAACTGCAAGTTTTCTGCGAATCTAGCTTCACATAAAGCCTTGACCGATACGTGGCTACTGTGGGTCTTCCCCGTGGGTGGAGCTTATGCGTCGTACTCGGAGACCTTTCATGAGTTTACTAGAGAGAACCCTACTCTCATAGATTGCGACGATTAACAATCACTCTCATATATGTGTGTTCTTCAAAAGATGTTCTGCAGGACAACATCTTTGCTTAAATGAGCCACCTAGAACACATTAAGATATACATCAACCTGCCATACAGTTTTAGGAGAGTATTGCATCTTCATGGAGTGGTATTGTTAATAGTAAGGATACTCTCCTCTCAGTTGATCAACAGCTTGTCTTCCACATCTAATTCACGGGATCTCCGATCACAAAGAATTGGTTAATACTATGAACAAGTCATATTGTGGATCTCATACCCATCTCCCTCGATGCATTATCTATCACATTACGTGATAGACCCTTAGTAAAAGGATCTGCCAGATTTTTAGACGTTTGGATATAATCCAATGCAATAACTCCGGAGTTTCTCATTTTCCTGACAGACTTTAACATTCTCTGAACGTGTGTTGATGACTTCATGTTATCCTTTGAGCTGCTCACTTTCGTGATCACAATTTGATTGTCGCAGTTCATAAGGATACCCGGTACAGGTTTCTCAACAACCGGCAAGTCATTCAAGAGCCGGCGAAGCCAATCTGCTTCGATCGTAGCTTTATCTAGTCCTGTGAGTTCTGCTTCCATTGTTGACCTCGTTAAGATGGTCTGCTTGCAAGACTTCCAAGAAACAGCGCCACCTCCATGAGTGAATACATAACCGCTCATGGCCTTTATCTCATCAGCATCTGAGATCCAGTTTGAGTCACTATACCCTTCAAGCACCTTTGGGTGCCCAGTGTAGTGAATTCCATAATTCGCAGTGCCTTTCAAATAACGCAAAACTCTCTCTAGAGCTTTCCAATGCACATCTCCTGGTTTTAAGACAAACCGACTCAGTTTGCTAACAGCAAAAGAAGTGTCAGGTCTTGTAGCACTGGCTAAGTACATAAGCGAGCCAATAATCTGTGAATATTTCAATTGATCTCTAGCAATTCTTCGATTCTTTCGAAGTAACACACTCGCATCATATGGTGTTGGAGAGGGCTTGCAGTCACTATAGCCAAAGCGACTCAAGATCTTTTCCACATAGTGGGATTGAAGCAGTGTAATCCCACCATCATCGTCTCTCAACAACTTGATGTTCAAAATGACATCAGCCACTCCTAAATCCTTCATCTCAAAACACCAAGATAGGAAATCCTTGACCTCCTTAATAACATTCAGATTTGTTCCGAAAATCAGTATGTCATCAACATACAAGAAAAGAATAAATTCTTCGCCCCCACCATGGCGATAGTACACACATTTATCAGCTTCGTTTACAACGAAGCCTGCAGCGGTTAAAGTTCGCGCGCCCGACGACCGGCCGCACGTCGCCAGATCCAAAGACGGAGCTGGGCCCCCCGCAGGCGGCGCGGGGCCCTCAAGCGGTGTTGTTGTGCCACCCCCGGGCGGCGCAACGACCTCCAAGACACCCACGCTGGCGACCACTGCGCGCTCTTCCCGTGGTGTGCACGACGAGCAGCGTCACCACGCCGGCGACCCTGGGCACCGCCGTGGGAAGAGCCCTCTGTGTCATCCGCGGGATGAAGGAGTTCAGCATGCCGGCCGAAGTGCTGGCGAAAATGGCACACAGCCGCTGGGTCATGATGGAGCTCCTTCTAACGTGGTTAGAAGTCGAAGCACGCCACGGTCCATGCAGCTATCGCCGCCACCCATGCCAGCGGAAGCTTTGGCGCGCGCGCATCTGCTCCTTGACTTCCCTCCTGCTGCGGAGAAGCTCGACGAGTGGAGGGCTACCATCTGTTTGGTCGATGAGGTTGTCGACGTCGGGGAAGAAGTCATTGTCGGGGAAGTAGTTGTCGGAGTCCATGATGAAGAAGTCAGTAGTCGCGCGGAGCGCTCCCCAAAAACCTTATCACCCTTCTCCCGTACAATACTCAAAGTGGTGCGGTTTCGGAAGCCTACTGTCCCGACTCGGAGTGCACGCCGCAAGCCGGGATGAGGAAGACTGCAGCAGCTCAGAGAAACGAACCGGTGGCGAGAGGAAGAAGAAGTTCTGGTGCGTCTCTCTTAGAGGAGCGACCTCCCTTTTATAGGCGCAAGAGAAGGATGCAAGAGGCTGCGTCGGGAGCTGAAGGGAACGAGGGAGATGAAACAAACAGACGCAGCCGAAGGGTGCATCGTTCGTATTCAATATCCACTACAGCAAAAACTTTCGAGCTCCCGAGTGACCTTTCGTATACTCGTAGTGCGTGGCAAAAATTTAGACATCGGCGGAGCTCATTCCCGCAACCCGCGTCGTGACGAGGCGATGCGTGGCGTGGCGAGGCGGGCGGCGGAGGAGGAGCGCGCGTGGATGTCCCTCTTGTTCTCATGCTCATACATGTGGGGAAAGAACCTCCCTTATAAAGAGGTCCAACTCCCTCCAAACTAGCAATGTGGGACTAAACTTTAGTAGTGTCCCTTGCCTTGCATGAATGGGCTGAGTGGGCCTCTAGGATTTGTTAGGAATTTCTGAAATTGTTATTGACCTAGGCCCATAAATAGATAAAATTCCAGCAATCCCCCACCAGATCCTAGAGGCACATAGAATTTGCCTTTAGTTCCAAAACACTGTTTTATATACCGGTACTGCAGTGGAGACTGTTAAGTTGAACTTCCACCTAGAACTCTATGCTACACTAGTAAGCAACTTGAACAGTGGACTGGGCCTCTAACTGCAAGTTTTCTGCAAATCTAGCTTGACATAAAGCCTTGACCGATATGTGGCTACCGTGGGTCTTCCCCGCGGTTGGAGCTTATGCGTCGTACTCCGAGACCTTTCATGAGTTTACAAGAGAGAACCCTACTCTCATAGATTGCGAAGATTATCAATCAGACTCATATACGTGTGTTCTTCAAAAGATGTTCTGCAGAACAACATCTCTGCTTAAATGAGCCACTTAGAACACATTAAGATATACATCAACCTGGCATACAGTTTTAGGAGAGTATTGCATCTTCATGGAGTGGTATTGTTAATAGTAAGGATACTCTCCTCTCAGTTGATCAACAGCTTGTCTTCCACATCTAATTCACGGGATCTCCGATCACAAAGAATAGGTTACCACTGTGAACAACTCATATTGTGGGTCTCATACCCATCTCCCTCGATGCATTATCTATCACATTACGTGATAGACCCTTAGTAAAAGGATCTGCCAGATTTTTAGACGTTTGGATATAATCCAATGCAATAACTCCGGAGTTTCTCATTTTCCTGACAGACTTTAACCTTCTCTGAACATGTCCTGATGACTTCATGTTATCCTTTGAGCTGCTCACATTCGTGATCACAGTTAGATTGTCGCAGTTCATACGGATACCCGGTACAGGTTTCTCAACAACCGGCAAGTCATTCAAGAGCCGGCGAAGCCAATCTGCTTCGACCTTAGCTGTATCTAGTACTGTGAGTTCTGCTTCCATTGTTGACCTCCTTAAGATGGTCTGCTTGCAAGACTTCCAAGAAACAGCGCCACCTCCATGAGTGAATACATAACCGCTCATGGCCTTTATCTCATCAGCATCTGAGATCCAGTTTGAGTCACTATACCCTTGAAGCACCTTTGGGTGCCCAGTGTAGTGAATTCCATAATTCGCAGTGCCTTTCAAATAACGCAAAACTCTCTCTAGAGCTTTCCAATGCACATCTCCTGGTTTTGAGACAAACCGACTCAGTTTGCTAACAGCAAAAGAGATGTCAGGTCTTGTAGCACTGGCTAAGTACATAAGCGAGCCAATAATCTGAGAATATTTCAATTGATCTCTAGCAATTCTTCGATTCTTTCGAAGTAACACACTCGCATCATATGGTGTTGGAGAGGGCGTGAAGTCACTATAGCCAAAGCGACTCAAGATCTTTTCCACATAGTGAGATTGAAGCAGTGTAATCCCACCATCATCGTCTCTCAACAACTTGATGTTCAAAATGACATCAGCCACTCCTAAATCCTTCATCTCAAAACAACGAGATAGGAAATCCTTGACTCCTTAATAACATTCAGATTTGTTCCGAAAATGTGTATGTCATCAATATACAAGCAAAGAATAACTTCTTCACCCCCACCATGGCGATAGTACACACATTTATCAGCTTCGTTTACAACGAAGCCTGCAGCGGTTAAAGTTCGCGCACCCGACAACCGGCCGCACGTCGCCAGATCCAAAGACGGAGCTGGGCCCCCCGCAGGCGGCGCGGGGCCCTCCAGGGAGGGCTACCATCTGTTTGGTCGATGAGGTTGTCGACGTCGGGGAAGAAGTCGTTGTCGGGGAAGTAGTCGTCGGAGTCCGTGATGAAGAAGTCAGTAGTCGCGCGGAGTGCTCCCCAACAACCTTATCACCCTTCTCCCGTACAATACTCAAAGTGGTGCGGTTTCGGAAGCCTACTGTCCCGACTCGCAGTGCACGCCGCAAGCCGGGATGAGGAAGACTGCAGCAGCTCATAGAAAGGAACCGGTGGCGAGAGGAAGAAGAAGTTCTGGTGCGTCTCTCTTAGAGGAGCGACCTCCCTTTTATAGGCGCAAGAGAAGGACGCGAGAGGCTGCGTCGGGAGCTGAAGGGAACGAGGGAGATGAAACGAACAGACGCAGCCGAAGGGTGCATCGTTCGTATTCAATATCCACTACAGCAAAAACTTTCGAGCTCCCGAGTGACCTTTCGTATACTCGTAGTGCGTGGCAAAAATTTAGACATCGGCTCAGCTCATTCCCGCAACCCGCGTCGTGACGAGGCGAGGCGATGCGTGGCGTGGCGAGGCGGGCGGCGGAGGAGGAGCGCGCGTGGATGTCCCTCTTGTTCTCATGCTCATACATGTGGGGAAAGAACCTCCCTTATAAAGAGGTCCAACTCCCTCCAAACTAGCAATGTGGGACTAAACTTTAGTAGTGTCCCTTGCCTTGCATGAATGGGCTGAGTGGGCCTCTAGGATTTGTTAGGAATTTCTGAAATTGTTATTGACCTAGGCCCATAAATAGATAAAATTCCAGCAATCCCCCACCAGATCCTAGAGGCACATAGAATTTGCCTTTAGTTCCAAAACACTGTTTTATATACCGGTACTGCAGTGGAGACTGTTAAGTTGAACTTCCACCTAGAACTCTATGCTACACTAGTAAGCAACTTGAACAGTGGACTGGGCCTCTAACTGCAAGTTTTCTGCAAATCTAGCTTGACATAAAGCCTTGACCGATATGTGGCTACCGTGGGTCTTCCCCGCGGGTGGAGCTTATGCGTCGTACTCCGAGACCTTTCATGAGTTTACTAGAGAGAACCCTACTCTCATAGATTGCGAAGATTAACAATCAGACTCATATACGTGTGTTCTTCAAAAGATGTTCTGCAGAACAACATCTCTGCTTAAATGAGCCACTTAGAACACATTAAGATATACATCAACCTGCCATACAGTTTTAGGAGAGTATTGCATCTTCATGGAGTGGTATTGTTAATAGTAAGGATACTCTCCTCTCAGTTGATCAACAGCTTGTCTTCCACATCTAATTCACGGGATCTCCGATCACAAAGAATAGGTTACCACTGTGAACAACTCATATTGTGGGTCTCATACCCATCTCCCTCGATGCATTATCTATCACATTACGTGATAGACCCTTAGTAAAAGGATCTGCCAGATTTTTAGACGTTTGGATATAATCCAATGCAATAACTCCGGAGTTTCTCATTTTCCTGACAGACTTTAACCTTCTCTGAACATGTCCTTATGACTTCATGTTATCCTTTGAGCTGCTCACTTTCGTGATCACAGTTTGATTGTTGCAGTTCATAAGGATACCCGGTACAGGTTTCTCAACAACCGGCAAGTCATTCAAGAGCCGGCGAAGCCAATCTGCTTCGACCGTAGCTGTATCTAGTGCTGTGAGTTGTGCTTCCATTGTTGACCTCCTTAAGATGGTCTGCTTGCAAGACTTCCAAGAAACAGCGCCACCTCCATGAGTGAATACATAACCGCTCATGGCCTTTATCTCATCAGCATCTGAGATCCAGTTTGAGTCACTATATCTTTCAAGCACCTTTGGGTGCCCAGTGTAGTGAATTCCTTAATTCGCAGTGCCTTTCAATTAACGCAAAACTCTCTCTAGAGCTTTCCAATGCACATCTCCTGGTTTTGAGACAAACCGACTCAGTTTGCTAACAGCAAAAGAGATGTCAGGTCTTGTAGCACTGGCTAAGTACATAAGCGAGCCAATAATCTGAGAATATTTCAATTGATCTCTAGCAATTTTTCGATTCTTTTGAAGTAACACACTCGCATCATATGGTGTTGGAGAGGGCGTGCAGTCACTATAGCCAAAGCGACTCAAGATCTTTTCCACATAGTGAGATTGAAGTAGTGTAATCCCACCATCATCGTCTCTCAACAACTTGATGTTCAAAATGACATCAGCCACTCCTAAATCCTTCATCTCAAAACAACGAGATAGGAAATCCTTGACCTCCTTAATAACATTCAGATTTGTTCCGAAAATCAGTATGTCATCAACATACAAGCAAAGAATAACTTCTTCGCCCCCACCATGGCGATAGTACACACATTTATTAGCTTCATTTACAACGAAGCCTGCAGCGGTTAAAGTTCGCGCGCCCGACGACCGGCCGCACGTCGCCAGATCCAAAGACGGAGCTGGGCCCCCCGCAGGCGGCGCGGGGCCCTCAAGCGGTGTTGTTGTGCCACCCCCGGGCGGCGCAGCGACCTCCAAGACACCCACGCCGGCGACCACTGCGCGCTCTTCCCGTGGTGTGCACGACGAGCAGCGTCACCACGCCGGCGACCCTGGGCCCCGCCGTGGGAAGAGCCCTCTGCGTCATCCGCGGGATGAAGGAGTTCAGCATGCCCGCCGAAGTGCTGGCGAAAATGGCACACAGCCGCTGGGTCGTGATGGAGCTCCTTCTAACGTGGTTAGAAGTCGAAGCACGCCACGGTCCATGCAGCTATCGCCGCCACCCATGCCAGCGGAAGCTTTGGCGTGCGCGCATCTGCTCCTCGACTTCCCTCCTGCTGCGGAGAAGCTCGACGAGTGGAGGGCTACCATCTGTTTGGTCGATGAGGTTGTCGACGTCGGGGAAGAAGTCGTTGTCGGGGAAGTAGTCGTCGGAGTCCGTGATGAAGAAGTCAGTAGTTGCGCGGAGCGCTCCCCAAAAACCTTATCACCCTTCTCCCGTACAATACTCAAAGTGGTGCGGTTTCGGAAGCCTACTGTCCCGACTCGCAGTGCACGCCGCAAGCCGGGATGAGGAAGACGCAGCAGCTCAGAGAAAGGAACCGGTGGCGAGAGGAAGAAGAAGTTCTGGTGCGTCTCTCTTAGAGGAGCGACCTCCCTTTTATAGGCGTAAGAGAAGGACGCGAGAGGCTGCGTCGGGAGCTGAAGGGAACGAGGGAGATGAAACGAACAGACGCAGCCGAAGGGTGCATCGTTCGTATTCAATATCCACTACAGCAAAAACTTTCGAGCTCCCGAGTGACCTTTCGTATACTCGTAGTGCGTGGCAAAAATTTAGACATCGGCTCAGCTCATTCCCGCAACCCGCGTCGTGACGAGGCGATGCGTGGCGAGGCGGGCGGCGGAGGAGGAGCGCGCGTGGATGTCCCTCTTGTTCTCATGCTCATACATGTGGGGAAAGAACCTCCCTTATAAAGAGGTCCAACTCCCTCCAAACTAGCAATGTGGGACTAAACTTTAGTAGTGTCCCTTGCCTTGCATGAATGGGCTGAGTGGGCCTCTAGGATTTGTTAGGAATTTCTGAAATTGTTATTGACCTAGGCCCATAAATAGATAAAATTCCAGCAATCCCCCACCAGATCCTAGAGGCACATAGAATTTGCCTTTAGTTCCAAAACACTGTTTTATATACCGGTACTGCAGTGGAGACTGTTAAGTTGAACTTCCACCTAGAACTCTATGCTACACTAGTAAGCAATTTGAACAGTGGACTGGGCCTCTAACTGCAAGTTTTCTGCAAATCTAGCTTGACATAAAGCCTTGACCGATATGTGGCTACCGTGGGTCTTCCCCGCGGGTGGAGCTTATGCGTCGTACTCCGAGACCTTTCATGAGTTTACTAGAGAGAACCCTACTCTCATAGATTGCGAAGATTAACAATCAGACTCATATACGTGTGTTCTTCAAAAGATGTTCTGCAGAACAACATCTCTGCTTAAATGAGCCACCTAGAACACATTAAGATATACATCAACCTGCCATACAGTTTTAGGAGAGTATTGCATCTTCATGGAGTGGTATTGTTAATAGTAAGGATACTCTCCTCTCAGTTGATCAACAGCTTGTCTTCCACATCTAATTCACGGGATCTCCGATCACAAAGAATAGGTTACCACTGTGAACAACTCATATTGTGGGTCTCATACCCATCTCCCTCGATGCATTATCTATCACATTACGTGATAGACCCTTAGTAAAAGGATCTGCCAGATTTTTAGACGTTTGGATATAATCCAATGCAATAACTCCGGAGTTTCTCATTTTCCTGACAGACTTTAACCTTCTCTGAACATGTCCTTATGACTTCATGTTATCCTTTGAGCTGCTCACTTTCGTGATCATAGTTTGATTGTCGCAGTTCATAAGGATACCCGGTACAGGTTTCTCAACAACCGGCAAGTCATTCAAGAGCCGGCGAAGCCAATCTGCTTCGACCGTAGCTGTATCTAGTGCTGTGAGTTGTGCTTCCATTGTTGACCTCCTTAAGATGGTCTGCTTGCAAGACTTCCAAGAAACAGCGCCACCTCCATGAGTGAATACATAACCGCTCATGGCCTTTATCTCATCAGCATCTGAGATCCAGGTTGAGTCACTATATCCTTCAAGCACCTTTGGGTGCCCAGTGTAGTGAATTCCTTAATTCGCAGTGCCTTTCAAATAACGCAAAACTCTCTCTAGAGCTTTCCAATGCACATCTCCTGGTTTTGAGACAAACCGACTCAGTTTGCTAACAGCAAAAGAGATGTCAGGTCTTGTAGCACTGGCTAAGTACATAAGCGAGCCAATAATCTGAGAATATTTCAATTGATCTCTAGCAATTTTTCGATTCTTTTGAAGTAACACACTCGCATCATATGGTGTTGGAGAGGGCGTGCAGTCACTATAGCCAAAGCGACTCAAGATCTTTTCCACATAGTGAGATTGAAGGAGTGTAATCCCACCATCATCGTCTCTCAACAACTTGATGTTCAAAATGACATCAGCCACTCCTAAATCCTTCATCTCAAAACAACGAGATAGGAAATCCTTGACCTCCTTAATAACATTCAGATTTGTTCCGAAAATCAGTATGTCATCAACATACAAGCAAAGAATAACTTCTTCGCCCCCACCATGGCGATAGTACACACATTTATTAGCTTCATTTACAACGAAGCCTGCAGCGGTTAAAGTTCGCGCGCCCGACGACCGGCCGCACGTCGCCAGATCCAAAGACGGAGCTGGGCCCCCCGCAGGCGGCGCGGGGCCCTCCAGGGGTGTCGTTGTGCCACCCCCGGGCAGCGCAGCGACCTCCAAGACGCCCACGCCGGCGACCACTGCGCGCTCTTCCCGTGGTGTGCACGACGAGCAGCGTCACCACGCCGGCGACCCTGGGCACCGCCGTGGGAAATGCCCTCTGCGTCATCCGCGGGATGAAGGAGTTCAGCATACCCGCCGAAGTGCTGGCGAAAATGGCACGCAGCCGCTGGGTCGTGATGGAGCTTCGTCTAACCTGGTTAGAAGTCGAAGCACGCCACGGTCCATGCAGCTATCGCCGCCACCCACGCCAGCGGAAGCTTTGGCGCGCGTGCATCTGCTCCTCGACTTCTCTCCTGCTGCGGAGAAGCTTGACGAGTGGAGGGCCACCATCTGTATGGTCGATGAGGTTATAGGACTCAAAGTGGTGCGGTTTCGGTGACGAGAGGAAGGAGCGACCTCCCTTTTATAGGCGCAAGAGAAGGAGGCGAGAGGCTGCGTCGGGAGCTGAAGCGAACGAGGGAGATGAAACGAACAGACAGCAGCTGAAGGGTTAGACATCGGCTCGGCTCAATCCCGCAACCCGCGTCGTGACGAGGCGTGGCGAGGCGGGCGGCGGAGGAGGTGCGCGCGTGGATGTCCCTCTTATTATCATGCCATGTGGGGAAAGAACCTCCCTTATAAAGAGGTCCAACTCCCTCTAAACTAGCAATGTGGAACTAAACTTTAGTAGTGTCCCTTGCCTTGCACGAATGGACTAAGTGGGCCTCTAGGATTTATTAGGAATTTCTGAAATTGTTATTGAGCTAGGCCCATAAATAGATGAAATTCCAGTAGCTGTCAGACTTGAGGCGTAAGGTGAGTCTGGTGACGTGGTCGTCGGCGGCCGCTGCGTCGAGCGCCGCCATGGTCGCGGAGACGAAGGCTTCGCGCCGGGACACAAATCCGGCCTCGTCATCTCGTCTGTCGATGTTGCGGCGGTGGTGGTGGCGGTCGTAGTCGTGGACGCGCGACTCGAGGTTTACGGCGCCGGTGGAGAGCCAGAGCGGCGTGCGCCTGCGCCGCGAGAGCGCGGTCGTGGAGGCGGCCTCCTTGGTTGGGGCGAAGTACAAGACGCGCCGGATGAGGTCGTCGGGGAGGTCGGACAGCCGGTCGTCGCCGATCATCGTCTGCGTCGGCTGCGCGAGCAGCGATGCGATCGCGATCGGTTTTATCTTCGTGTCATGGGGATATTCGTACCCGAGTCGGTTCCATTCCAAACGTCAACGGCGAACGGGTTGCGCTACATCTCAGTTGGGCCTAGAATTTTCTATTTGAGTTTTGTTGGGCCTGGGCGCTGTAGTAATACGTGGATCTTACTTTTGACCTTAAAAAAAAGGTCCTCATTTTGATTTGATTTCATGGAAAAAAACATGGTCCTCACTTCAGATTGATTATTTGGTTCCTTCTTTCCCTAAAAAACTATTTGTTTCTCTTTGCTAAAAACCATCGCATCACCAAACTAAAAAACAATTTGTAAAATGCAAGATGTACAAACTTGTTTCATGATTGCAAGTTCAAGATGGTAGATGTACAAACGGATCGCTAAATCTCAGTCGACTGAGACTTAACGAAGTCTCAGTCGAAGCCATATTCCTTAGATCTTACGTGGAGATCCGTATGAAATTTTCTTTTAAGTTTTCTTTCTTTCTTTTTATATGTTCTATCACTTGAGTGAGACTTTGAACGAAGTCTCAGTCGACTGAGATCTAGCCACACCTATGTACAAATATGAAGAATGTGTACGCTAGCATAAACGATGTTTTGGGATGGTAGATGTACAAACTATTTATAAAACTACGTCTTTAGCTTTTCTAGTGGTGTGAGTTGCGAAGAAATTTGGTGTCAAGAGATTCAAATCCATTTAAGAGTTCAGGAGTTGGTTCATAGGCGCACGTTCATAAAGACTTCCTCGATGACTGCAACAATGTCAAGCAAGCTCCAGTGCGAGAGCGATGATAGTGGTGCGTCACCGGCTCGTTCTGACGACAGTAATGATGGTTCAATTGTCTCAGAATCTCGAAGTGTTTTCCATTATGTTTGAGGTGCTTTGTACTATCGTTGAATTTTAATATTAGATCCGGATCCTTTTCGAAAAAAGACAACACTTTTGCATCATGTATTACATGTCCCTTTTTTTGTTCGGAAATACTAACGCCCACACGTGTGGGCGTTTGCATCTCGCCCACACGCGTGGATCGACGTCCGTTTGTGGTTGCACGAATCTTGGCATGTTTGTGGTGCCACGTAGGACTGGGCTGGTGTGTGGGCATTCATCCGGTCGCCCACACGTCTGTCTTCACCACATGGAGGGACCGGTGTGTGGGCGTTTAGCAGTTCGCCCACATGTCAGTTTTCACTCACGCACAGGGGCTGGTGGGTGGGCATTTATCAGTTCGCCCACACGCCCGTCTCCTCTGCCACACCCAAAGCTGCCAATTGCCATCACTACTAGGGAAAACCCTAGTAGTAGCGTGGGTTTTCAGGCTATCAGCAGTGCGGGCAGCCGCGCTACCAATAAGGTGCTATAGCTAACTGTTAGTAGTAGCTCGGTCTGTACCCGCGCTGCTACTATTGACTGTATCAGCAGCTCTTTTCCGGAACGCGCTACTATTAGATAGCTGTAGCGATTTCCTAGCCCCGCGCTACTGCTATATCTTTCACCATTTCCACCCGTTTCAGCTTCAATAAACTGCAATTTCCAGATACTAGGTACTACTAGATATCAATTTCATAAAGCATTATAGGTACTAGGTAGTATTCCCTCGGTTCCAAATTACTCGTCGTGGTTTTAGTTCAAATTTGAACTAAAACCACGACGAGTAATTTGGAACGGAGGGAGTACTAGATAACAATTTCATATATACTCAACATGCATCCTCAAGCAGTACTAGGTGATATAGACTGGCGATCATCATATGTAGTTCTAGATGATATCGACGACGATCATCATATGTAGTTCTACATGATATCGACGACAATCATCATATGTAGTTCTAGATGATATAGCCACACACACATATGTAGTTCTAGATGATATCGACGACGATCATCATCCTCAAGCCTGGGCGGTGGGTGTTCCTGATAGTAATTAGGATGGCCTGTCCAACACGAAGATTCTTGCCAAGAGGAATCTCTTCCACCCAACCGAGTTTAAGTGTGTGCGACCGTCTGTGTCCATGCGGTAAGTACTGGTGGTGACGGAGCCCCTTGCGGGATGGCGTAGTCCAGCTGAGCCTTCTTCATCAGGCTCGATACCACAACTCACAGATAGGTTCTTTGGCAATTTCTGAATAAGAAAAAATATCAATTAATAAATAGCCTCGCACATACTCTTGCAAATATATTTCTATTAAGTTTAGATTTCTACACTATCAAAAGACACAGTACTACGCATTTGTACTAATTAATCATGAATTCTACTAATAAGCATGTGATCAGACTCTACACTAAAGCATATCATCGACTAGATTCCACAAAGCATATCATTGGACTCTACACTAAGCATATCATCGGATTCACTAAGCATATCATCAGATAATTTGCATTTGTAAGTATAACAATAAAGCATATATATATCATCAAATTACAACAGTCAGTATAACATACCATTTCATGCCGATCGACCATGGTACTTGTCAGGCGGGTCACGAATGGCACCCCGAGAAAGTCATCATGTGGCAGAATTATGTCCCATAGGTTGCACACCTCCTCCTCGCTCAGCCTCATTCTTTGAGCTACAATCGCTTCATGAAGTGGGTTCTCATCATCTTCATGGAGTGGGTCCTCATTATCTTCATCATCTTCGTCATCTTCGTTATCTTCATCATCTTCGTCATCTTCATAATCTTCCACCAGGTTGAGATAAATGACAGCCATCTTGGGTCTTTCTGCTCTGAAGGAGAAGCTGATCAACTCACCACCAGTAAGATGCATGCGGGCGAGGAAACGGGCCCATCCATCTCCTCCAATCTGCGACATATTGCGTCCTTTCTCGACTTGCATAGTGTACGCCCCCCAGGAGCCTCAAATGTCACAGTGTCTCCTGTCAGCTTGTTGAATTTCAACCTGACATTGCATGGGACGATCTGTGTAAAAAAAGCAAAATGACACAATGCAGTAATGCCAACACTAAAAATAAAATAGTTGTTACATTTCATCTAATTTCTTACCGCCGCATGACGAAAACTCGGCTGGAAGTAGATGCCGAACAGCTTGCCAGTTGCAAGGCTGCTGGCGCACCTTGACTTGCACAGTCAACATAGTGGTGGTGGTGGTGGCGCCATTTTCCTAAAGCAATATGAGCAAAGGATTAACGATCCACTTCACAGGAAAGAAAAACAGTAGCATGTGATATTTCTGGTTCTTCCGCGAGAAGCAATTTGATGGACAATTATAATCCTAAGATCTATTAACATATTAGATGACAAGTTACCAGCTACCAAAGCATTTCGGTGGCAAATTTAACTAAATTGGCACCTACATTTTGCCCAAAAATAACTTATTACAAAAAAAGCATCTATCTATCCATGTACAGAAAAATAACAATAAAATGGTGCATACTAAATCAACTAAATCAACTAGCCTACTAAATCAACTAAATCAAAATGTTCTAAATCAACTAAATCATATCAACTAAATCAAAATGTTGCATATGAACTAGCCTACTAAATAAAAATGTAGCAGGGAGGAGGGAGAAGGAGGGGCGACTCGAGGAGGGAGAAGAGAGTAGGACGGAGGAGGAAGGCGGAGCGAGGAGGGGCCTGCCGGCGGCGAGTGGAGGGAGGACGAAGGAGGAAGGCGGAGCGAGGAGGGGCCGGCAAGCGGCGAGTGGAGGGAGGACAGAGGAGGAGGCCGGTACCGAGTCCAGCGAGGAGGAGGAGGTGACGGCAGTGCAGAGGGAGGAGGGGCGACGGGGGAGGACCGGCGCGTGGGGTTGAGGGGGAGATCCAGTGAGTGTGTGAGTGTGAGTGGATCAGATAGGAGGGTGGGGGTGGGAGATGGAATGGCTTAGCAGTAGCGCGCTATAGAGAAAGGCGATGCTGCTAAACTACCTAGCAGTAGAGCCTTTAACAGAGGACGCGCTACTGCTATGTGTCAGCATGTAAAAATATACATCAAAAATACATTGATCATCAACGATCTTTTTGTGTACAATCTGATTTGTCAATATGAGTCCTTGTCGGTTTAGTAACCAGTGAAGACTCATATTGCGGCCACAAATTCTACATATAGAGTTCAATGAAGGCCAAGTGCTTGTCAAAGTTTGAGAAGTAACATATTTAAAGTGGTAGAAACTCTCTTCACGGAGGGAGGTGGGACTAAATTTTTGTAGTAACTTAGCAGTAGCGCTTACTGGTGAAACACGCTTCTGCTATGATCCGTAGCAGTAGCGCTCTTCGTGATAACACGCTGCTGCCAGAACTAGCCTCGCGGCGACGTCGTGGGAATTATAGCAGCAGCGCGTGTTTGAGGGGGCGCGCTACTGCTATATTTATTACAGCAGCGAGTTTTGTTTGCGCGCGCTACTGCTACGTAGCAGCAGCGCCTTATTTTAAAGGGCGCTGCTGGTAAGATTCTGTGTATAAGCTTTTCCCTAGTAGTGCATGTGTTTTGCAGGGTGCATGGCAACTGCACTAGTGTGCTTGTAAGCATATGCCAACTCTCTCTTTTACCCGAACATGTTAGTTGCCATGTGTTTTGCAAGGTACATGGCAACTGCCCTAGTGTGCTTGTAAACAAATGACAACTCTCTCTTTAGCCGAACATGTTATTTTTCCAAGCCTCTTTGTAGCGCTACGCGGCAACTGCATAATGTTAGTAGGTGGCAACTCCTAAAGTTTTCAAATCATGGCAACTGTAGTAAACCGGACCATACATGGCAACTGCCTAGTGTTAGTAGGTGGCAACCCCTAAAGTTTTCAAATCATGGCAACTATAGTAAACCAGACCATACATGGCAACAGCTGCAGTTGTCCAAAAATGGCATCTGACACTTGACCTGACATGGCAACTGCAGTTGAGCAACCATGACAACTGTAGTTGTCCGACATGGCAACTATAGTTCAGCGACATGGCAACTGCAGTTAAACAAACATGGAATAGGATCCGGACCATGGCAACTGCGGGGCGCGTGGTGACTATCACGTGGGCGTGCGGGACCATGAGGTAGGAGGCCTGAAGTACGGGCATGTGGGCGTTATCTATTTTGCCCACACGTAGGCGTGTGAGAGGGACCGCGAGGAAAAAAAAGAGGCGTGTGGGCAATACTTGTTTTGCCCACACATAGGCGTGTGGGCTGCTCCTCTTAAACACCACACAAAACGTGTGGGCGGACCCCTTAACGCCCACACGTGTGGGCGTTATCGACGTCCTTTTTTTTTGCTCTCGATCGTGTATTTTGAAGATGACTAGATAGACCTTTTGCTAGAGATGCTCTAAGGACTCTTACACTCGTGTAAATTATGGAAAATATATAAATAGAATAGGCTAAACATATATCTTTTTTTGCGAGAAAAAACATATGAAATAATGGAAGGCATTATTCCTCCGCCGTAGTGAGTGTCCTCTCTCTAGATTCGGTGGTTGTCTTCGACGGGGAGTTGCAAACTACAAGCAATGACTTCATGCAGATCAATGGTTGTGCAGTGACGGCTGTCACACATCGCATGTACCTACTGAGATTGTGAAAAAATAGTGGCGACAGCATATAAGTGATGCTGATGGCGGTGTTTTTTAGCACTCACTCTCAAGCTCCGGGGTGAAAGCCTAGGTCAAACTTGTGTTAGTTATACCTGGCAATGACGAGGTTTTACATCGTTACCTTGTTGAAGGTATTGCTCAGATATGCTCGGACTAGTTTTCAGGGTAAAAACTTAGATTTTGCCTGCGATGGTTGGATCCAGCGATGACGGCGACTGAACACCGTTCCGTTCCTGCATGCGTTGTTGTTGAAAAAACTGTTGGGGAACGTAGTAATTTCAAAAAAAATTCTATGAACACGCAAGATCATGATGATGCATAGCAACGAGAGGGGAGAGTGTGTCCACGTACCCTCGTAGACCGAAAGCGGAAGCGTTAGCACAACGCGGTTGATGTAGTCGTACGTCTTCACGATCCGACCGACCCAAGCACCGAACGTACGGCACCTCCGAGTTCAGCACACGTTCAGCTCGATGACGTCCCGCGAACTCCGATCCAGCAGAGCTTCACGGGAGAGTTCCGTCAGCACCACGGCGTGGTGACGGTGAAGATGATGCTACCGACGCAGGGCTTCGCCTAAGCACCGCTACGATATGATCAAGGTGGAATATGGTGGAGGGGGGCACCGCACACGGCTAAGAGATCAAGGGATCAATTGTTGTTTCTAGAGATGCCCCCCTGCCCCCGTATATAAAGGAGCAAGGGGGGAGAGGCGGCCGGCCAGGAGGAGGCGCGCCAGGGAGGAGTTCCACTCCCACCGGGAGTAGGACGCCCTCCTTTCCTAGTTGGAGTAGGAGAAGGGGGAAGGAGGAGGGAAAGAGGAAGGAAAGGGGGGCGCCGCCCCCCCTCCTTGTCCAATTCGGACTAGAGGGGGAGGGGGTGCGCGGCCTGCCCTGGCCGCCCCTCCTCTTCTCCACTAAGGCCCATTAAACCCCCGGGGGGGTTCCGGTAACCCCCGGTACTCCGGTAAAATCCCGATTTCTCCCGGAACACTTCCGATATCCAAATATAGGGTTCCAATATATAAATCTTTATATCTCGACCATTTCGAGACTCCTCGTCATGTCCGTGATCACATCCGGGACTCCGAACTATCTTCGGTACATCAAAACACATAAACTCATAATATAACCGTCATCGAACTTTAAGCGTGCGGACCCTATGGGATCGAGAACTATGTAGACATGACCGCGACACGTCTCCGGTCAATAACCAATAGCGGAACCTGGATGCTCATATTGGCTCCTACATATTCAACGAAGATCTTTATCGGACAAACCACATAACAACATACGTTGTTCCCTTTGTCATCGGTATGTTACTTGCCCGAGATTCGATCGTCGGTATCTTAATACCTAGTTCAATCTCGTTACCGACAAGTCTCTTACTTGTTCCGTAATACATCATCCCGTAACTAACTCATTACTTACCATGCTTGCAAGGCTTATAGTGATGTGCATTACCGAGTGGGCCCAGAGATACCTCTCCGACAATCGGAGTGACAAATCCTAATCTCGAAATAGGCCAACCCAACAAGTACCTTCGAAGACACCTATAGAGCACCTTTATAATCACCCAGTTACGTTGTGACGTTTGGTAGCACACAAAGTGTTCCTCCCATAAACGGGAGTTGCATAATCTCATAGTCATAGTCATAGGAACATGTATATGTCATGAAGAAAGCAATAGCAACATACTAAATGATCAAGTGCTAAGCTAACAGAATGGATCAAGTCAATCACATCATTCTCCTAATAATGTGATCCCGTTAATCAAATGACAACTCATGTCTATGGCTAGGAAACATAACCATCCTTGATCAACGAGCTAGTCAAGTAGAGGCATACTAGTGACACTATGTTTGTCTATGTATTCACACATGTATTATGTTTCCGGTTAATACAATTCTAGCATGAATAATAAAAATTTATCATGAGAATATGGAAATAAATAATAACTTTATTATTGCCTCTAGGGCATATTTCCTTCAGTCTCCCACTTGCACTAGAGTCAATAATCTAATCCACATCGCCATGTGATTTAACATCAATAGTTCACATCTTTATGTGGTTAACACCCATAGTTCACATCGTAATGTGACCAACACCCAAAGGGTTTACTAGAGTCAATAATCTAGTTCATCTCGCTATGTGATTAAGACCCAAAGAGTACTAAGGTGTGATCATGTTTTGCTTGTGAGAGAAATTTAGTCAGCGGGTCTGCCACATTCAGATCCGTATGTATTTTGCAAATTTCTATGTCAACAATGCTCTGCATGGAGCTACTCTAGCTAATTACTCCCACTTTCAATATGTATCCAGATTGAGACTTAGAGTCATCTGGATCAGTGTAAAAACTTGCATCGACGTTACCCTTTACGACGAACCTTTTGTCACCTCCATAATCAAGAAACATATCCTTGTGCCACTAAGGATAATTTTGACCGCTGTCGAGTGATCTACTCCTAGATCACTATTGTACTCCCTTGCCAAACTCAGTGGTAGGGTATACAATAGATCTGGTACACAACATGGCATACTTTATAGAACCTATGACTGAGGCATAGGGAATGACTTTCATTCTCTTTCTATCTTCTGTCGTGGTCGGGCTTTAAGTCTTACTCAATTTCACACCTTGTAACACAGGCAAGAACTCTTTCTTTGACTGTTCCATTTTGAACTATTTCAAAATCTTGTCAAGGTATGTACTCATTGAAAAAAACTTATCAAGCGTCTTGATTTATGTCTATAGATCTTGATGCTCAATATGTAAGTAGCTTCACTGAGGTCTTTCTTCGAAAAACTCCTTTCAAATACTCCTTTATGCTTTCCAGAAAATTCTACATTATTTCCGGTCAACAATATGTCATTCACATATATTTATCAGAAATGCTGTAGTGCTCCCACTCACTTTCTTGTAAATACAGGCTTCACCGCAAGTCTATATAAAACTATATGCTTTGATCAACTCATCAAAGCATATATTCCATCTCCGAGATGCTTACACTTTGTTAGCACCTTTAGGACCGACAAAACCTTCTGGTTGCATCATATACAACTCTTCCATAAGAAATCCATTAAGGAATGTAGTTTTGACATCCATTTGCCAGATTTCATAAAATGTGGCAATTTGCTAACATGATTCGGACAGACTTAAGCATCGCTACGAGTTAGAAAATCTCATCGTAGTCAACACCTTGAACTTTGTCAAAAACCCTTTTTTGACAAGTCTAGCTTTGTAGATAGTAACACTACTATCAGCGTCCGTCTTCCTCTTGAAGATCCATTTATTTTCTATGGCTTGCCGGTCATCGGGCAAGTCAACCAAAGTCCACACTTTGTTCTCATACATGGATCCCATCTCAGATTTCATGGCCTCCAGCCATTTTGCGGAATCTGGGCTCATCATCGCTTCCTCATAGTTCGTAGGTTCGTCATGGTCAAGTAACACGACCTCCAGAACAGGATTACCGTACTACTCTGGTGCGGATCTCACTCTGGTTTAACTACGAGATTCGGTAGTAACTTCATCTGAAGTTACATGATCATCATCATTAGCTTCCTTACTAGTTGGTGTAGTAGTCACAGGAACAAATTTCTGTGACGAAGTACTTTCCAATAAGGGAGTAGGTACAGTTACCTCATCAAGTTCTACTTTCCTCCCACTCACTTCTTTCGAGAGAAACTCCTTCTCTAGAAAGGATCCATTCTTAGCAACGAATGTCTTGCCTTCGGATCTGTGATAGAAGGTGTACCCAACTGTCTCCTTTGGGTATCCTATGAAGACACATTTCTCCGATTTGGGTTTGAGCTTATCAGGATGAAACGTTGTCACATAAGCATCGCAACTCCAAACTTTGAGAAATGACAAATTTCGTTTCTTGCCAAACCACAGTTCATATGGTGTCGTCTGAACGGATTTAGATGGTGCCCTATTTAACGTGAATGCAGCTGTCTCTAATGCATAATCCCAAAACGATAGTGGTAAATCGGTAAGAGACATCATAGATTGCACCATATCTAATAAAGTACGGTTACGATGTTCGGACACACCATTACGCTGTGGTGTTCCAGGTGGCATGAGTTGTGAAACTGTTCCGCATTGTTTCAACTGAAGACCAAACTCGTAGCTCAAATATTCTCCTCCACGATCAAATCGTAGAAACTTTATTTTCTTGTTATGATGATTTTCCACTTCACTCTGAAATTATATGAACGTTTCAAATGTTTCAGACTTATATTTCATCAAGTAGATATACCCATATCTGCTCAAATCATCTGTGAAGGTTAGAAAATAATGATACCCGCCGTGAGCCTCAACACTCATCGGATCACATACATCAGTATGTATTATTTCCAATAAGTCAGTTGCTCGCTCCATTGTTCCGGAGAACTGAGTCTTAGTCATCTTGCCCATAAGGCATGGTTCGCAAGCATCAAGTGATTCCAAAATCCCATCAGCATAGAGTTTCTTCATGCACTTTACACCAATATGACCTAAACGGCAGTGCCATAAATAAGTTGCACTATCATTATTAACTTTGCATCTTTTGGCTTCAATATTATGAATATGTGTATCACTACGATCGAGATCCAACAAACCATTTTATTGGGTGTATGACCATAGAAGGTTTTATTCATGTAAACAGAATAACAATTATTCTCTAATTTAAATGAATAACCGTATTGCAACAAACATGATCAAATCATATGCATGCTCAACGCAAACACCAAATAACACTTATTTAGTTTCAACACTAATCCCGAAAGTATAGGGAGTGTGCGATGATGATCACATCAATCTTGGAACTACTTCCAACACACATCGTAACCTCGCCCTTTACTAGTTTCTGTTTATTCTGCAACTCCCGTTTCGAGTTACTACTCTTAGCAACTGAACCAGTATCAAATGCCGAGGGGTTGCTATAAACACAAGTAAAGTACACATCAATAACATGTATATCCAATATACCTTTGTTCACTTTGCCATCCTTCTTATCCGCCAAATACTTGGGGCAGTTCCGCTTCCAGTGACCAGTCCCTTTGCAGTAGAAGCACTTAGTCTCAGGCTTAGGACCAAACTTGGGCTTCTTCACTTGAGCATCAACTTGCTTGTCGTTCTTCTTGAAGTTCCCCTTCTATACCTTTGCCCTTTTCTTGAAACTAGTGGTCTTGTTTAACCATCAACACTTGATGCTCTTTCTTGATTTCTACCTTCGTCGATTTCAGCATCACGAAGAGCTTGGTAATCGTTTCCGTTATCCCTTGCATATTATAGTTCAACACGAAGTTCTAGTAACTTGGTGATAGTGACTAGAGAACTTTGTCAATCACTATCTTATCTGGAGTTATTCTCCTCCATCTTGTAGGCAAAGTACTTGTCAAAGGTCTCATACCTTTGGACATGGGCATGAGTCTAAAAATACTAATTTCAACTCTTGAAACATCTTATATGTTCCGTGGCGTTTCAAAAAACGTCTTTGAAGCCCCGATTCTAAGCCGTAAAGCATGGTGCACTAAACTATCAAGTAGTCATCATACCGAGCTTTGCCAAACGTTCATAACGCCTGCATATGCTCCTGCAATAGGTCTGTCACCTAGCGACGCATCAAGGACATAATTCTTCTGTGCAACAATGAGGATAATCCTCAGATCACGGATCCAGTCCGCGTCATTGCTACTATCATTTTTCAACTTAGTTTTCTCTAGGAACATATATAAATCATAGGGAAGCAATAACGCGAGTTATTGATCTATAACATTATTTGCAAAATACTATCAGGACTAAGTTTATGATAAATTAAAGTTCAATTAATTATATTACTTAAGAACTCCCACTTAGATAGACATCCCTCTAATCATCTAAGTGATCACGTGATCCAAATCAACTAAACCATGTCCGATCATCACGTGAGATGGAGTAGTTTTCAATGGTGAACATCACTATGTTGATCATATCTACTATATGATTCATGCTCGACCTTTCGATCTCAGCTTTCCAAGGCCATATCTGCATATGCTAGGCTCGTCAAGTTTAACCTGAGTATTCCGCGTGTTCAACTGTTTTGCACCCGTTGTATTTGAACATAGAGCTTATCACACCCGATCATCACGTGGTGTCTTAGCACGAAGAACTTTCGCAATGGTGCATACTCAGAGAGAACTTATACCATGAAATTTAGTGAGAGATCATCTTATAAAGCTACCGCCAATCAAAGCAAAATAAGACGCATAAAAGATAAACATCACATGCACTCAATATAAGTGATATGATATGGCCATCATCATCTTGTGCTTGTGATCTCCATCTCCGAAGCACCGTCATGATCACCATCGTCACCGGCGCGACACCTTGATCTCCATCGTAGCATCGTTTTCGTCTCGCCAACTTTTGCTTCTACGACTATCGCTACCGCTTAGTGATAAATAAAAGCATTACAGGGTGATTGCATTGCATATAATAAAGCGACAACCATATGGCTCCTGCCAGTTGCCGATAACTCGGTTACAAAACATGATCATCTCATACAATAAAATATAGCATCATGTCTTGACCATATCACATCACAACATGCCCTGCAAAAACAAGTTAGACGTCCTCTACTTTGTTGTTGCAAGTCTTACGTGGCTGCTACGGGCTGAGCAAGAACCGTTCTTACCTACGCATCAAAACCACAACGATAGTTCGTCAAGTTAGTGTTGTTTTAACCTTCTCAAGGACCGGGCGTAGCCACACTCGGTTCGACTAAAGTTGGAGAAACTGACACCCGCCAGCCACCTATGTGCAAAGCACGTCGGTAGAACCAGTCTCGCGTAAGCGTACGCGTAATGTTGGTCCGGGCCGCTTCATCCAACAATACCACCGAACCAAAGTGTGACATGCTGGTAAGTAGTATGACTTGTATCGCCCACAACTCACTTGTGTTCTACTCATGCATATAACATCTACGCATAAAACCTAGCTCGTATGCCACTGTTGGGGAATGTAGTAATTTCAAAAAATTTCCTACGCACATGAAAGATCATGGTGATGCATAGCAACGAGAGGGGAGAGTGTGTCCACGTACCCTCGTAGACCGAAAGCGGAAGCGTTAGCACAACGCAGTTGATGTAGTTGTACGTCTTCACGATCCGACTGATCCAAGTACCGAACTTACGACACCTCCGAGTTCAGCACACGTTCAGCTCGATGACGTCCCGCGAACTCCGATCCAGCAGAGCTTCACGGGAGAGTTCCGTCAGCACGGTGGCGTGGTGACGGTGATGATGATGCTACCGACGCAGGGCTTCGCCTAAGCACCGCTACGATATGATCGAGGTGGAATATGGTGGAGGGTGGCACCGCACACGGCTAAGAGATCAAGAGATCAATTGTTGTGTCTAGAGGTGCCCCCTGCCCCCGTATATAAAGGAGCAAGGGGGGAGAGGCAGCCGGCCAGGAGGAGGCACGTCAGGGAGGAGTCCTACACCCACCGGGAGTAGAACTCCCTCCTTTCCTAGTTGGAGTAGGAGAAGGGGGCAGGAGGATGGAGAGAGGAAGGAAAGGGGGGAGCCGCCCCCTCCTTGTCCAATTCGGACTAGAGGGGGAGGGGGCACGCGGCCTGCACTGGCCGCCCCTCCTCTTCTCCACTAAGGCCCATCTTGGCCCATTAAACCCCTGGGGGGGTTCCGGTAACCCCCGGTACGCGATAAAATCCCGATTTCACCCGGAACACTTCCAATATCCAAATATAGGCTTCCAATATATCAATCATTATGTCTCGACCATTTCGAGACTCCTCGTCATGTCCGTGATCACATCCGGGACTCCGAACTATCTTCGGTACATCAAAACACATAAACTCATAATATAACCGTCATCGAACTTTAAGCGTGCAGACCCTACGGGTTTGAGAACTATGTAGACATGACCGAGACACGTCTCCGGTCAATAACCAATAGCGGAACCTGGATGCTCATATTGGCTCCTACATATTCTACGAAGATCTTTATCGGTCAAACCGCATAACAACATACGTGGCACTACTAGGAAAAGGCCTGCTAGTGGCGCACCTGTTTTGGCTACTAATGGCGCACTACAGGTGCACCACTAGCATCACGCCATTAGAACTTTTTACTAATGGCGCACAGGTAGAAGTGCGCCATTACTAACAATTTTTTTTCAAAAAAAATTCAGAATTTTTTTTCTTAATCTCGGGTCACTATGGCTTAATCTCAAGCCAATATGCTTAATCTGAAGTCAAATCACACTCCGTGGTCAAACTTCCCGAAAGGTCACCCATCCTCACACTACTCCAGCCCTAGCACGCTTAACTTCACAGTTCTATCCAACCCCAGCACCTGCTCACTTCACAGGCACTTGTTGATATATCTATCATATCAATCCTATTAAACCTTGTTGATGTTTAGGACTTTGTTCATGTTCATGAGTGTGATGAAATTTTGAAAAAATATTTCAAACTTCCCGCAAAGGTGCGCCACTAGTAAGTTTGAATTTTTTTTTCATTTTCCCCCTCTAGATCTTAAAAGCCCCGTATCTTTTGTTTTGTTAGGTTTTTGGGGATTTTGAAGATGTTGAACGGGGTTCCCCCGGTTCAAATCGTATGTAACTTTTCGAGTAGATGATTTTTCATATAAAAAACTTTTTAATCCGAGTTCGTATGCAAAAGTTATGCCCATTTTACAAATTCCAGAGAGATTTTGCAAATAAAGTCGAAATTCATATTTGTAAATTTTCCCAACAACTAGACCACATATCACATGGGAAACTTATTTTATTTTATTTTTTTTGACATTTCCATCATTTTCTTTTATTTTTTTTAAAACTGAAAAGGCGGTCCAGGGGGGGTGCATTCGGTGGAATTTTTGGGCAAAGTGAGTAATGGTGCACCGTGGGTGTGGTACGCCATTACTAGTAACTAGTAATGGCGCACCATACCCACGGTGCGCCATTACTAACTTTGAAAAAAAATTGTTAGTAGTGCCGCACTGAGGGTGTGGTGCGCCATTACTAGTTAAAACTAGTAATGGCGCACTGTCCACTCGGTGCGCCATTACTAGTTTTGAAAAAAATTGTTAGTAGTGGCGCACCGAGGGTGTGGTGCGCCATTACTAGTTAAACTAGTAATGGCGCACTATCCCCTGGTGCGCCAATACTAGTTTTGAAAAAAAATAAAAACAAAATTTGTTAGTAGTGGCGCACCGTGGATGTGGTGCGCCATTAGTATTTGGACACTAATGGTGTACCAACACATGATGCGCCATTAGTATATAGTAGTGCCGCACCACATGTGTGGTGCACCATTAGTGTCCATATTATCTATAGCCCTTTTCCTAGTAGTGTTGTTCCCTTTGTCATCGGTATGTTACTTGCCCGAGATTCGGTCGTCGGTATCTTAATACCTAGTTCAATCTCGTTACCGGCAAGTCTCTTTACTCGTTCCGCAATACATTATCCCGTAACTAACTCATTAGTTACAATTCTTGCAAGGCTTATAGTGATGTGCATTACCGAGTGGGGCCAGAGTACCTCTCCGACAATCGGAGTGACAAATCTTAATCTCGAAATACGCCAACCCAACAAGTACCTTCGGAGACACCTGTAGAGCACCTTTATAATCACCCAGTTACGTTGTGACATTTGGTAGCACACAAAGTGTCCTCCGGTAAACGGGAGTTGCATAATCTCATAGTCATAGGAACATGTATAAGTCATGAAGAAAGCAATAGCAACATACTAAACGATCAAGTGCTAAGCTAACGGAATGGGTCAAGTCAATCACATCATTCTCATAACGATGTGATCCCGTTAATCAAATGACAACTCATGTCCATGGCTAGGAAACATAACCATCTTTGATCAACGAGCTAGTCAAGTAGAGGCATACTAGTGACACCATGTTTGTCTATGTATTCACACATGTATTATGTTTCCGGTTAATATAATTCTAGCATGAATAATAAACATTTATCATGAGAATAAGGAAATAAATATAACTTTATTATTGCCTCTAGGGCATATTTCCTTCAAAAACATATCACCCGCATGGTGTCATGAGGTGGTCGATGCAGATATGATTATTGTTGTAGTTTGTCGATCATGGATCCAATTGCTTTGGTGTTATTTTTTCTTTTTTCTTGCCCATACATAACTTTGGTCTTACATAACTTTGCTATTCGTCGGTGTATTTCTGTGTGTGCGCGTTGGTGTCGGCCACATGCAAAAACCTTTTGCGTTCATCAAGAAACAACTTATAGTATAATATTATGGGATGATGAACATATCCCTTTGGTCCCGAGCGACTCCCTGCCGGCCTTGGTCCTCCGTGTGTCCGCCCATGTCGTACTCCTGCGCTCGCTCGTCTCCAGCCGCCGCCTGCGGCTGCTAATGCCCCAGTAGTCGCTGAACACTACGTTCACGACGAGCACCAACAATGGCTACCTCAGCCCTCGCCCTCACCTCGCCCTGCTCCTCCCCACCGCCGCCATCAGCCACCCATATCGCCGCCATCGGCGCCCCGGCCCCCGTGGCACCACCACTCTCCCCACTTCCAGATGTCGCCACCCCACCCAAGTCGCCAGTCGCTGGTGCCCGCCCCCTCCTCGCCGGCCTGCGGACGCAAGATGCTGTCTCCGGGTTTCTCTCTCCCTCAACCCCGCCGATGCTCCGATCGGGCCTCCCTGCTGGCATGGGATCGACGCCCGGTGATGCTCTTCTTCAGTTCGCGCTGGAAAACTTCTCCTCACCGGTATGCTCGCCGCTCGATCCACACTCGAAGCTGGTTTCTCCCACTTCGGTCTGGATCAAGCTGCTTCCCCCCTCCCCATGTCTTGATGATTTAGCTGTGTTCACTTTGCTTAAGTTCTGGCTAGGGTCACAGTCTGAGATCCCGCTTATTCGTTTATTCGGTGCGGGCTTATTTTCCCTAACAGTGCCTAATGCGGATGTCGCCATGTTTATTGTCTCTCTCGGAGGAATTAGCGATGGCCCAGTTCGACTGTCGTTTCACGTAAGCCCCCCAGTTGGCTTGGGCTGGTCTTTTTCTGGGTTTCAAATCTCCGACAAGTTTGTTTTCTTGCCTGTCCACGGCTGCCAGGGAGAGATCTCCTTCTTAAATGCCGCGTTCGTCCGGTCTCAATCTCCTGTTGCACGTGCTCCTGCACCGCTCGCCACCGCAGCACTCCCATCCAATCCGGCGCCTCCCGCCCCCTGCTTCGTCAGCCTGCGGGCCCGCGGATTCCGAGGCTAGGCTGGACGCTTGCGCCACGGATCCTGCCGCTCTCTATGGGCAACGCTGCCCCCATGCGACAAACCCACCCACGAGCCTTGCTGCATGCCTGATCCCCCTGCCTGTAGCCCATCCCTCATCCAATCAGTCGGCCACCCCGGATCCCTCGCATGCATCCAACCACGTCCCTACAAATCTCCTACCGCTGACCCTCAGCCTGACGTTGCAACCAGGCCGACCCACCCTCGTTTCCCTCGCCGGAGGCCCATAACCATCGACTGCCGCACGCGTGGCATCCTAGAAACGCCAGAAGAGCCCCTCCCGTGGCTCTCGCGCCGCGAACCGCCCCCTCCCTTCTCGGAAGCCTTTTCCACCGACACCCCTCGTGGATTTGACCAACAGCCACTCTGGGCATACGCGTGCGCCTGCCTCCTCTGAGCCGTCTGAACCCCTTCCCGAATCTCTCCTCGCCTCGATCCCCTCCTATATCGGCTCCTACGCCCATGCCCTCACGCATGGCTCTACGTGCACCTCCACCCACACCTCCCCCTCCTTGCATGCATCCCCCAGCCTCCTTATAACCAGCCCCTCCCAACTAACTTCTCCATGCGCGGCTTCCGTTGCCTTTCTCTTGACGTTCGCGTCAAGCATTGTAGAGACCCGGTGTGCTGCCGGAACTGCTGGTCTCCGGCCACCGCCAACGCGACTGTAAGCGTCCCTCTCATTTCTCCCTCGCCTCTTCCTCTACTCCTCTCCCCCGTTTGACTGAGCCCCCCGCCCTCTCGTGTCCCTCTCCTCGCCCTTTCTCAGGTACGATGGCCAACTTCATCCCGCTGATCGACGAGGTGCTCGCTGCTGATCCGGCCTTGCCTCCTGCTGCTCCGACTTCCCCCACCCCTCCTGCCTCCCCCCACTCGGTCGTCGTCATCTCAGATGATGAGGCAGTGGAGGAAGACCCCGAGGAGGTGGAGTTCGCCTCCGTTGATGAGTCCACGGACTCCGACGAGGCGACGGTCAACATCGACATGAACCCGCCCCACTCCCGCCCTGACTGCATCAACGTCTTCATGCCATACGTCCCCCTTGAGCACTTCGACACCATCGCCTACGTCAACCCTCCCTCTGCCAACCCGGCGCCTCTCGTCCACCGTGCTTTGAGGGACGAGGCTGGCAACCCTCCATGCACGCTGGTCACTGCCTCGCACGGGGTTGACATGCTCGTTTTTGCCACCCCCGATGACCATGAGTGCGCTATGGGGGAATGCCCCTTCCTTGGACGCGAGCACACCGTCTACCTCAACCGCCACAACGACACCGACAACTGCTTCCTCTTTACCTACCGCGACCTCGCCGCCCTCGCCATCGAGGACTACCCCATCGAGCACTGGTTCCCGCAGCACATCCTACACACCACCGGCCCCTTCGCCAACCCGTTCGACATCAACCCCATCTACTTGGCTGGCGTCGACTACTCCGTTGTTCTCGTCACCGTCAAGGCTAGAGACATCAACGCTGTTCCCCATGCGCTGGCCATGCACGGTTTCAACGACATCGGGGCACTCGCCTCGGTCTCCATCATCTCCTGCACCAACCTGCCCGCCGTCGGCTTCGACTTCGCTTCCGCTCCACCCTCGGACGACTCCACCAACGACGATTTCCCTGCTGACATGGACACCAACCTCGCTCCACCTCCGCCTCCGCCGACCGGGCAACAACGACGGTGGAAGGATCACGGAGCTCCCCGGTGGCCGCACCATGTGGGCCTTCCCCTCGCCCGCGGTCAAGGCCAAGCTGCTCCAGGAGAAACTGGCCAACATCCTAATCTACATGCGCCCGGCTTCTTCGACGTGGTCGTCATCAGCTCGGCCGGTGACCGTGGTGTTGGGAACGTAGTAATTTCAAAAAATTTCTACACCCACGCAAGATCATGCTGATGCATAGCAACGAGAGTGGAGAGTGTTGTCCACGTACCCTCGTAGACCGAAAGCGGAAGCGTTAGCACAACGCAGTTGATGTAGTCGTACGTCTTCACGATCCGACCGATCCAAGTACCGAATGCACGACACCTCCGAGTTCAGCACACGTTCAGCTCAATGACGTCCCGCGAACTCCGATCCAGCAGAGCTTCACGGGAGAGTTCCGTCAGCACGACGGCGTGATGACGGTGATGATGTTGCTACCGACGCAGGGCTTCGCCTAAGCACCGCTACGATATGACTGAGGTGAAATATGGTGGAGGGGGGCACCGCACACGGCTGGGAGAGATCAACAGATCAACTTGTAGTTCCTTTGTTTCGGGCAAGCCCAATTACAAACAAAAGAGAAGGTCGGTCCCGTACTCAAACCAAATCAGAAGGGCGGTACTCACTCGGATGGAAGAATCCCTAGAGGTGCCCCCTGCCCCCGTATATAAAGGAGCAAGGGGGGAGAGGCGTCCGGCCAAGGAGGGCGCGCCAAGGGGGGAGTCGTACTGTTGTAGGGTGGATACCCTAAGCGTAGATCTTTGACGAATTGGAGGGGAATCCACAAAGAACACGAAGAACACGAAGAACAAGAGGGGAAATCACAAGAAGAAAACACTCAAGAACAAGTCCAATCACACATCCACTAGACTGACAATCACACAAGATCCACAAAGGTACAAGAAAAACAAAGGGAAAGATACAAGGTAAAGTTCATCCCAAATCCAAAGGAGATGACGTCTTGATGATCTAGATAGAACCTTCCCTCAAGGGGGTCTTGAATCCCTAAGGATCTTCTCCAATGGAGGCCTTGAACTCCAATGGAGTCTTCTCCCTCAAGAGGAATCCCACAAGGGGAGATACATGAGCTAAGCTCTAGTGTCTAGTTCTAATCTTAGCTAACCATAAAAACTGAGAGGAGCACGGAATATATAGTCTAGGGGCGAAGGGGTATGGGCCTCGGTGGTTACATGGGCTTTTTAGTCCAATTCGTAGCGAAACTGGGCCTACCGGACAGTCCGGTGCTAAAGACCGGACAGTTCGGTGAGTATAGATCCATTTTCGGGTGCCACTGGACTGTCCGCTATGGGGACTGGACTGTCCGGTAGTGCAATTTCTATGCAACCGGACTGTCCGGTAGTGCAATTTCTGCACGCTTCGTTTTCTTCATCTTGACACCTCCGGTCAGCTCTTGGGTCTAGGGGTCCTTCTCCTTGACCTCCGGGAAGCTCCGTAGTTGCTTGGTGGTGGTTGCCCTTGTACCTAATGATGCACAACGTTCCATGGTGAGGTAGCACCCAAGTCCATTGGATATTCATGTAAATCTCAAAGAGGAGCGGGTTCACCTTATGTCCTGTAGGTCCACTTGGGGCTTCAGGGGCTATGAAGGTGTACATGGAGATCACCGTAGGATGCTCTGCATCATCTCCTCCCCCTTGGGAAAGATCCGACCTCGGATCGAAAACCAAATCACCATGGGAAAGCGTTGGCTTCGCCACCACACAAGTGTCGTTATCAAGCATAGCATATGGTTTGACAAAGGATTGCGACATGGCATGTAAGCATATCAATCGAGCACAAGCAAAGATATCATGGGGACAAACATGTAAATGTGAGGTTGTGATGCAAATATGTGTGACAAGATAATAAGCATCTGCCTCAAGGTCATAGCAAGCATTCACAAATTGCTCAATGAAAGGTCTATGGTAGGCATATGAATCATTCACAAAACCAAAGAAGATGAGATGTCTAAACACATGGGTCAAGTGCAAGACAATCCAAGCATAACGTGCATAGGGTGTAGTGAATATAGAGTGGCACTCAACACAATTAAAAGAGCAATTGTTCATCATGTGTGAGGCAATCAAGGCAAGCATGTAGCAATCAATGGGACATGGCATATGTGACACTACTAGGAAAAGGGCTATAGCTAATATGGACATTAATGGCGCACCATGTATGTGATGGAGCAGTGGCGCACCAGATACAGGTGTGCCATTAGTGTCCTCATTACTAATGGCGCACCAGACACACGGTGCGCCATTACTAGCAAATTTTATTATTTTTATTTTTCCAAAACTATTAATGGCGCACCAGGGCACAGTGCGCCATTACTAGTTAAAACTAGTAATGGCGCACCACACGCTCTGTGCGCCACTACTAACAATTTTTTTTACTTTTTTTTTCAAAACTAGTAATGGCGCACCTGTGTGAAGTGCGCCATTACTAGTTCAAACTAGTAATGGCGCACCACAACCACGGTGCGCCACTACTAACAATTTTTTTTTTGTGCAAAACTAGTAATGGCGCACCCCTAACTGGTGCGCCATTAGCGCATTTTTAGGAGGTGCGCCATTAGTAACCTGAGACCAGCTAGATATTTTGGACAGCCACCTACCACACTCACTTTCCCCACTTCATTCTCTGCACCTCCTCCTCCAAGCTTGTCTCGGCTGCCTCCTCCTCCTCACCTCATTTGCACCATACATTCACCCGAATTAAGTGGTTAAATTACCTTTTTTTGATAGGTAAGTAAGGGGAAAGCTTTCTTTATGTTGTAGATCTACTTTTTTCTCCCTCCAACAACGTGCAAATGCACTTTTTATGGCCTAGCTAGATCTACGTATGTTTGTGGTGTTGCATATGTTTGTGGTGTTGCATATATGTTTGTGTTTGCAGGTACCAGTATTTGAAATGCGATAGTTGCCAATATTTTGCTGGAATGTTGATTCATTTCCGTTTCGGCGAGAATTTGGCACTATGCGTTCTTTTTGGTCCTATTTTTAGGCAAAGTCATGCCAAATTTTTTCTTGGTTATAAAATATCGTTTTGCTCTACCCCGCAGGCGACCACGGTCCGCACGATGACCGAAGGCATCGTGAATAGGTTTTTGAGCTCCGCGAAGGCCGAGATGCTTCAAAAGAACAAGACGGAGATAAGATGTCAGTGTCGAAGATGCAAGCTGAAGAGCCTTATTGCGGACCCGGATTCCGGACAGGTGCGGGACCACCTGCTCTTGCGTGGTTTCATGGATGGCTATCGGTGGCAAGGTGATGAAGATGACTATGAAGTCGTCCATGGGGGCCGGGCAAGAAATGAGGAAGGGCAGTAAGACAACCACCGCGGCGAGGGCGGGCGAGAAGACGAAGAATCTTCAGGACATGATCATGACGGTGATGCTGTACACAGTCATCATGTAGAAGATGCCGGACATGATGATGAGGAAGATCAAGACGAAGGGCATGATCATGAAGATGAAGATGCCAGAGCAGACGACGATGGACCATCGATGGGCTGGGTGCAGGACCCTCATATTCAAGAGCTGCTTCTCAAGCAGACGGATAACGCAAGAGCTGCCGCCCGAGAGAAAGCCAAGCTGGATCAACTGGAGATAGACGCGGTTACTCCATTGTATGAAGGATGCAGGCCCGAGGATACCCGCCTGAAAGTAACGCTCATGGCTCTGGAGATGAAGGTAAAACACAAAATGACCGATGCATGCTTCGACGAGAACATGTCATTCTGGCACGAACGTCTTCCCAAGGGGAACAAGTGCCCGACCAGTTTCGAGGAGGCGAAGAAAATCGTGTGTCCTCTGGATTTACCGCACGTGAAATACCATGTGTGCATGAACAATTGCATCATTTATCGGGACGAGCACGCGGAGTCTACCAAATGTCCGGTGTGCGGCGTCACTCGATACAAGAAGACGAAGAAAGCTCCTCGAAAAGTGGTGTGGTACTTTCCAATCACTCCTCGTCTGCAGCGGTATTTCGCGGACCCTAAGCTAGCAAAGCTCCTGCGTTGGCACGCGGATAGGGAGGAGAAGAAGCGAGAAGATGACGGAAATGATCCGGAGATAAATAAAAGACAAGATGCTGAGTCACCCTAAGGATGCGAGCCAGTGGCAAGCGTTGAACTTCGAACACCCAGAATTTGGGGACGATCCAAGGAACATCGTGCTGGGCGCGAGCATCGATGGAGTCAATCTGTTTGGCAGCCAGAGAAGCACACATAGCACCTGGCCTGTGTTTGTGTGGATGTACAACCTCCCCCCTGGTTGTGCATGAAGAGGAAGTACATTCACATGAGTATGCTAATTGAAGGGCCGAAACTGAAGGAAATATGCCCTAGAGGCAATAATAAAGTATTATATATTTCCTTATATCATGATAAATGTTTATTATTCATGCTAGAATTGTATTAACCGGAAACATAATACATGTGTGAATACATAGACAAACAGAGTGTCACTAGTATGCCTCTACTTGACTAGCTCGTTAATCAAAGATGGTTATGTTTCCTAGCCATAGACATGAGTTGTCATTTGATTAACGAGATCACCTCATTAGGAGAATGACGTGATTGACTTGACCCATTCCATTAGCTTAGCACCCGATCGTTTAGTATGTTGCTATTGCTTTCTTCATGACTTATACATGTTCCTATAACTATGAGATTATGCAACTCCCGTTTACCGGAGGAACACTTTGTGTGCTACCAAACGTCACAACGTAAATGGGTGATTATAAAGGTACTCTACAGGTGTCTCCAAAGGTACTTGTTGGGTTGGCGTATTTCGAGATTAGGATTTGTCACTCCGATTGTCGGAGAGGTATCTCTAGGCCCACTCGGTAATACACATCACTATAAGCCTTGCAAGCATTGTGACTAATGAGTTAGTTGCGGGATGATGTGTTACGGAACGAGTAAAGAGACTTGCCGATAACGAGATTGAACTAGGTATCGAGATACCGACGATCAAATCTCGGGCAAGTAACATAACGGTGACAAAGGGAACAACGTATGTTGTTATGCGGTCTGACCGATAAAGATCTTCGTAGAATACGTGCGAGCCAATATGGGCATCCAGGTCCCGCTATTGGTTATTGACCGGAGACGTGTCTCGATCATGTCTACATAGTTCTCGAACCCGTAGGGTCCGCACGCTTAACGTTACGATGACAGTTTTATTGAGTTTTGATGTACCGAAGGAGTTCGGAGTCCCGGATGAGATCGGGGACATGACGAGGAGTCTCGAAATGGCCGAGACGTAAAGATCGATATATTGGACGACTATATTCGGACTTCGAAAAGGTTCCGAGTGATTCGGGTATTTTTCGGAGTACCGGAGAGTTACGGGAATACGTATTGGGCCTTATTGGGCCATACGGGAAAGAACGAAAAGGGCCTGAAGGGTGGCCGCACCCCTCCCCTTGGTCTGGTCCGAATTGGACTAGGGAAGGGGGAGCCCCCTTCCTTCCTTCTCTTTTTCCCTTCCTCTTTTCCTATTCCATATGGGAGGTGGAATCCTACTAGGACTAGGGAGTCCTAGTAGGACTCCACACTTGGTGCGCCCCCTCCTAGGGCCGGCCTCCTCCTCCCTTGCTCCTTTATATACGGGGGCAGGGGGGCACCCCAGAGACACAACAATTGATCCTTGAGATCTCTTAGCCGTGTGCGGTGCCCCCCTCCACCATATTACACCTCGATAATACCGTTGCGGAGCTTAGGCGAAGCCCTGCGTCGGTGGAACATCATCATCGTCACCACGCCGTCGTGCTGACGAAACTCTCCCTCAACACTCGGCTAGATCGGAGTTCTAGGGACGTCATCGAGCTGAACGTGTGTAGAACTCGGAGGTGCCGTACGTTCGGTACTTGATCGGTCGGATCGTGAAGACGTACGACTACATCAACCGCGTTGTGATAACGCTTCCGCTGTCGGTCTACGAGGGCACGTGGACAACACTCTCCCCTCTCGTTGCTATGCATCACCATGATCTTGCGTGTGCGTAGGAAATTTTTTGAAATTACTACGTTCCCCAACAGTGGCATCCGAGCCTGGTTTTATGCGTTGATGCTATGCACGAGTAGAACACAAGTGAGTTGTGGGCGATATAAGTCATACTGCTTACCAGCATGTCATACTTTGGTTCAGCGGTATTGTGAGTTGAAGCGGCCCGGACCGACATTACGCGTACGCTTACGCGAGACTGGTTTCACCGTTGGAGCACTCGTTGCTTAAAGGTGACTGGCGGGTGTCTGTCTCTCTCACTTTAGTTGAACCGAGTGTGGCTACGCCCGGTCCTTGCGAAGGTTAAAACAGCACCAACTTGACAAACTATCGTTGTGGTTTTGATGCGTAGGTAAGAACGGTTCTTGCTAAGCCCGTAGCAGCCACGTAAAACATGCAACAACAAAGTAGAGGACGTCTAACTTGTTTTTGCAGGGCATGTTGTGATGTGATATGGTCAAGACATGATGTGATATAATGTGTTGTATGAGATGATCATGTTTTGTAACCGAGTTATCGGCAACTGGCAGGAGCCATATGGTTGTCGCTTTATTGTATGAGATGCTATCACCATGTAATAGTTTTACTTTATCACTAAGCGGTAGCGATAGTCGTAAAAGCAATTATTTGGCGAGACGACAACGATACTACGATGGAGATCAAGGTGTCGCGCCGGTGACGATGGTGATCATGACGGTGCTTCGGAGATGGAGATCACGAGCACGGTGCTTCGGGGATGGAGATCACAAGCACAAGATGATGATGGCCATATCATATCACTTATATTGATTGCATGTGATGTTAATCCTTTATGCATCTTATCTTGCTTTGATTGACGGTAGCATTATAAGATGATCTCTCACTAAAATTTCAAGATAAAAGTGTTCTCCCTGAGTATGCACCGTTGCAAAAGTTCTTCGTGCTGAGACACCACGTGTTAATCGGGTGTGATAGGCTCTACGTTCAAATACAACGGGTGCAAAACAGTTGCACACGCGGAATACTCAGGTTAAACTTGACGAGCCTAGCATATACAGATATGGCCTCGGAACACAGAGACCGAAAGGTCGAGCGTGAATCATATAGTAGATATGATCAACATAGTGATGTTCACCATTGAAACTACTCCATCTCATGTGTTAATCGGACATGGTTTAGTTGCTTTGGATCACGTAATCACTTAGATGATTAGAGGGATGTCTATCTAAGTGGGAGTTCTTAAGTAATATGATTAATTGAACTTGAATTTATCATGAACTTAGTCCTGATAGTATTTTTGCAAATTATGTTGTAGATCAATAGCTCGCGTTGTTGCTTCCCTGTGTTTATTTTTGATATGTTCCTAGAGAAAAATTATGTTGAAAGATGTTAGTAGCAAAGATGCAGATTGGATCCGTGATATGAGGATTATCCTCATTGCTGCACAGAAAAATTATGTCCTTAATGCACCGCTAGGTGATAGACCTTTTGCCGGAGCAGATGCGGACGTTATGAACGTTTGGCTAGCTCAATATGATGACTACTTGATAGTTTAGTGCACCATGCTTAACGGCTTAGAATCGGGACTTCAAATACGTTTTGAACGTCATGGACCATATAAGATGTTCCAGGAGTTGAAGTTAATATCTCAAGCAAATACCCGAGTTGAGAGATATGAAGTCTCCAACAAGTTCTATAGCTAAAAGATGGAGGAGAATCGCTCAACTAGTGAGCATGTGCTCAGATTGTCTGGGTACTACAATCGCTTGAATCAAGTGGGAGTTAATCTTCCAGATAAAACAGTGATTGACAGTATTCTCTAGTCACCATCACCAAGTTAGTAGAGCTTCGTGATGAACTATAATATGCAAGGGATGACGAAAGTAATTCCCGAGCTCTTCGTGATGCTGAAATCGACCAAGGTAGAAATCAAGAAAAACATCAAGTGTTGATTGTTGACGAGACCACTTCAAGTGTTGATGGTTGACGAGACCACTAGTTTCAAGAAAAGGGCAAAGGGGTAGAAGGGGAACTTCAAAAAGAACGGCAAGCAAGTTGCTACTCAAGTGAAGAAGCCCAAGTCTATACCTAAGCCTGAGACAAAGTGCTTCTACTGCAAAGGGACTGGTCACTGGAAGCGGAATTACTCCAACTATTTGGTGGATAAGAAGGATGGCAAAGTGAACAAAGGTATATTTGATATACAGATTATTGATGTGTACTTTACTAGTGTTTATAGCAACCCCTCGGTAATTGATACTGGTTCAGTTGCTAAGAGTAGTAACTCGAAACGGGAGTTGCAGAATAAACAGAGACTAGTAAAAGTGAACAAAGGTATATTTGATATGCAGATTATTGATGTGTACTTTACTAGTGTTTATAGCAACCCCTCGGTAATTGATACTGGTTAAGTTGCTAAAGAGTAGTAAATCGAAACAGGAGTTGCAGTATAAACAGAGACTAGTAAAAGGCGAGGTGACGATGTGTGTTGGAAGTAGTTCCAAGATTGATATGATCATCATCGCACACTCCCTGTACTTTCGGGATTAGTGTTGAAACTAAATAAGTGTTATTTGGTGCTTGCGTTGAGCATGAATATGATTTGATCATGTTTATTGCAATACGGTTATTCATTTATATTAGAGAACAATTGTTGTTCTGTTTACATGAATAAAACCTTCTATGGTCATACACACCAACGAAAATGGTTTGTTGGATCTCGATCGTAGTGATACACATATTCATAATATTGAAGCCAAAAGATGCAAAGTTAATAATGATAGTGCAACTTATTTGTGGCACTGCCGTTTAGGTCATATTGGTGTAAAGCGCATGAAGAAACTCCATACTGATGGGATTTTGGAATCACTTGATTATGAATCACTTGATGCTTGCGAACCGTGCCTCATGGGCAAGATGACTAAAACGCCGTTCTCCAGAATTATTGAGAGAGCAACAGATTTGTTGGAAATCATACATACAGATGTATGTGGTCCGATGAATATTGAGGCTCGTAGCAGGTATCATTATTTTCTGACCTTCACAGATGATTTGAGCAGATATGGGTATATCTACTTGATGAAACACAAGTCTGAAACATTTGAAAAGTTCAAAGAATTTCAGAGTGAAGTGAAAAATCATCGTGACAAGAAAAAATAAAGTTTCTATGATCTGATCGCGGAGACAAATATTTGAGTTATGAGTTTGGTCTTCAATTAAAACAATGTGGAATAGTTTCACAAATTCATGCCACCTGGAACACCACAGCATAATGGTGTGTCCGAACGTCATAACCGTACTTTATTAGATATAGTGCAATCTATGATGTCTCTTATCAATTTACCACTAATCGTTTTGGGGGTTATGCATTAGAGACAGCTGCATTCACGCTAAATAGGGCACCATCAAAATCCGTTGAGATGACGCCTTATGAACTGTGGTTTGGCAAGAAACCAAAGTTGTCGTTTCTTAAAATTTTGGGGTTGCGATGCTTATGTGAAAAAGTTTCATCCTGATAAGCTCAAACCCAAATCGGAGAAATGTGTCTTCATAGGATACCCAAAGGAGACAGTTGGGTACACCTTCTATCACAGATTCGAAGGCAAGACATTCGTTGCTTAGTATGGATCCTTTCTAGAGAAGGAGTTTCTCTCGAAAGAAGTGTGTGGGAGGAAAGTAGAACTTGATAAGGTAACTGTACCTGCTCCCTTATTGGAAAATAGTTCATCACAAGAAACGGTTCCTGTGACGTCTATACCAATGAGTGAGGAAGTTAATGATGATGATCATGAAACTTCAGATCAAGTTGTTACTAAACCTTGTAGGTCAACCAGAGTAAGATCCGCACCAGAGTGGTACGGTAATCCTGTTCTGGAGGTTATGTTACTAGACCATGACAAACCTACGAACTACGAAGAAGCGATGGTGAGCCCAGATTCCGCAAAATGGCTTGAGGCCATGAAATCTGAGATGAGATCCATATATGAGAACAAAGTATGGACTTTGGTTGACTTGCCCGATGATCGGCAAGCCATAGAAAATAAATGGATCTTCAAGAGGAAGACGGACGCTGATAGTAGTGTTACTATCTACAAAGCTAGACTTGTCGGAAAAAGGTTTTTGACAAAGTTCAAGGTGTTGACTACGATGAGATTTTCTCACTCGCAGCGATGCTTAAGTCTGTCTGAATCATGTTAGCAATTGCCGCATTTTATGAAATATGGTAAATGGATAAATAAAAATGCATTCCTTAATGGATTTATTAAAGAAGAGTTGTATATGATGCAACCAGGAGGTTTTGTCAATCCTAAAGGTGCTAACAAAATATGCAAGCTCCAGCGATCCATCTATGGACTGGTGCAAGTATCTCGGAGTTGGAATATACACTTTGATAAGTTGATCAATGGATATAGTTTTATACAGACTTGCGGTGAAGCCTGTATTTACAAGAAAGTGAGTGGGAGCACTACAACATTTCTGATAAGTATATGTAAGTGACATATTGTTGATCGGAAATAATGTAGAATTATTCTGCAAAGCATAAAAGAGTTTTTCAAAGAAAGACCTCGGTGAAGCTGCTTACATATTGACCATCAAGATCTATAGAGATAGATCAAGACGCTTGATAAGTTTTTTTTAATGAGTACATACCTTAACAAGATTTTGAAGTGGTTCAAAATGGAACAGTCAAAGAAAGAGTTTCTTGCCTCTGTTACAAGGTGTAAAATTGAGTAAGACTCAGAACCCGACCACGGCAGAAGATAGAAAAAGAATGAAAGTCATTCCCTATGCCTCGGCCATAGGTTCTATAAAGTATGCGATGCTGTGTACCAGATCTATTGTATACCCTACACTGATTTTGGCAAGGGAGTACAATAGTGATCTAGGAGTAGATCACTGGACAGCGGTCAAAATAATCCTTACTGGAATAAGGATATGTTTCTCGATTATGGAAGTGACAAAAGGCTCGTCGTAAAAGGTTACGTCGATGCAAGTTTTGACACTAATCTAGATGACTCTAAGTCTCGGTCTAGATACATATTGAAAGTGGGAGCAATTAGCTAGAGTAGCTCCATGCAGAGCATTGTAGACATAGAAATTTCCAAAATACTTACGGATCTGAATGTGACAGACCCGTTGACTAAAATTCTCTCACAAGCAAAACATGATCACACCTTAGTACTCTTTGGGTGTTAATCACATAGCAATGTGAGCTAGATTATTGACTCTAGTAAACCCTTTGGGTGTTGGTCACATGACGATGTGAACTATGGGTGTTAATCACATGGTGATGTGAACTATTGGTGTTAAATCACATGGCAATGTGAACTAGATTATTAACTCTAGTGCAAGTGGGAGACTGAAGGAAATATGCCCTAGAGGCAATAATAAAGTATTATATATTTCCTTATATCATGATAAATGTATATTATTCATGCTAGAATTGTATTAATCGGAAACATAATACATGTGTGAATACATAGACAAAAAGAGTGTCACTAGTATGCCTCTACTTGACTAGCTCGTTAATCAAAGATGGTTATGTTTCCTAGCCATAGACATGAGTTGTCATTTGATTAACGAGATCACCTCATTAGGATAATGACGTGATTGACTTGACCCATTCCGTTAGCTTAGCACCCGATCGTTTAGTATGTTGCTATTGCTTTCTTCATGACTTATACATGTTCCTATGACTATGAGATTATGCAACTCCCGTTTACCAGAGGAACACTTTGTGTGCTACCAAACGTCACAACGTAAATGGGTGATTATAAAGGTACTCTACAGGTGTCTCCAAAGGTACTTGTTGGGTTGGCGTATTTCGAGATTAGGATTTGTCACTCCGATTGTCGGAGAGGTATCTCTGGGCCCACTCGGTAATACACATCACTATAAGCCTTGCAAGCATTGTGACTAATGAGTTAGTTGCGGGATGATGTGTTACGGAACGAGTAAAGAGACTTGCCGATAACGAGATGGAACTAGGTATCGAGATAGCGACGATCAAATCTCGGGCAAGTAACATACCGGTGACAAAGGGAACAACGTATGTTGTTATGCGGTCTGACCGATAAAGATCTTCGTAGAATATGTGGGAGCCAATATGGGCATCCAGGTCCCGCTATTGGTTATTGACCGGAGACGTGTCTCGGTCATGTCTACATAGTTCTCGAACCCCTAGGGTCCGCACGCTTAACGTTACGATGATAGTTTTATTGAGTTTTGATGTACCGAAGGAGTTCGGAGTCCCGGATGAGATCGGGGACATGACGAGGAGTCTCGAAATGGCCGAGACATAAAGAACGATATATTGGACGACTATATTCGGACTTCGGAAAGGTTCCGAGTGATTCGGGTATTTTTCGAAGTACCGGAGAGTTACGGGAATACGTATTGGGCCTTATTGGGCCATACGGGAAAGAAGGAAAAGGGCCTCAAGGGTGGCTGCACCCCTCCCCTTGGTCTGGTCCGAATTGGACTAGGGAAGGGGGGCGCCCCTTCCTTCCTTCTTTTTTCCCTTCCTCTTTTCCTATTCCATATGGGAGGTGGAATCCTACTAGGACTAGGGAGTCCTAGTAGGACTCCACACTTGGTGCGCCCCCTCCTAGGGCCGGCCTCCTCCTCCCTTGCTCCTTTATATACGGGGGCAGGGGGCACCCCAGAGACACAACAATTGATCCTTGAGATCTCTTAGCCGTGTGCGGTGCCCCCCTCCACCATATTACACCTCGATAATACCGTTGCGGAGCTTAGGCGAAGCCCTGCGTCGGTGGAACATCATCATCGTCACCACGCCGTCGTGCTGACGAAACTCTCCCTCAACACTCGGCTGGATCGGAGTTCGAGGGACGTCATCGAGCTGAACGTGTGTAGAACTCGGAGGTGCCGTACGTTCGGTACTTGATCGGTCGGATCGTGAAGACGTACGACTACATCAACCGCGTTGTGATAACGCTTCCGCTGTCGGTCTACGAGGGTACGTGGACAACACTCTCCCCTCTCGTTGCTATGCATCACCATGATCTTGCGTGTGCATAGGAATTTTTTTGAAATTACTACGTTCCCCAACAGAAACAACCAGGGAACGACATCAATCTGTATCCGGGGCTGCTGAAAGAGGAGCTAGACACGCTGTGGAAAACGCCAGCCAATATGTGGGACGCCGCAGAGAAAGAATATTTCCCTATGAGAGCCGCACTGCTCACGACGGTGCACGACTATCTCTGTTACGGATATCTCGCGGGGTAGGTGGTCCACGGATTTTCTGGATGCGTCAGGTGCATGAATGACACAACGTATTGCCAGGTAGATAGAGATCCCGGGTCTTCGAAAACCATGTTCATGGGACATCGAAGGTGGCTTCGCGACGATGACCCATGGAGAAAACGCAAGGATCTGTTCGATGGTGAAACCGAACCTCGAAGACGCCCGCGTACGAGGAGCGGCGAGGAAATAGACGAGCTGTTCAAAAATTGGAAAGATTGCCCACTACCGGGAAAGAAGCAAAAGGCGCCAGAGCCGGGAAAGAAGCGAAAGGCGCCAGAGCCGCTACTGAAGGTATGGAAAATGAGGTCTGTTTTCTGGGACTTGCCGTACTGGAAGATCCACCATGTCCCTCACAGCCTTGATGTCATGCATATCATGAAGAACGTGTGCGAGAGTCTGCTTGGTACCCTGCTCAACATGCCAGAGAGGACCAAAGATGGGCCGAAAGCAAGGGCAGACTTGAAATCAATGGGCATCAGGGAGGAGCTTCACGCTCATGATGATGATGATGAGGCGAAGCAGGACACGGAAAGTCGTCGCAAAGGCAAAAAGGCCAAGAAGACCGGAAATGACTACCCTCCCGTGTGCTTCACTCTAAGTCAGGAGGAGATCGAGCAGTTTTTCACCTGCCTCGTAGGAGTAAAACTTCCTTACGGTTATGCAGGGAAGATAAGCAGATACCTAGACTCAACAAAGCAGAAGTTCAGCGGGATGAAGTCTCACGACTGTCACGTGCTGATGACGTAGATACATCCAGTTGCAATCCGTGGGATCATGGACGCGCACGTCCGTGAAACGCTATTTTGCCTATGCAACTTTTTCGACGTCATCTCTCGGAAGTCGGTTGCCGTGAGGCAACTCAGAAGGCTACAGGAAGAGATCGTGGTGATACTATGCAAGCTTGAGATGTACTTCCCACCCGCATTCTTCGATGTTATGTTGCATCTGCTGGTCCATATCGTGGAGGATATCATCCAACTCGGGCCGACGTTCCTGCACAACATGATGCCGTTCGAAAGGATGAATGGTGTCATCAAAGGATACATTCGCAACATGTCACGTCCAAAGGGAAGCATACCCAGGGGCTTTCTGACCGAAGAGTGCATCTCCTACTGCACGAATTATCTAGGCATCAAGAACCCCGTTGGTCTGCCCGTCAACAGGCACCTCGGCAGGCTCGCTGGATGGGGTCACCGTGATGGTCGCCGCGAAATGCATGTCGACTTCGAGGGTCGACTCGCCGACTTTGAAAGAGAAAACCTAGTCATGCTACAACACATAGACGTGGTTGATCCTTGGGTGGTAGAGCACAAAACCTTTAGTGAGAAGACGTACAACGACCGAGGCCAACAGAGGACGGACGGAGATATAATCAAAGAGCACAACTCATGTTTCACGCGTTGGTTCAAGGAGAAGCTTCTGTCGTAGCATTTACATGAGGATTCTTGTGCGGAAGAAAAACTCATATTCGCCTTGTCACAGGGCGCCGAGCACAACCTGATGACCTATGAGGCGTACGATATCAACGGCTACACATTCTACACCTAGGACAAGGACATGAAGACCGATGGTTATCAGAACTCCGGGGTGACGATGGAATCCTACACCGGTAACGACAAGGACAGATACTACGGAAGGATCGAGGAGCTGGGAGCTGAGCTACGCTAGAGAGAAGGTCCCGATGTTCCGTGTCAGATGGGCCAAGAGCGTCCTAAAAGAAGACCGGTAATTCACCACCATGGCTATACCCGAAGCCAAATCCAAGACCGCGGGCGCAAACGTCACCGCGAAAAATGAGCCATGGGTACTGGCTTCCCAAGTGGACCAATGCTTCTTCATTACCGACCCGTCAAAGCCCAGTCGTGTTGTCGTGAGGAGAGGCAAAAGGAAGATCATCGGAATGGATGGAGTCGCCAATGAGCAAGACTTCGACAAGTACGGCGACGCGAAGATAGAACATGACGACGACGATGAAGTGCCATACACCACAAGAAGAAGCAGGACCACCCTACCTAAAGGACCTCAGTTCAACAGAAGAACTCCATTTGCGAAAAAAAGGGCAAGCAGATTGTGAAAAGATAGCTAGCTAAGATCGATTGTATTTAAATCGTAGTGTTCATTTCTCGATTGTATTTCGACATTTTGAAATGATATTTCTTCTGTTCTAGTCCTCATGAATATTTATTTATGTGTTTATTCTGGTATTGAATTTCTAACTCACAAAAAGTATCGAATTTGTTAATATTTTTTGAACTCATGAATATTTTTAAATCTCATGGGCACTTTTTGAATTCATGAATATTTTTTCAAATTTGATGATATTTTTTCATATTCATAAATGTATTACCAATTCACAAATGAATGCAATTAAAAATAAAAAACAAATTTGATGATATTTTCAAATAACAAATTTGATGATATTTTCAAAAAAAATACTAATGGTGCACCCCTCGGTGGTGCGCCATTGCTATGGATGTACTTATGGCGCACCCCTGGGTGGTGCGCCATTGCTATTCTTCCCCCCTCTATCCCTTTTCCCATCGACCTCCGCGCCAGATCCCCCTCCATCTCGATCCCTCTCGACAGATCCCCCTCGCTGCCGACGACCCCCCGCACCCTCCCCCGCTCCAACCTAGGTTTGGCTAGGTCGCGTCGCGCCCCAACCCCATTCGCCGCAGCCACCACACCCCACCCCAGCGGCAGCTGCACCTCGTTCCGCCGCCGTGACGAGGAAGCCGGAGCCCGGAGGTGGAGACTTCGGCGGGCCTACTCGTAGTCCATCAACGGCTGCAACGAACACCGACGCGACGCGACGAGGCCGGCCCACGACCACGACCACGACCGGCGTCCTCCTCCTTCTACGGTCTGCATCTCCGATGCGACGCCAACCACCGCCTCGTCAACAAATTTAAATGCTCCCTCCCTCCCTCCCTCCTCTACTCCTCTCCTCTATATAGTGTAATAATTTTTATCAATAAAAAATAATAATAATAAGTTACTAATGGCGCATCAGGAGAGGGTGCGCCATTGTTATCAATAAAAAAAGTTACTTATGGCGCACCCCTCGGTGGTGCGCCATTGTTATGGATGTACTTATGGCGCACCCCTGGGAGGTGCACCATTGCTATCCCTTTCCCCCCTCCATCCCTTTCCCCCCCGCCCCCTGCGCCAGATCAAATCCCTAGCCCCTCGCCCCCCGCGCCAGATCCCTTTCCCCCTCGCCACCGACGACCCCTTTCTAGCATGCCCCGCCCCCACCTCCAGCGCTCCTCCACCCATCACCACCGCAGCTCTTCCATCCCTCACCACTGCAAGCCGCCACCACCCCCGAGCATCCACCGCCGCCGCCGCTCCCAAGCATCCACCACCACCGCCGCCGCCCCCAACCAACCATCCACCGGCGCCGCCCCCCTCACCCTCCTCCCAACCATCCACCAACCTCCACTGGACCGCAAGCCATTGCCGTCGTCGCCCCGTATCGTGCGTTTCCTCTTCGAGCAGGCTTCACCGAGCACGGGTCCGCCTCCTCCAGAAGCCCCCGAAGCAGCAGATCGAGCGGAGACAAGACGCTGACTCAAAGTAAGTTGCTCTTTCTTCATGCAATTATCTTGCCGCTGCAGCTGCTATCCTACGGCCAGTTTCTATTGCTCAATCGAGCTGATCTATGCTTCTCTGAATCTGCAACCGCTGAGCGTCTGAAGCTTGATCGTCTGATTTGGCCAGTTGTTCTCTAAATTGTTGCATACAAGTCTTGTTTCTTCACTCCAAGTTGTTGCCCCTTATCATATATTTAGAAGTACCACTTGAGCATCCATCTCGTGTAATCACATGCCTCTGTGTTGGGGTTGCTGCAGAAACAAATAGACTTCAGAAGTCAAACCTACATCAGTTAGTCAAATAAAGAAACAAGTCTCCTTTTGTCCTTCATTGCACTCCTAATGACCCAACGTAAATTTTATCCAAGAAAGCAAAGATATCCTTTGTGTGTCTTGTTCTTGCATTCCTGGAATCCAATTTTAAAAACAAATGAGCACGAGAAATCATCGGCCATCAATTTATAGATACAGAAATATAGCAACACATTTGGAACACCAAGCAAGAGTTACGTTTCAAGTTGCTGAAACTTTTCATATAAGCTTGCAGAAGATTTAATTGATCATACAGAAAATGAAAAACGAAGGTCATACCGATCCTAGTTGGTATTATTTTCTCAATTTTAAGTGTTAAATGAACACATAAAGAAAGTGCTAAGTGATTTCGATATATCAAGTTTTAGAATAATATATAGGATTGTTGGTTTTTAACCTTGGTTGCCATTGTTTCTATTTGTAACGGTCTAAAGAATGACTCATGCTGTTTGTGCTCTCGGCTACCTAACAATCTCCAAGTGAAAGCAACTAGCTGGAGTAGATTTGTGCACACAATACTCCTTCCAAGACAATTTGCTTCCAAGGAGTAGTTTCAGTTTGCTTGCAAGGAGTAGTTTCAGTAAAGTTTCAGCATGGTTTCAGTATAGTTTCAGTAGCCGATTTGCTATTCACTTTGTGCTATTAGTTTGCTTCCATCTTTTTGCCCACTCTGAAGAGTATTCGTATATGCTTGGAACTAAACAGAATTATACAATGAACTTCAGCAGGCTGATCTGAGTTGGACCATCCTCTGCAGCCAGCTTCTCTTCGGCAAGAGGAAGAAAGGAGAATCAGGGTAGGGTTTCATGGCTAGAAGATATATTGCTGTACCCCGAGTGAAGGGAAGGAGTTTGCTGGGTTTTGTCTCCGACCATCGTGTCGTGATGATTTTGCAGGTACCCCGAGAGGCCCTTGCGTTTGCCGGAATGTCGATTAACTTTCGTTCCGGCTAATTCGGGTACTCCATATGTCCTATTTTCAGCAAAGGTCACACTGAAATTTTCCGTGAATTTTAGCATGACTTTGCTAAAAATAGGACATATGGGGTAGTTGCGACTAATGCATGGGCCGGGGTATCTTAGTACTTAATTAAGTAGAATCAACTGCCTCTTGTGTTATACATATAGAAGTGTGATATCAACTCATAGTTATTACTCTATCTGTCACCATATATGTGTATCCAACCTTGTGAACTTGTTTCATTTTGTAGTCTGTGTTAACTCAAGTATGTGTGATATATATACATATGTGTGTGCCTGTGATATAATACTCTGTTTGGGATAGTTTAACCTGCAAGTTGCCTTCTCTGTTTCTCTGGCTGTGAGGGGGTAGCATGATCGGAAGCACCAGCGCTCTTTTCCTAGGCACTCGAGTAGGCGGTGCTGCCGATGCGATCTCCCATTTAGAGTACCCATATATATCAGTCAACCTAGGGTGCCTCGGCATCGATAAACCCTAAATGATGAAAACTTAACTTAGCATTCAGGGTGCCTCAGCGTCGACAAACCCTAAATGATAAAACCTTGGCTTTTAGGGTGCCTCGGTGTCGATAAAAACCTAAATGATGAAAGCTTAGGCTTTTAGGGTGCCTCGGCGTCGACAAACCCTAAATGATAAAAGCTTAGCTTTTAGGATGCCTCGGTGTCGACAAACCCTAAATGATGAGACCATGATAATTCCTCACAAACCCTAAATGATGAGATCTTGTTCCTTGACAATAACCAACTTTTTGACCAAACTTTTTTCCTATTTAGAGCGAAACATGGTCCAGAACGATCAGGCCGGCGGTTCGGGCAAGGCATTCTGGGAGCTGTCCCAGGAGATGGAGGAAGAACCTCACTGCTATGAGGATGCCGCGGAAGACACCGATCCTGACTACACAACCCCTAGTGGCGTCGGGGTGACACCACTGATGGTGCCGCCGAGGATGCCACCACTGACGATGGCGGCGCACGCACAGATGGCAGCCAACCGAAGAGGCAATGGAAGGACCGGCGCCCGAACGTACTCGGCACCGTCAGGGAGGAATTTACTGAAGTGTCCTCCGAGGGGCATCCAACGGCGCCCAAAGAAATAGTCAAGGGGTACGCGGGACAGGTCGGGTGCATTCTCCGGAGCACCGTCTCGGTCAACACCGAGAACCTAAGGCATCGTGACCGAGGGAATTTGCGCAACCTCCTCTTCACGAAGCTGCACGAACGATACAAGTTCCCCGGCTACTTCGCAAACACACGCCTCTCAGGGAATAAAGTGAACAGTGCCACCCTCACGATGATGAGCAAGGCCCTGGCTACTTGGAGAGCCACGGTGAAGAGCATGATTGAAAAAGGTGATAGTTATGAGAAGATCAGGGAGAAAAATCCTTCGATCAGCGAAGATGACTACCGGGAGTTCAAGATCAAGTGCGACAGCAACGCATCTGCGGAATCAAGTCAGTGGGGGAAAGATATGCGGGACTTGAACTTAGGGGTCCATAAACTCGGTCCCGGCGGTTACAGAGTGGCGGAACCTATATGGGACAAGGAGGACGCGGAGCGTGCGGAGCAAGGCCTACCGCCCCTCTTCGAGAAATACCGTGACAAGCAGACTAGGAACTATGTCATGGCCCGGTACAAGATTGACCCGGTAACCAAGGAGCTTACCACGGATCCAAAGACCAAGGTGCTTGAGCGTGTTCGTTCTGGTAAGGAATACACCCCCGCGTAATTAGCTCCATATGGTTGCATTCTAATTAATGAAGCCAAATTTCTAAATGGTTCACGTTCCTTCCGCAGGACACTAAAAGCAGTAGCACGGGGTCGTCTTAGAGCTCCCCTTTCGACACCCCTTTAAATAGGGCGTTGAACGTAATGAAAAACAAGGATAAGCTCAGTAAGCCGTCGTCAGCTGGTCGTGTGGCCTGCAAAGGCTTGTCCACGAAATGGTCGGAGTACTATACCGCTGGGCGAAAGGAGAGAAAGACCAGCTCGGAAACCCAGCAGCGCGAGGTTCAACAACTCAAGGCACAAGTGGCACTGATTCCGGAGATGGTCGAAGAGCAAGTGCGAGACCAACTGGGAGCGACGATCACCGCCATTATACCTACCTTGGTTTCTGGGCTGCAGGCGTGGATGGCGGGTGGCCAACAGGGGCCGCCCCCGATTCCCAGCTTAACGGACAGCAACTCGCGCAACGCGCCGGCGGCGCCATTGGTGTCTCCCGCGGCGGCGCCATTGGTGTCTCCGGCGGAGGCGGCATTGGTGTCTCCCGCGGCGGCGCCGGCATTGCAGCTTAATGCACCCGGGTGTGGGAAGAATACGCCGGCCGGCACCTCGGCAGCAAGCGGCCCCTCCGTCAATTGCACGCCCGCCGTTGGCAGTGCCTCGACATTAGCCGAGCTCGACGCCATCACGTTAACTAATTAAGCCTCTCGGCCGATGACTTCATCTCCTTGCCTTTGACTGGGCATCCCTGATGCCCTACATGTTTTCGCAGCACGCCGCCGACGTTCCGTGCACTCTCTTGCACTTCGTGAACGACGAGATGGTCGATGTCGCCAAGGGCAAAATCGGTCAACCGGGCAGCCGCGTGTTCCACGGTAATCAGATGCCACCCACCGTTTATAGGGTTCAACTAGTTCGGGTGCTGCTGGGCTTCGACGACATATTACCTCCGTATCGACCCCATGGGGCCGACGAAGATGATGTGATGACCCTCAGCGCCTGCATAAGCTGGCCCATGCTTTGGCCGAAGAGCCAGATTCGTTTGGGGGCGGCGGACACCACCCCACAGACAACACCGCCAGTCATGCCGGCGCCAAGCCATGGAAAGACCCCCGCAACGCTACCGGACATGCCGGACATGCATATGGCACAGGATCCGGACATGCATATGGCACATGATCTGGACGACGACGACGACGGTACATTTACCAACGTCGATAAGTACTTCAACGAACATGGGTACGGTGACGAATTCTTGGGGCCTCCTTCTCAAGAACCCAACCCTGCAAAAGACGATCTAGCTGGTACCGCGGAGAAACCCAATTGCAACAGGCGTCGTCTGGCGTTCAGTTCTCAGGAGACGCCTCCAGCTGCCGCCTTCACCGAGCCACAGATAGCCGAGGTGCGAAATATTATCAGCCCCAACACACTCAAGAAGGCGGTCTCTAAGCAGAACTCGATCCCATTACAGCAGAACAAGAAGGGACGGAAAAGAAAGACTAACAAGGGTGCGAGCCAGCCGGCACTGAGTACGATCCGTGCTCAGGACGTGCCACCTTCACCTAAGGATATCTCGAGGAGGGTGCATGTGGCGGGTAGGCCGATGCTACCGACTAATCTGCTCAATGCTGCAACCGGTGCTATGCGGAGTCTGCATGACAGTGTTCTTTCTTTGGAGAAGCGGCGTCTCTCCGAGAATGATGTGGCATACCTGGTTTTCGTGGCCAAGGTGCCACAGGGCAAGGGCTTTGTGGATAGCTCCATCGGGGGTACGATCGTCCTGCGGTTTGATGACATCTTCGCTATGTTTAACCTTCATCCGCTGCACTACACCTTCATTCGGCTATTTTCGCTGAGTATGGAGATGCGGATCATTAGAGACAAGACCCCGGACATCGTGATAGTCGTCCCCTTCTACATGCGTGCCATGATCTTGGGCAGCGCTGGGGACCGGCAAGTCGCGAGTTCATACCTCGAATGCGTCATTCTGGCAAACCCAGATAAGCATAACTTCCTCGTGCCTTACTTTCCCGAGTAAGTCATCCCCTCACCACCCCGTAACATATGATTTCTTAGATTTCGATCGTTCTTTTCTTTCTAACATTCCGTGTTTTGTGCAGTGACACACATTGCACACTCATCCTCTTAAGGCCGAAATATTCCATGGCCACGTATTTCGACTTGGACCGTCAGTCGAAGAAAGACTACACAAATATCAAGAAAGTTCTTGATGATGTTCTCCCCGGCTACGCCAGATTTGGAGGCACCTGTAGCAGGCACGTGTTCACCCACAATATGACGTTCCCCTGCGTCAAGCAGCCGCCTCGCGGTCAGAAGGATGCCTACTACGCCCTCCATCACATGCGGGCGATCGTACGGGACCATAATCACCTTCTGCTACCAAATAATCTCAAAGATTGGGCCGCACGCTTGTCGGCAATCCAGGACGCGGACATCAGACGAGAATTCTTCCGCATCCTGTTGGAGTTTGCGGAAATCATCCATCAAAATGTTCTTCGTACCTCGGGGCAGTTCTACCTCAGATATCAACCGTCCAAAGTGAGATAGACACAACGCTACAAATGCCGGCTGACAACGCCCGCGATTTCATGACCATCACGACAGACGGCGGCTTCATCCACGCTCCGGTCCCTGAGTTGAGTCGAAAGTAGTGATGCTATGTAGTTTTGAAATATCGATTAGCTCATGTTGTAATTAAACTTTAATGAACTTGTATGTCTCTTTGGTTTGGACAGTCGCTCAACTTATATGTAATCGATGCTATTTATTAGTAGGACCATGAATCGTGCTATTAATGTCTTGCTTTTCTCTTCCGATCCTTTTGTTGCATACTTATATATTGCTTATGTATTGTCTGTGAATTGCTACTAACGTTTTGTTTGGCTAGTGCATAGAGATGCCGTCGTATGTCGTGTACAAGGGTAAGGTTCCCAGAGTCTACGACGACTGGGAGGAGTGTCAGAGACAGGTTCACCATTTCAGCGGTAACAGTTACAAAGGGTACACCACTAGGGCGGAGGCGGAAGCTAGATACGCGCGCTATCTAGCGGGAGAGAGGAGGGAGCGGAGGAGGAACCGGATGAAGACCAGTTTCATCACGATGATGCTAATCGTGATGACCGCAGCTCTCTTCTATGTGATGGTAGTTTAGATGATCGATATCGACTTGTAATGTGAAGACAAACTCGCTACTCGCGGTCTCAAGACTTGTAATGTTCTAACTTTGTTCGGTCTTTTGAATTCGGAGACTAATATGATGAATTGTATTCGGAGACTAATCTTCTATTGTATTCGATAAATCTGCTGTTTATATGTTGTGCTGTCTATATTCTGTGCAGTAATATATTTTGTAACCTGTGCAAATATCAGAAAAGAAAAAATAATAATTCCTAATATTCATACTAGTGGCGCACCACATAGCACTTTAGTGGCGCACTGCAATAAACACCCTAGTGGCGCACTATCTAGTAGTGCGCCATTAGTAACCCAGAGCACAAGGTAAATATGGCCCCCTGGGAGGCATAGTAATGGCGCACCAGGGGACATACTAATGGCGCACTGCCTGGTGCGCCACTACTGTCTGGTATACTAATGGCGCACGAGGGGTGCGCCATTAGTATTAGTTACTAATGGCGTGATGATAGTGGCGCACCTGTAGTGCGCCATTAATGGCCAAAACAGGTGCGCCACTAACAGGCCTTTTCCTAGTAGTGTGAAGAAATGATATTGTTGCAACCAAACATATGATTGGAGCAAGTAATCCAAGAATTGGATGCAACACACAAGGCATATATATCACGATGCATGGAACGGTGAAAATGACAAGTCGAAGCAAGATCTCTAACATGTGTGCAATCAAGTGGTCCAAGATGAACAATAAGTCTCATGGTGCAAGCAACACAAGTAGTATGATCCGTCATATCCATGCTCAAGAAAGATGCCACCTTGAAGGCATGTCCTTGTGCATTCTTCACAAAGCCGAAGCACAAGCAAGTGCGATGTAGAAGCGAGTCGTGGTAGAATGTATGAGGCTCGCTCTCAAGAGCTCGAATGGTCAACTCACGTGAAGTGGAAGTCAACACAATGTCCAAGTATCCTACACATGCACAAAACAAAACAAAGAAAGTATGCGCATGGTAGATAAACACATCATCCATCGTGATGGTTCTGTTCTCTTGCACATAATCATTAGAAGCACAAGTGCATGAACAATATGATGCAACAATGGCTATATTCATGGCACTAGGTATATGGTGCAAAGAAGGAAGGCAAGCATGCTTCACAAGAAATATGTCAAAATCTCCAATTATATGTGAGAATGCTATGGGGGCAATTTCATGAGGAAGACTAAAAGCAGTGTTGCACTCAATACATGGAAAATCATCTATCATGAGAGAGGCAACATATGGAGATATATGGCAAGAAGCAATGACAATCATGTGCAAAGCATGTAGATGGTTGTCATCAACCGCATGAAATGAGCAAGTATGAATCATCGGTGATGCAACATAAGCAAGCATAGTAATCAAGTCGTCCAAACTAGGGGAGCGAAGATGCAACACACTAGAGGAAATCATGGCAATCATGTCATGTGAGCAATTAATGGGCATAGTCAATGCACATGACATATCGCAAGCATGATCACAAATAAAGATCAAAGCATGATCATAAGCATTGGGCACAAAGTTAACATCGCAAGAACAAGCAATATCTCCACGAAGCTTGCAAATACACATACGGGTACTAGAATCAATCATCATGTGTAATGCAAAGCATGGGTCAAAAATGCATGGCAAAGGCATAGGAATAAGCATATCATGCAAAGTGAACACGGTGAGATGGGCATATAATATGTAATGGACAATAACCCATAGCCAAGTGAGGGACATGTAGAAGAAATGCGCGAAGTCTTTGCGCGAAGGGAGCGGTGGGAGAGACAATCCATGGGATCCCAAGTCATCGTTGCTCTCTAGAGCTCGTTTTGTCAACTCATGGGATTGTGAGGTTGGCAAGTAAGCATGGGTACCTACATAATAAATACACAAACGAAAGAAATTGTGTGTGTGGTAAATGTACACATCATCCATCATGACGTGTATGTGCACGTGTGAGTTAGCACAAGATAAGAAATGCTCGAAGAAATTTGATGCATGGTATAAGAACATGTCATCCATCATGAAAGAATATTTGTTATGTATAACACGATGGGGATGCAATTTGAGCATACAAATATATGGCACATCAATAGCATTTTCATTCATGGGAAACATATGGTGCACATAATTATTGGGATCATGCAATGGATGGGATGGATCATATCTCCTAACATGTATGAGGAAACTATGGGGTCTCCTCATGAGCAATAGCGGAAATATCATATGGAGAAAATGGACAACATCCAAAACAATGCATATCCGAAGCTAGGTGGTCATGGTATGGCATATGAGATAGATGATGCAAAGGGAGCATATCAATATTATCACAAGAAAAACAAATGCCAATAACCATGGGCTTGTCATCTATGCCATAAGTGCAAATTGGGTTTATTTTGATGGCATATGCATAGTCACTATGAAGAGATTGTAAATATGACATATTGTTGATCTCATGCATAGGATATGGCAAGTCAAGCGGATTATCAAACATGATGTGACCTAAAGAATTGTCACAAGAAATCCTATGTAACATGGCATCACAACTAATAGACTCCACATGAGAATCATCATACTCATCGTAAATGGGCAACAAATCATCCCATGAGAAAGTCGCACTAGCATGAAGCATGGAAATAGGTTGATCAACATCATGCAAGCAATCAATGTCAAGAATGTCCACTAGTGGGACTAGAGCATCACCTTCACCTATGTTACCTTTTCCATTCCACTGAAGTGGTGTAGGTGAGGTGGGAAAGACCAAATGGTGGTCATCTTCATCTTGATGGAACCATGTGGGGGGTGCATCATATTCCACCATGGCCATCGTCATGTCCGTAGGAAGGACGAAGTCATCGCGGATCGGCGCGTCATCATATATGAGACCTAGCACCAAATGAGAAGACATAATAGAGGTAGAGGTAAAGTTGTTAGAAATGCAAATGGCCTCACATGCTCTATCAACTATCACACTCTCTCTATGTGGTGGCTCACTCACTCCCTCCAGATAGGTGCACTCAAACTCACATATGGTGGAGTCACTCATCTCACTCAAGTGGTGGGGGTTGTGTCTCTCCTCACATGGGAATTGTGGCAACTCATCATATATGGGGCTAGTGGTGAAGTCACTCTCACTCTCAATATGGTGGCAAAAGTCACTCAAGTCATCATACGTTGCCGTGGTCAAAGGGAAAATCCCATGCTCAACCATCTCATCGCTGTCGCCGTGGATGAAGGCCGAAGATGGCACATCATCACTCTCGTCCATGACCGAAGGGAAAATCCCATGCTCGATCATCTCGTCACCGTCGCTGTGGATGAAGGCCGAAGATGGCACAACATCACTCTCGCCTCCTAAGATGGAAGCATCATCCTTGCTCTCCACCTGGTCGCTCGCCTCCAAAGCTTGGTCCTTGAATGGCTCCGAAGTTGTAGTCGTTGCCGCACCGCCTTGAAAAAGATTCGAAGTAGACTCGGCACCATTAATGCCACAAAGAGGGATGGCGGTGAAGTCAAACTCGGGTGCATTGTCGGGCTTGGACATCATGGTGGTACTAGCCTCATGCTCGTCGTCTTGGAGCTTGGTCTTCAAGAAGTGTGCTTGGGGTGTAGAAGCCTTGGCCTTCATGAGTTCTTGTTCCGCCTTGAGAGCACCAATGTAGTTGTCGTCGAGGGACTTGTATTTCTCGAGGAAGATAGTCTTGGAGATATCGTTGTTCAATCCCATCATGAAGTGGAACTTGATTGACATGGGGTCGTCCACGCCGGCTCGTCGCAAGGCATTCTTCATCTCCTTGAAGTACGTGTCGATGGACTTGGATCCTTGGATGGTGTTCTCCAAGGCGTAGAAGTTGTTTCGTGTAGGTTGGAGGCACGAACTCTCGCCGCAAAGCTCTCTTCATCTTGGACCAACTCATGTCGTAGCTCTCCGAATGTGTGTGAAGCCACCATGTGGACGCGTAGTCGTGGAAGTTCCTTGTGGCGCACTTCACTTGATCTTCAGGAGGAACTTGATGTAGCTTGAGGTAGTCGTCCATGAGGCGCTCCCACTCGAGATACTCCTCGGGTTCTTAGTCCCATAGAAAGGAATTGCGTGGTCGCTGTCGAGGTCGTAGTAGCTCGTGGAAGTCGCAGACTTGAGCTTGGGGAGCTTCTCTTGAGAGTAGTCTTGAGGTGCTTGTTTGCGAAGATGTCGTATGTCTGTAGGCGAAGATGCCTTGAAGTCGCTTGGCAAAGATGCCAAGGGATATGGTGAAGTCGTTGAGCGGTTGTTAGTGTAGAGCTCTTGACCTTCACGTTCTTGGTGGTGATGGTGTCGATGCCGATCTGACCTTGCCGGAGATGGTAGCTCGGAAGCATGTGCACTTGAGAGTCTTCTCGAAGATGAGGAAGACCTCTTGTAGGACTTGATGAGGGCTTTGATCTCCTCTAGTTGAGCTTGCATCTTGGCGTCGGTGGAGTTGTTGTTCGTGGCATCGAACTTGTCGTTGTTGTTGTAGACCGAAAGTGAAATGCCTTGCCTATCCATCACAAGACTCGAGTAGAGGTGAGTAGGAAATGAGATAAACAATACCAAGTTACCTTTTCCCAAAGTTGAGGATGTATCCCGTTTCAATCAATGTGAAATGAAAGAATAGTGGAATTGGTACCGGACTTGTTCACTCACACCTATCAAATAAAGCTTATGGTGGAGCTCGGTGAGGATAGTGGCACAAAAATTTGATGCAAAATGTTAGAAAGAGTCAATAATGTTGAAAGAGATTCACAAATTCGCAAGTGAAACACGTAGACCAATAGCAATAAGTGGCACACGAAAACACACACACGGATAGATAAATGGGGGCGTGCAACCAAGGAATGAGCACAAAATGTGGAATGCACGAAAAATGCTCGTGTTGCACAACTCAAGAGAGACGCTAGCACGATTGCTCAATAGGCGGATACGACACTTGTGCACAACCTATAAGATGCAAAATGTAGCAACTTTCTATCCCAAGTATGCTATTATGTATGGTTCCCGGTGTTTCGCACACGATGATCCAAGATGATCAATATGGTATTATGATATGCAATGTGGTGATGCTATGGCTATTTCTTACAAGTTCTTTGTTTTCTCTTTGCTTAAAAGCCTACTCTTTTTTTTGATATGGCTACAATGCGCAAACCAAGATAGCAATTGTGTATATGCGGGAACAAACGTGTGACACAAGGGATGATACGATACCAACATGATACCAATATGATATGGTATGTATGCAATGGAAGGTGTAGATCGATGATCACTAATGTGCACAAGTAACGTTGCCAACAATACTCAAATGGCTAGTCTCGATAGGCAAGTGACGCAAAATGGCTAGGGGTTAACAAAGCAATGGCAAGAATGAATGTACAATGATGGGTTACCACGATACCAAGATGATATAGAGGTTACCGTTCTTGCTTATGGTTAGGTTGTCAAAATGGTGAAGTGGTCAATGTCGATGACGACCTCATGGCGATGATGAGTGGCGGCGTTCTCGATGTAGAACGGTTCCTAATTAGCCGAACACCTTAGGAAACGGAAAAACCGCAAACTCAAAATCTCAAATGTCAAATGTCAAATTGTGGTAGCAGAATGCGATGGTGGTTCCGGAGTTGACAATGCGGAAGTGGTGGTGGTGGTTGATGAAGAAGCAACCGTCCCTAAGTAGCCGAAATACCTTAGGAGACTCAAGTCACCACTCAAGTAACCACAAATGCTATATGGATCAAAATGGGTTAGGTTGCGGAAAGCTATGGTGGTATTGTGGATGATATGGTGGATGGCCTAGGCAAATATGTCAAAATATCAAAACATTTATGGAGTCAAATGATGTTGAAACATATCTAGATAGATGGGGAATGTCAATAGCTACTCAACAAGCTAAAGAACGTCAAAATCGGACTCCGGATGTGGAAGATATGGCCAAAACAAGCAGTTTTTGAACTAGCGGACAGTCCGGTCCTGGGTAGCGGATAGTCCGGTCTTCATCCGAAAACCTTCTGATTCGAGCGGACAGTCCGGTATTGGGGAGCGGACAGTCTGGTCCAAAAGCGATTTTGGTCCCGATGCTAGCGGACAGTCCACTATGGGTGTGCGGACAGTCCGGTGTGGGCTGGGAAAGGACGAACTCGAAGTTTTTGGGCGGAAATGGATAATTTTGGGGTCAAAATTGAGGAGATTTCATGGATCGAAGGTGGGTAAACTTGTGGGGAAGCTAGATCCACTTGAAACACAATGAATCCATGGATCAAAATCAACAAAACATCCTCAAACCAACAAATCACAAAAAAATTGCGGCTATTTTTGGTGGGGACTTTCGGATTTTAGGATGAAATCAAGCAAAATAAGGCTAGAAAACGATGGGGGAGACTCCAAATTCGTGATCAACGTGGCTCATGATACCAATATGTTGTAGGGTGGAGACCCTAAGCGTAGATCTTTCACGAATTGGAGGGGAATCCACAAAGAAGGCGAAGAACACGAAGAACAAGAGGGGAAATCACAAGAAGAAAACACTCAAGAACAAGTCCAATCACACATCCACTAAACTCACAATCACACAAGATCCACAAAGGTACAAGAACAACAAAGGGAAGGATACAAGGTAAAGTTCATCCCAAATCCAAAGGAGATGACGTCTTGATGATCTAGATAGATCCTTCCCTCAAGGGGGTCTTGAATCCCTAAGGATCTTCTCCAATGGAGGCCTTGAACTCCAATGGAGTCTTCTCCCTCAAGAGGAATCCCACAAGGGGAGATACATGAGCTAAGCTCTAGTGTCTAGTTCTAATCATAGCTAACCCTAAAAACTAAGAGGAGCACGGAATATCACTACAAAAAAATAGACTTCCGTGATGATACGTGTTTGTCACAGTAGGTCACGTTTTCTGTCATGCATGTACATCCATGACAAATTTATGACAGAATCAAGATAGTCATACCTGTGCTGTCGTAGAAGTGTTCCATGACATTACCAAAATTATCATCACGGAACTGTCCACTTCCATGACGATAAATCGCGCGTCATAGAAGTGATCTCGTCAAGGGTGACCAACACGTGGCATCCACCGTAACGGAACACCGTTAAGCTATTGGGTCCGGTTTTGGATCCAATAACCCGTTAACAGCCCCACCAATGGGGATTTTCCACGTGTAAAATCATCATTGGCTGGAGGAAACACGTGTCAGCTCACCGTTGGGACAGACGTCATCCACTCATTGGACCCAAAGCGCCTATGATACGTTGACACGTGGCATGGCCCAACAGAGGCCCATACCTGTGAAAAGGCCGGCCCGTTTGACTTGGTCAAAAGGTGGCGGGCCGGCCAGGGCAAGCCTGTTAACGGCATGTTCGCATATAGCCCATTTACAGCCCGCTAACCCAGGGCTCGTTTACGGCCTATCCGAATTAGGCCCAGTAGCGTCATCTGGGCCGTCCATTATAATTCCAACCCATTTTAACTTCCGGCCGATGTATGGCCCATGACGTGTTTTGGCCCATATGAGGCCCTTAGTAACCCTCGGCCCATTAACGGCCCGTGGTAAAACTGGCCCGTAATGAACAGTGTATCACTTTATACCCATTAATGGCCCATTATTCCGTTGGGCCGTTTCGAGCCCATGTTATCTTTTGAGCTTCTTAGGGCCCATTTATTCTTGGCCTCATTTCCAGCATTTGTTTACTTTCGGCCCGTTATTGTCATTTTCTGCTTGTGGGCCAAATACAACCCGTGGTTATAGTCGGCCCGTTTGTGGCCCATTAATACGTTGGGCCGTTTTCGTAGCGTCGTCAGATACAGCCTATTAACGACGGCCCTTTATGGTCGGCCCATGAACGGACGATTTCAATTCTAGCCCATTTACTCCAATAATGTGGTCTGTTATTGGCCCATGTTTCGCCAACCGATCATGCGGCCCGTAGAAGGCCCATTGATGATACGGCCCATAGAAGGCCCGTTGTGTCTACGCCCCGTAGAAGGCACATTGTTTCTACGGCCCTTAGAAGGCCCATTGTTTCTACGGCCCTAGGAGGCCCATGTTAACTACAGTAAATATGTAGCCCATTGTTAATGTGGCCTAGTTTTAAAAAATAGGTTATTCCGGCCACTAGCAAACCGCGGAAAAGGAACTGCACTGACTACAAGAAAACAAATAAACAAGACAACGGAAATAAATAAGCAAGTAACTGAAGCTAGGCTATCACGGCTATTACACATATTACATCCACTGGGCATCAAAGTTCGCCACAAATGCAAATATAGGGAACAAAGCAGCATATAAACGCCGCCACAAAACAAGTACAGAACTGAAACCACTTCAGAAGAGCTGAAGAAACAATATCCTGGGTACCCATAATGCTGGCAAGATGCTTAGCAAGCTTATTAACTTTCTCTTGTTTGGCGCTAAATCCTCCAGCACTTGCTGTTGCACCAGAAAGTATGCATCTGAATTCTGCAGGGACTTCCTCAGTCCTTCGGCTTCCTGTCGCATAACATATGATCGATGTCTTTCAACTTGAAGTTGAGACTCAAGATGCCAAACTGATTCAGGTAGCGAGTACGAAGAGCTGGTGCCAGTAGTAGTAGCTAGTAACTCGAACACTACATCAAGACAGGACTTTGGGGTTGTCTCAGTGTCTTCAATATAGTTTTTATCAGCTTTCTTGGAGAACAACAGGGATGTCTCACTATCTTGAACCTGATCTGCATTACTTCCTTTAGCATTGCATAACGGGGGTACTCTTCTCCAATATTTTATTCGCGTTCTAAAGGAGAAACAAACAAATACATCACATGTTTACAATGTAGTATATGAAACTCATTTTGGTAAACCAGTTCAGTAGTAAGGTGGACAGGATAACAACATGAAACAAACATATATCTATGTAGTATGGTCACTGTATGGTCTATATCATTCTAGTTTATGTTGCCAAATCAAGATAGATACAGTTCGAATCATATCTATTTAATACAAAGCAGCATAGACAGAGTATAAGTGTGGGAAACTACACAACAATGACAACACTTGTAATGTGCATGGCATGATAACATAATTGTTTTTTCAACTGAAACTGAAATCAACATAGAGCAAGTTACAACAGCAAACACGTTAAAGAAACAGGTTTAAAACATACCTGTTGCGCCATTGGAGTTTCAATTGCATCCTTCAAATTTGAAATTAGTTGGTATGAGTAAATACAGTGATGCAAGAGCAAAGTAGTATGAACCATAGCTACGGAACCTGACCTGAGAATAATTCTTCTTCTGCTTTAAGCGTTGACTTGGGGTTCGGAGTGGTGGTCCTCGTGCTTTGGGCACTGCAGTTGCCTTACTAACTGCTCGTGTTTGGGAGCTCTGTGGTGGAGACGGTGTTGTGTCAACGGGAACATGGTTACTATCTGCTGGGGTTGGGGTTAGAAGGGGTGTAGCTGGTTCTCTGTCCAACTAGGTAGGGGTACAATCTGCGTGAGTCTGGGTTATGTGTGGTGGGGCTGGTTCTTGGGCAAGTACAACCGTGGTTCTATCTCCATCGACAGGTAGCACGATCTTTTCTGAAGACCGTGTTTTTACTCCCATAGATACTGCCATCACCCCTTCCAATTGAAATGGCTGATAAACAAGAAAAGTAATTGAATGTACAGACATTGTATGATAGACAGGTGCAATGGATAGTAGGGAAGAAAACAGGGCATGAAATAATTCACATTAATGTTGTCTAACCAAAAAGAATAGCAGGACATAATTTCAAATATATGATGGCTAATTAAACAGGATAGCATGACACAATTTCACATGTATGATGGCTAACTAAACAAGATAGAATGACATACTTCAAAATATGATGACTTTGTAAACAGGATGACATGATATAACTATACGATGTGTCTATTAAAGTGGTTGGCATGCCATAAATCACAAACATGCCGTCGATGGAAACATGATGGCATGATATAATTCACGGATAGAATGACATAATTCAAAATGTGATGACTATGTGAACAAGATGAGATGATATAACTATATTATGTCTTTAGAAAATGGGTTGTTATGCCATAATTCAGATACATACTGTCTATGTAAACATCATGGTATGATATAATTCAAATATATGATTTATATACTAAGGAAGTGAGCAGAGGGCAATCGCATATATGATGTGTCAACTAAGGAGATGGCATTCAATATCGTGTATTATGATGTAAAAACTAAGCATTGCAATACAACATATGCATGATATGAGTAATATAACCCTGCCAAGTTTGAGCATACACCTCAGGGGGATAATAGGACTGGTCATCTGCCTCTGAATCCTCCTCTGAAGAGCTATCTGTAACCAGCAACATATCAGCTTCACCAGGTAGCATCGTCTGCTCTGAAGACCTTGTTTTCACTCCAGATTTCTCCATCACCAATTCAAATGGCTGATGCACAGGAAGAGCAGTTGAATATACAAACATCATCGACAAAAGCAATGAGAAATACAAAGAAAAGGACAACATGATATAATTCACATATATGACGCTTGGCTAAACAGCATGACATTGCATAATTCACATATATAATGCCTTGCAACAAGATAGCATTGGATAATTCACATATATAATGTCTTGCAAAAAGATGGCATTGCATAATTCACATATATGGTAATTAGACACTAAAAAGGTGGCATTCACACAAATCATGTCTAAACTAAGCAAATGACATAGCAATGCAAGATACCATACGCACGATATGAGCAACATAACCCTGCCAAGTTAGAGCATGCACCTCGGGGGGGGGGGGGGATAGGACTGGTCATCTGTCTCTGAATCCTCCTCTGAGGAGCTATCCATAACCAGCGAGATATGCGCTTCGTCAGATAGCATAGTCTGCTCTGAAGACCTTGTTTTCACTCCAGAATTTTCCATCACCGTGTCAAATGGCTGATGCACACGAAGAGTAGTTGAATGTACTAACATTGTTGACAAATGTAATACGTAACGAAAAAAAGTATGGCCTGATATAATTCACATACAAGATGACTGGCTAAGCAGGATGGCATTGCAAAAATAAAATATATGATGCTTGGCTAAACAAGATGGCATTGCATAATTCACATAAACGATGAATAAACTAAACTGATGGCATTCACACAAAGGATGTCTAAACTAAGCAGTTGACATATTTGATGTATAAAGTAAGCAATGCAAGGCACCATATGCATTATATAACCAACATCAGCATGCCAAGTTAGAGCGAAGACCTCATGGGGTAAATAGGAGTGGTCTTCTGCTTCCGAATCCCCCTCATAACAGTTATCTTCCTCTTGATTATGATCCGAAATGGGTGGAGGGGGGGCTGCCTTTGCGCCCACCATGTAGCGACGACGTCTGCATGAAATTTTATTGCCACACAAGGCTCGTCTATTTTGCTCTACATGTTCAGTTCCATTGTGTACAATAACTGACATGCATAGGAATAAAACATAGTGAGATTATGTAAGCAGTGCATGCACAAATCCAGACGTGATGCTAGCAAACTATGGATAGACCCAAAACCAATGATAGCAGGCAGATAATAGCTTTAGTTAAAAAATACAGATAATGGCTCCTTCAATGTTTGTTTGCACCCAACAGGAAACTCATAGTAGCCACCCGAGATTAACCAGATAGTAGACAGATAGTACTGATTGCTGCACAATTATGTACCCCACAACCATTTAAAAACTCAACTTTCAGCATAAGTTTGGACCTGAGTCGGAGTCTAATAGGTGAACATGACGATAAAGTAGCATGTCATCATATTAAGCGATGCATAACGTAAGCAGACACGGAAGAGTGCGACCTCTCTTGCGGACCCGTGTAGTCCTCAAGGTCATCTGCTCAGTTGATGATGGTAATGCAGTTGTCGTGGCTGCCGGCGGCGGGGAAGAAGATCTGAGGCGGCGAAAGACAGTCTGGACAGCGGATCCCTGCTGTGGTGAACCCTTCCGTCGTTGGAGCAGCTGAGCTGGGGTGGGACACAGCACCACAGGAGCAGGACAAACCACACAAGGTTTTCTTTGACACATATCTATAACAGAAGTAATTGTGTAAGGGCTTGTTTGAATTTGAGGATTCTAGCAATGCAGGGATAGGAAATAGACAGGAATAGGATAGGAATGCACGTGCAAAACAGAGAATTTAAAAACACAGGATTTCTGCCAATCTGGGTGTTTGGTTCACAAGAATAGGAAGATCACAGGATGCAAAGAAGCATGGTGAGATTAATTCAAACCACAAGAAGTGTACAACCTCTTTGGCGAAGCCATGTCGATCTCAGCATGATCGGGTTGGCCGGTGAGGATGCTCCGGCTGACTTGGCTGTCGGAGGAGGGGAAGAAGATCTTAGGCATCAGGAGATGGAGCCCAAGGTTCTGCTCCGCTGTGATGGAGGGTTTTGTCGTTGGAGCAGCTTCTGTGAGTTGTACGACGCCAAGGCTGATGCCGGACAAGAGAGACAACGTTAACCTCAGTGGAATTCTAATAGTATCTCCAATAGATGAGGTAAAATACATAACCACAAAGTGCTAGATGTTTACATCAGCCACTCATCTCTGAACTTAATTGTCGAAACTAACTTTAACTGTCGAAACTGAACTTAACTATCGAAACTGAATTTTGCTGTCGAAACTGAATTTTACTGTCGAAACTGAACGCACTAGAGGTAAGGCTACACGTCAGTCGACTGACTTTTTTTATCTCTGGTCAGTCGATTTTGCAGCCGTTGTATACGAAATCAAGGGCCTGCAGTTCATCTTCAACCTCCACCCCTTGAGCCGCCAGCCACCACCGGCCAAACAGCCACCCCCCGCCGCCCGCGGTCGGCGGTGCGCCGCCCCGCCCGCCACGAAAACACTCCCAACCATCGGTCCACCGCCGCCCCGGCCATCCCTCTAGGCCCCCCGTGCCGAGCTTTTTCTCCGGCGATCCCCACGCCACCGCCCCACCACCGTCCCCACCCTGAACCCTAAGATAGATAGTGGGGTACTTCTCCCACGAGCCCCCCTCCCCGCTGCGGCTGGTTCTTCCTTAACTCCGGCGGGCCCCCCACCCCCTGAAAATTGACAGACCCAAAAGTCGATTCAGTCGACTGAAGTGTAGCTAAATCGGAGCAGCATCGCAAGCAAGAGCAAGAGCGAGAGCAGCAGCGCGAGCAAGAGCAAGAGCAAGAGAAGACCAGGCAGGGAACCGAGAGCAAGAGCAGAGCAGCAGCGCGAGCGAGAGCTAAAGTAGCAGCAGCTCCTACTAATGTGGACGTCGCCGCCGAGGGAGTGACGCCGTGGAGGAAGTGGCTGGCGACGCTGCGGTGGATGGAGCCGCGCCGTGTCGGCTCGGGACCGAGCGCCGGCAGCACCGTGAGATCGAATCAAGAAGAAAATGCGGCGATTAGTGTACAACCTCTTTGGTGGCGCCGATTAGGCCGCAGCTTCATCGGAGGAAACGGTGATGCTGATGCTCTTCCAGTGGTGTAGGTGAAGACGGCGGTGTGGGAATGGAGGTGGCGCGAAAGACGAGGAGAACGTCGGGGCGGCTTCTTGGAGGTAGAGGACGGGCTGGCTGAACCGGCAGGACGACCAGATCGATGACGTATCCTCATCCGGTATGGTGGATGAGGGACGTCGAGGTGTTGCTGTGGACGACGTCGTCGGGGAAGAGGCTCCAGCTGGGTGGCGGACGGAGGAGGGTGTGGGGCTTCGCGGGTTTTCCCGGCCTCGGTGTACGAATGGGTGGGCGGATGGGATGGGAGTGGGGAACCATGGCTTAGGGACACACTTGTCCAAAATGTGGGGTAAGTTACGAAAGTACCCCCACCGATTTCAGGCGGTTCTTTCGGTTCAGGGGTATCACGGGCATTTCGCGTGTCGGGATTTCACAGGAGGTGGGTGTTTTCGCGCGCGTTGAAATTTTGGAATAGCAAGGCGCGGGACAAAGTTCTTACAAGTTCTTACAAGTTGAAATTATGGTAGTATGATATGCAATGTGGTGATGCTATGGCTATTTCTTACAAGTTCTTTGTTATCTCTTTGCTTAAAAGCTTAATCTTTTTTTTGATATGGCTACAATGCGCAAACCAAGATAGCAATTGTGTATATGCGGGAACAAATGTGTGACACAAGGGATGATACGAGACCAACATGATACCAATATGATATGGTATGTATGCAATGGAAGGTGTACATCGATGATCACTAATGTGCACAAGTAACGTTGCCAACAATACTCAAATGGCTAGTCTCGATAGGCAAGTGACGCAAAATGGCTAGGGGTTAACAAAGCAATGGCAAGAATGAATGTACAATGATGGGTTACCACGATACCAAGATGATATAGAGGTTACCGTTCTTGCTTATGGTTAGGTTGTCAAAATGGTGAAGTGGTCAATATCGATGACGACCTCATGGCAATGATGAGTGGCGGTGTTCTCGATGTAGAATGGTTCCTAATTAGCCGAACACCTTAGGAAACGGAAAAACCGCAAAGTCAAAATCTCAAATGTCAAATGTCAAATTGTGGTAGCAGAATGCGATGGTGGTTCCGGAGTTGACAATGCGGAAGTGGTGGTGGTGGTTGATGAAGAAGCAACCGTCCCTAAGTAGCCGAAATACCTTAGGAGACTCAAGTCACCACTCAAGCAACCACAAATGCTACATGGATCAAAATGGGTTAGGTTGCGGAAAGCTATGGTGGTATTGTGGATGACACGGTGGATGGCCTAGGCAAAGATGTCAAAATATCAAAACATTTATGGAGTCAAATGATGTTGAAACATATCTAGATAGATGGGGAATGTCAATAGCTACTGAACAAGCTAAAGAACGTCAAAATCGGACTCCGGATGTGGAAGATATGGCCAAAACAAACAGTTTTTGAACTAGCGGACAGTCCGGTCCTGGGTAGCGGATAGTCCGGTCTTCATCCGAAAACCTTCTGATTCGAGCGGACAGTCCGGTATTGGGGAGCGGATAGTCTGGTCGAAAAGAGATTTTGGTCCCGATGCTAGCGGACAGTCCACTACGGGTGTGTGGACAGTCCGGTGCGGGCTGGGAAAGGACGAACTCGAATTTTTTGGGTGGAAATGGATAATTTGGGGGTCAAAATTGAGGAGATTTCGTGGATGGAAGGTGGGGAAACGTGTGGGGAAGCTAGATCCACTTGAAACACAATGAATCCATGGATCAAAATCAACAAAACATCCTCAAACCAACAAATCACAAAAAAAATTGGGGCTATTTTTGGTGGGGATTTTCGGATTTTAGGATGAAATCAAGCAAAATAAGGCTAGAAAACGATGGGGGAGACTCCAAATTCGTGATAAACGTGGCTCATGATACCAAGATGTTGTAGGGTGGAGACCCTAAGCGTAGATCTTTCACGAATTGGAGGGGAATCCACAAAGAAGGCGAAGAACACGAAGAACAAGAGGGGAAATCACCAGAAGAAAACAGGAGCAGTGTAGTCCTCAAGGTCATCTGCTCAGTTGATGATGGTAATGTAGTTGTCATGGCTGCCGGCGGCGGGGAAGAAGATCTGAGGCGGCGAAAGACAGTCTGGAGAGCGGATCCCTGCTGTGGTGAACCCTTCCGTCGTTGCAGCAGCTGAGCTGTGGTGGGACACAGCACCACAGGAGCAGGACAAACCACACAAGGTTTTCTTTGACACATATCTATAACAGAAGTAATTGTGTAAGGGCTTGTTTGAATTTGAGGATTCTAGCAATGCAGGGATAGGAAATAGACAGGAATAGGATAGGAATGCACGTGCAAAACAGAGAATTTAAAAACACAGGATTTCTGCCAATCTGGGTGTTTGGTTCACAAGAATAGGAAGATCACAGGATGCAAAGAAGCATGGTGAGATTAAGTCAAACCACAAGAAGTGTACAACCTCTTTGGCGAAGCCATGTCGATCTCAGCATGATCGGGTTGGCCGGTGAGGATGCTCCGGCTGACTTGGCTGTCGGAGGAGGGGAAGAAGATCTTAGGCATCAGGAGATGGAGCCCAAGGTTCTGCTCCGCTGTGATGGAGGGTTTTGTCGTTGGAGCAGCTTCTGTGAGTTGTACGACGCCAAGGCTGAAGCTGGACAAGAGAGACAACGTTAACCTCAGTGGAATTCTAATAGTATCTCCAATAGATGAGGTAAAATACATAACCACAAAGTGCTAGATGTTTACATCAGCCACTCATCTCTGAACTTAACTGTCGAAACTGAATTTAACTGTCGAAACTGAACTTAACTATCGAAACTGAATTTTGCTGTCGAAACTGAATTTTACTATCGAAACTGAATGCACTAGAGGTAAGGCTACACGTCAATCGACTGACTTTTTCATCTCTGGTCAGTCGATTTTGCAGCCGTTGGATACGAAATCAAGGGCCTGTAGTTCATGTTCAACCTCCACCCTTGAGCCGCCAACCACCACCGGCCAACAGCCGCCCCCCGCCGCCCGCGGCCGGCGGTACGCCGCCCCGCCCGCCCCGAAAACACTCCCAACCGCCGGTCCGCCGCCGCCCCGGCCATCCCTCTAGGCCCCCCGTGCCGAGCTTTTTCTCCGGCGATCCCCACGCCACTGCCCCACCACCGCCCCACCCTGAACCCGAAGATAGATAGTGGGGTACTTCTCCGGCGAGCCCCCCTCCCCGCTGCGGCTGGTTCTTCCTTAACTCCGGCGGGCCCCCCACCCCCTGAAAATCGACTGACCCAAAAGTCGATTCAGTCGACTGAAGTGTAGCTAAATTGGAGCAGCATCGCAAGCAAGAGCAAGAGCGAGAGCAGCAGCGCGAGCAAGAGCAAGAGCAGACTAGGCAGGGAACCGAGAGCAAGAGCAGAGCAGCAGCGCGAGCGAGAGCTAAAGCAGCAGCAGCTCCTACTAATGTGGACGTCGCCGCCGAGGGAGCGACGCCATAGAGGAAGTGGCCGGCGACGCCGCGGTGGATGGAGCCGCGCCGTGTCGGCTTGGGACCGAGCGCCGGCAGCACCGTGAGATCGAATCAAGAAGAAAATGCGGCGATTAGTGTACAACCTCTTTGGTGGCGCCGATTAGGCCGCAGCTTCATCCAAGGAAACGGTGATGCTGATGGTCTTCCAGTGGTGTAGGTGAAGACGGTGGTGTGGGAATGGAGGTGGCACGAAAGACGAGGAGAACGTCGGGGCAGCTTCTTGGAGGTAGAGGACGGGCTGGCTGAACCGGCAGGACGACCATATCGATGACGGATCCTCATCCGGTATGGTGGATGAGGGACGTTGAGGTGTTGCTGTGGACGACGTCGTCGGGGAAGAGGCTCCGGCTGGGTGGCGGACGGAGGAGGGTGTGGGGCTTCGCGGGTTTTCCCGGCCTCGGTGTATGAATGGGTGGGCGGATGGGATGGGAGTGGGGAACCATGGCTTAGGGACCCGCTTGTCCGAAATGTGGGGTAAGTTACGAAAGTACCCCCACCGATTTCAGGCGGTTCTTTTGGTTCAGGGGTATCACGGGCATTTCGCGTGTCGGGATTTCACAGGAGGTGGGTGTTTTCGCGCGCGTTGAGATGGAGGGAGTTGTCGGAGCACGACGAGACAAACATATATCTTAAATATTTCGGGCTAACAAGGCGCGGGTTGAAATTTCTGGACAAGCCTAACGTGTACGGTACCAAATCAATTCACACTTCAAATGTCATTCAAAACTTTGAATTCATGTTATGTTCAATTAAAATATTTTGCTACGTGTATAATGCATGCAACCTAGTACTCAAATGAACGTTTTAGTGCATTCCAAACGTTTATACTAACGCTTCAATATGAACTAAATTTGAATTCGTTTCTCTATTTGAATAAGATCTACAATAATGATTGTTGTGAAGTCAAAGCGTTTGAATTCGTTTCTCTGTTTTAATAAGATCTACAATTGTCATTATTGTCAAGTTAAACCATCGTTTGTGTATTATCTTCACAGCACACCACATGATTAGTCTCGAGTTACATATGAACTATGTGTACTATATGAACTCGAACTCGATTTTTTGAATCCACATTATGTTGATTTCAAATCATAGTACATTTCAAGCTCTAGCTAGATCTTCACAAACTAAACCATGTCTCATATGTATAATGTGTTTATCAGATTATGTATGGTGCCCTGCCCCCTACGCCTACAAGTATTTAGATGTGAGTTGCAAACACCACACATTACCACAAATTCAAATAAAATGTGAGAATGTTCGATATATAGCATTGTTTAGATTGTTTGATATTTAGTTGTAAGCTGCAAACGCCACACATTATCACAAATTCAAATAAAATGTGAGATTGTTCAATGTATAGTATGGTTTAGATTGTTCGACATTTAGCTGTGAGTTGCAAACGCCATGCATTATCACATTATGGTATAACATGTGCAAAACCACAACACGCGTATCACTGCTATATTCATGCATGCATATGTTTAAAACACTATGATCTCCTATTCAAATATATGAATCCACTTTCATATCAAATTATGATCTTTGTTAGTCTCTTATACCCACACAATCCTCTAACCTTTTTAGCTACCACTAACTTTCTCTCGTGCATGCACACGCCCTCCTCGCCCTCCCCCTCCCTCAGCATTCTATCCATCGCGCACATTCATTTTTCTTCTTCTTTAGGTCGTTCTCCCACAGTCTCCACAACTCCTTTCCGACACACACCGATCGATAAATCTCTCCAGCGATGTCTGCCTACAACATACACACGCACCTTCAATCTCTTCCTTTATGTGTCCTTACCTCGTGTCTCTCATACGGTCCCACTCACGTGTAAACTCTCGCCCCTCTTTTCATCGATCTCACAACCGCACACTCCTCCCCCTATCTAACTAGTAGCTGGGCCTCTCGCACCACCTCCTAGCTCCATTCTCTCTGTCTATCTGTCTCGCCGGGCCTTATTTGCCTCCAACAAATGGACGTACATCGACCGATCTCCCGCTATACATATAGCTAGCTAGGTCCTTATAACTCGTTTTTCCCCACGCGTCGATCAATCTACCTCATTAGTTATGTCTCTCCCTTCCTCCGACAAACAACAATTGATCTATGGATCTAGTTAGTTTTGCTTACCAAACACATGGTTCCCCTTCATCATCCATGGATGTGTCCCGACAGATCAATCACGCACAGGCACACACAGAAGCACATCTCCACTCTTATTGATAATACTAGCACATATGCCCGTGCGTTGCAACGGGAGAGATATTTTTTTCTTTCTAAAAGTAACGGGAAAGATAATTGAGGTGTCATCAGAAAAAAGGGTCTTCACAATGGTAGGCGACAGAGCAAGGAGTTATGGTCTTCTCGCTAGACATGTTTGACACGGGAAATCTTGATATTGGTGGGGTTGGTCGGCGTGGTGGTGAGCACCCAACTCATGTTTTTTTTTCCTCCGGGTCTGCCTCCATCTTCGGGTTGTGCCTACCTCCTGATTTGGTGGCTGCGCGGCGGCCTTCGGAACACGTTTGTTTCGACCACTCTTTCCTACGACGGCGTAACCAGGTGGATTATTAGTTGCAACGCATAAATCCTGTTTCCTTAGCATAATCTGGCATGAATGTCCCTTCTTTTTTAGGGTTTACTCTCTTTCATTATTTTAGAGCTCAAGTGCCCATAATTTTTCTCTAATTAAAGACAAACAACATATTCTCGTTTTATCGGCATGTGCCCACAACTTCTTTCATTTATAGTCAACCAGCTCAGAAAAACCACGCACCGCTAACCAATGGCCAGCAAAAATATTTAAGAAAATACTATAGCGTCGGATTAGAAATATTTTTTATTTTTCTGAACATTCAAAAAAATATGAATTAGCGAATATTATTGGAAACGTGAACAAAATTTTAAACACCCAAGAATTTTCAGAAAATGTGACCAATTGTTCTTTGAATATTCCATATTTTTTGAAAAACATGAACAAAATTAGAAACATTAATTGTTTTTTAAATTCACAATAAAGATTTTTAAAACATGAATTTCTTTAAAAATATAAATAATTTTGTTTTTTAAAGGGTAACATTCAAAACAATTTTAGAAAATGTCTTATTAGACTAAAATATTATTTTAGATTTGTGAACATGTCAATAAAACAGGAATATTTTAAAATATGGAACATTTCATAAAATGTAATTCTTATTAAAAAAATCTTGAATATGTTTTGAAAAATATAAAAAATAGAAATGAGAAAATGTCGAAATAGGAATTTTTTAGAAGTTTCGAACATTTTTCAAATCAAGAAGAAAAAAAGTTGAATTCTGACCTTTTTTGAATATTTGAACAAAAATTGAAATTATGAATATTTTCTTAACTTACTACTTGACAGAAAAATAAAAATAAAGATGAAAAAAAGGAGAAGGAAATATAAAAGAAAAAGAGAAAGGAAAAAATAAAAATAAAAATAGAACATCGCAAAAGGAAAACGGGCGGGCCCAATCTTAGGCGCCCTGTGGGCACCTTCACCTATTTATCACTTGACGCGACAAATAAGGTCTTCGCTACTGTGTGTGCAATAATAAGTAGGCTGGCTTAGTTGGGCTGGAGCGCGCGTGGACCTGTTACGAAATTCTGCTCAAACTTTTTTCTTTTGTAGCGGATAGACGCACAAAAGTTTAGTACCACCTTGGATAGAAAAAAAATATTTTTGATGGTGGACGGATGAAAAAATTGGAGAAACACACCTTGCTTTATTAGTAGGTATAGATTGCAGTTCCACCCTCAGTTTTTCTAGTAGGCCTCTTCCACGATCTTCAAGAAGCAACTCCATCACCCATCCAGCACTCTACCCCTCTCGCTCCCTCTCTCTCTGTCCCATCCTATTTCCCGTCCTTCAGTTATGTATGGATGTCGACCGATGTCCCTCAAGACATAGCTGCGTCTCTCCTTCTCAACACATATACGAGTCGTTCTACCTCTATAGTTAGGCCTCTGCCTACCCCTCCCACCACCGCCTCGCATACACACACACGCCGATACATCAAGCGCTCAAGTCATGTCTCCCTGCCACACACAAACTTGACCTAGGCTCTCTGACGTTCCGGTAGCTAGGCTAGTCGCCCTATATCTTTGACTTGCACACACACACAATTTTGATGGCTCTCTTCATCGATCTCGCACCCACCCACATGATCCTCTCTTCGACTCTATCGATATCTATGACCCCTCCCTCTCTTCTCGTGGATCGCCCGACCCTCTATATATGATATGGATAGGCCTCCATTTCACACACATTGCATGCAAAATTTTGTTCGAGATGTCATCGACACATATTCCCACAAATACATTCCCGAAATCAACCTCCCCCCCCCAAAAAACAAAAAACGCTCACGAATGCACAAGCCATTTGTCTAGGTTTGTATCTCTCACGCACACCCACGTAGGTGGGGGACGTGCACGAAGAGAAGATGTGCACGCACGGCGCATGTACTCCCGTCTCTTTCCCAACCACACCCGCGCAGGTACACGGTAGAGCTCATTTCTATACGAAAAGGCAGCCCACGTGGTAACTTGACACGTGTACTGGTTGTCCACTAGATGGAGGGAGGATCTTCTACCACGGGTGAACAAACAAATTGCGACTTGACGCGTTATGCTAAAAAAGAGGAAAATCATGTGGGGCCTACCTTAGAGGCAAGGCTCTATACACTAGAGTACTTTTTATGTGTCCCGTCAACTCGCAGAACGAGGAGAAGCTTGCTTAGTACGCCGTCTCCCCCCCCCCCACGGGCGCGGTGGCTCACAGGATGAGGTGAAGCTTGCTTACTACGCCTTACGCCCGCTCCCTCGCCCACGCGCGCGGTGGATCGCAGGATGAGGAGAAAATTTTACTAGTACTCCCTCCGTTTACTCCTCGTCCCTACTACCTTGGTTAGAGAGATTATCATATTGTTTGAAATATATGTCCTTTAGTAGATTTCAATATGAACTACTAGTACATACTCCAAACACTGATGTATATAGACGTATTTTAGAGTGTAGATTCACTCATTTTCTCCGTATGTAGTCCATATTGAAACGGACGTAATAGTACGCACTCTCCCTCGCCCCTCGACCCTCGCCACGTGGTGGACGTGCAGCAATTCATTCGATCTCATATAGCCAGAACGATATATACTGCAGTACCATTATTGATCGACTTCCCGAAGAGGCGAAGAGCCAATCGCAAGGATAATAGTTTGGAGATGCCAAGCGCAAGGTTTATAGGAGAACGAGTAGTAGGTGCCGCGTCATTTATAAATAAAGTTTTTTTTCTTCAGTGGCACGTACGCAATATAAATAGGTTCATATGGAGAGAAAAGGAAACCGCTCCACTATATACATAGGCAGGACGAGCCATACGGTTGCTTGCTGGGGTTGCTCTCTCCAGTTTTCACACTCTCTCGCACAAAACCACTGTGGCCACATCACTAACATCCCGGCGGATCACGTCCGCCGGGGGAAGGGGTGGATGCTTAGTGTAGATGCGGTCGCCGTCGCCGACGTCGAAAACCCACTATCGGCATGTCCCGATCAGGGGTCCCCGCCATTCTCTCTCACAAAGCCGATGAGGTTGCCTTCGTCCATTGCCGCGACGTGGGTAGTTGCCTGCTCCCGCCGCCCTCCTCTAGGTTGAGCTACGTCCCGACATCCCTCAGGTACAACTCCCTTTACATCCGGCTTGCACCACTGCTCCAGCTGGCCACATCACTCCATGTGGATATTTCTCTACTTCTTTGCCCCGCACATACCTCTACTGGCTTCTACGTACTGTATTTGTGGTGAGTTTATGTCTCATCAACTAGTCCCAGTAATTATTCTAATCACGCTTCTTCAATTTCTTTGCCACAGGGATGCTCATCTCGATTTTGGTGAAACTGCACAAAATGATCCGATGGTCGAAGGGTTGCAAACTTCATTTCTTACGAAGCGCCGACGTTGCCAGCAAATTAAAGCCTGGTTAGGGTTTACGGTTCAAGGGCTAGGGACTGCATGGATCGTTTTTTTCTTTAGCTGTCTCTGTTTCAATGGCTAGGGACTGCATGAGTAGTAGTAGTATTGTACGCCTTCCGCCCGCTCCATCGCCCACGCGCGCGGTGGCTCGCAGGACGAGGAGAAAATTTTACTACTCCCTCCGTTTACTCCTCGTCCCTACTACCTTGGTTAGAGAGATTATCAAATTGTTTGGAATATATATGTCCTTTGTAGATTTTAATATGAACTACTAGTACATACTCCAAACACTGATGTATATAGACGTATTTTAGAGTGTAGATTCACTCATTTTGCTCCGTATTTGCTATGATCTCTCAATCATTGAGATGCAATAGCATGCATGTTAGTCTCCTTTGTATTTGATGAAATGTTGGAACGGGCAACCTTGGACGCAAGATACATGTAACAGAAGCTGGAAGATTCATAACATTGTACTATCTCGCTGATAAATTACAATACGTACTATACAAGTACTTCCTCCGTTCCTAAATATAAGTCTTTGTAGAGATTTCACCATGAACCACATACAGTTGTATATTGATGCATTCTAAGTGTAGATTCATTCATTTAGTTCCGTATGTAGTCCACCTAGTGGAATCTCTACAAAGACTTATATTTAGGAACGGAGGGAGTACTATGTAAAGAGTTAGGTGTCGCACGGTGTCCAGAAAATATGGTGATAGTGCGAGCTGGGCCATGTAATCACCGAGCCTGCGTGTTTTCACTGCTCTTGCACTCCTCCGCCGCACGAATAGATAAAATTGTAATCTACTAGTACCTCCTTTCGCCGAAAGCATGGGACATCCAGCAGTCCTACCACCTCAGTAATAATGACCAATGAGCCGTCAAATCACATAGACCCAGCAGTAAGTTGGACGGACGAAGCAACCATCACTCTTGAATCCGCTTCTCCCTTCAACGCAGGCGCCAGTGAGAGGTCGCGTCCGCTCTGCCCGGGCATGAATGCGGCATCGATTCTTTGGAGCAGCGCTGATCGTTTCGGGCGGGAAGCGCGCGCGGGCGATGGAGGGGCTTTGGGTGGGCCAGGCTGGTCAGGAGTGGGTGTGGCAGTTGTCCACCTGTCCCTACCGGAAGCGCAGAAACGAGAGGATGCACCGACTCTCGCGGCTAAAATTGTACACTACACACCATCTCTCTGTAGGAGTAGGTCGATCTGTCGCTCTCTCTAACACACACATGCTGTTAAACACACACACGCACACGCACACGCACACACAGGTTCATAGAATAGGAAAATCGTGCGAGTGCGAAGCCACAGGAAGTGAGATACAAATGGAGTACTTACAAGAAGAGAAGAGGCATGTCTTAGTTGTTTGGATTAATTGTTGTGTTTAGAGACAGAAATCAGGGCTTTGATTGGAGGAATGACTGGTCAAGTTTCTCCTTCTCCTCCAATCTGCTTGCACCTTGGTCCCGCTGCACCTTCTAAGATGACTTATTACACCTAGACGGAGGGAGTCGTACGAGATACGGTGGCACACTGACTTAGGTCGAATACAAGTGCCCAAAATTGTGTGCATGTTATAATAAGGATTCACTTAAAATAGTACGTGAGCGAACAGAGGGATCAATTGGGCAGTGTTCCCGAGCAGTAGCGAGATGTGTGAGGTAAGATACACCGCTGGCCCTTTTAATTTTTCTTATTAAATTGTTTGTTTCACCCTCTGACTGTTGGGACCCAACATACTACGTGGAGAGAGGTAAGGTGACTAAGGCTGCATTATTTCTGCACCACTGTGGATAGTCTTACCACCAAAGCCACATGGCACGATTATGATTTAAATCCCAATGACTCCCACACACACAAAAAAACACGGCATGCTTGTCACACGAATGCAGGAATGTATGAAAGGTTATTTTCCTCTCATTGAACATAACGGGAGGGTTGTGTAGCTGGTTAGCCTGTTTGCTCATCAAACTTGAGGTCTCGGTTTTGATAACTACACTTGAGCATAATTCGTGTCAGGAGGATTCTTTCACTGGTCAAAATGGATGGATACGGAGCTATACGATCTCGTAGTGACCGTATAATCACCTCATCACGTATAAGCTACAGCCTCGGCGCTTGTTTTCTAGGGTTTGAACTCTTCACACTCTCTCCAGTATATATATACACGTTGGAGCCTCAGCGCTTGTAGTTGCTCTCTTCACACTCTCTCACCCTCTCCAGATCTAAACAAGACTTCGTTGGCCTCTCTCTCTCTCCCCTCACTGCTGGTCTGCTTGTAGTTGCTCTCTTCACACTCTCTCACCCTCTCCAGATCTAAACAAGACTTCACTGGCCTCTCTCTCTCCCCTCACTACTGGTCAAAGAGCCGGCAGGATCCGTCCGCCGGGAAGGGAAGGAGGCTTAACGCTGTCGCCGTCGGTGAGGGATGGAATCCACTACCGGCGCAGCTGTTCACTTTCACCCAGCGGCGGCGCAGGAGGGCCTCCGACCCCTTCTTCGCCGCCGTACATAGTGTGGGTCGAACGGCCTCCGGTCGCCCACCGAACCACACCCCAAGAACCTTAAGGTATAATTTACTTATTCCACATGCATTGCTCTAGCTGCATGTGGGCTTTTTCCGCTTTTGCACTCGAATCTAGGTGTTGGATCAAGCAGGCAAGTAGTGGGAAAGTTGTATACCATGAATCTAGGACGTGGTTCAAAAAGGAAAGGAAGCGGAAAGTAGTGGGGAAAGTTGTATCGCATGAATCTAAGACGTGGTTCAAAGAGAATAGGAATGGGGGAGAGTAGTGGGGAAAGTTGTATAGCATAAATCTAGGACGTGGTTCACAGAGGAAAGGAAGTGGGGAAAGTACTAGTACAGACTGGCTATCCAGCACCTTCGTTGGTCGAAAAGGGAAAACAATGACAAACGCAATACGCACATCTGTAACAAACTGATCTTTTGTTTTGGGGGACGAGGCTGTAGAGTTTGAGCAGGACTTGATTTGCTGCGCTCACATAGGGAAAGGTGTCTAAAGATAACAAAACGGGGACCAACACAAATATGTTCCTTGTTGTCTGTTCTTTGTTGCAACAGACTGTGCATCACCCCAGTACCACTAGTAGAAAAAGGGTCAAATGTCAAGCACATTAGTGTCGATTTGCTTTTGAGCCGGCACTAATGTGTGCATTAGTGCCGGTTCCAACGGCTAGCCAGCCGCTTTCATTAGTACCGGTTCGTGGCCGACCTTTAGCACCGGTTCGTGCCACGGACCGGTACTAAAGTGAGTGGTGGCAGGATGTTGTCAGTCCGGGGCCCCTCCAGCACCTTTAGTACCGTTTCATGGCACGAACCGGTGCTAAAGGTCGTCCTACATAAACCCTTCATCCATCCGAGCTTGCTTTGTTCTTCCCCTTTCCCCTCTCCTCTCTGTTCTTCCCCTCTTCCTCTCGAGCTCATCACACATTTTTCCCAAACTTTGTCAAGATTTGAAGGCCCCCATCCATTCAAATGATCACAAAGGTTAGCAACTTTGTCCTTTCATCTCTCATTGCTAGATTAGCTCTTGAAATGCTTTGTATAGTGATTAATTTATGAGTTTAGTAATTTGGTAGAAAATATATGTGCTAGTATTTGATTTATATGCAATTTGTGGTCAAAACTAACACTTAGTTTGCATATGTAGGTGTGGTTTACTTAGTGCCTTCTAAATCTCCGTCGTAACCACAGTCGATCGCCCGCACCGTTCCGTCGCCGGCACCACCTTGTGGTGAGCCTCTTGTTCATGAATGTTTTACATTACCAAATTGATGTTTGTGTGATTTGGATATATAGTTACTCGTATAATTATCTTACCCGTACGTTGTTTGTTATACATAGTGCCATGGTTTTGATATCCGTCCCCGTCGGCCCTCGTCCTTGTTATGATTCGGATGTCGTATATTCTCTTTTAAAACTAGTTGTTGCATTTCGTGTTTATGACAAATTATGCCCATCAAGTTGACATACATATTTTTGTCTAGGAGGTTTGTGAACCGGAAATTCCAACAGACCCTATTGTCGAGAGGTTAAATTTAGTTGAAAGAGAAAACGAGTATTTGAAAGAAAATTGAAAAGAATTGAGGGGGAGAAGATGGAATTGGAGTTGCATGTTGCTGATGTCGTCGATGATCACAAGATCAAGATGGAGAAAATGCGCTTGAAGATTAGAAAGATTAGAAAATATGCCATTGATAGTGAGGCTTGGTATCATTATGCTGTTGGATCAATTGTTACCTTAATTGCGATCCTGATCGCATTTGTTGTTGCATTTAAATTCTTTAGTTCGAGAGTTATTTGTTTGTTGCATTTAAGTCTTGTATGAACTTTATGTATGAACTTGTATTAATTTGGTCTATTCGGTGTTGTGTAATGAAGATGAGCCGCAATGGATGTACGATGACCGATGCTCTCCCGAGTTCATTAATGGCGTGCAAACTTTTCTGCTTGCGGCTGAGGCAAACAAGCGGGTGGATGGTTTTATGCCTTGTCCATGTTTAGTCTGTAAGAGTGATCACAATTACTCTACGTCAAGAACCATTCACGTCCACCTGTTTAAGTCCGGTTTCATGCCCCACTATAATGGTTGGACCAAGCACGGAGAAAGAGGGGTTATGATGGAAGACAATGAAGAAGAAGAGGATGACGACAGCTATCCTGGCCATGGGTTCCCTGAATACGATGATACAACAATGGGAGAAGAAGAAGTTGCAGCGCATGTTAGAGGATCACAAGAAATTGTTGTACCCGAATTGCGAAGCTGACAAGAAAAAGTTGGGCACCACACTGGAATTGCTGCAATGGAAGGCAGAGAATGGTGTATTTGACAAGGGATTTGGAAAGTTGCTGGTAATGATAAAGAATATGCTTCCAAAGGACAACGAATTGCCCGAGAGTACGTACGAAGCAAAGAAGGCTCTCTGCCCTCTAGGGTTAGAGGTGCAGAAAATACATGCATGCCCTAATGACTGCATCCTCTACCGCGGTGAGTACGAGGATTTGAACGCTTGCCCGGTATGCGGTGCATTGCGCTATAAGATCAGGCGCGATGACCCTGGTGATGTCGAGGGTGAGCGCCCCAGGAAGAAGATTCCTGCCAAGGTGATGTGGTATGCTCCTATAATACCACGGTTGAAACGTTCGTTCCAAAACAAAGAGCATGCCAAGGCGATGCGTTGGCACAGAGAAGACCGTAAGAAAGACGGAAAGTTGAGAGTACCCGCTGACGGGTCGTAGTGGAGAAAAATTGAGAGAAAGTACGGGAAGGAGTTTGCAGATGACACAAGGAACGTATGGTTTGGTCTAAGCGCAGATGGCATTAATCCTTTTGGGGAGCAGAGCAGCAACCATAGCACCTGGCCTGTGACTCTATGTTTGTATAACCTTCCTCCTTGGTTGTGCATGAAGCGGAAGTTCATTATGATGCCAGTGCTCATCCAAGGCCCTAAGCAACCCGGCAACGACATTGATGTGTACCTAAGGCCATTACTTGAAGAACGCTTACAGCTGTGGAATGGAATAGGTGTACGTGCGTGGGATGAGCACATGGTGGAAGAATTTGACCTAAAGGCCTTGCTGTTCGTGACCATCAATGATTGGCCTGCTCTCAGTAACCTTTCAGGATAGACAAACAAGGGATACCGCGCATGCACGCACTGTTTAGATGATACCGACAGTATATATTTGGACAATTGTAGGAAGAATGTGTACCTGGGATATCATCGATTTCTTCCGAGCCGGCATCCCGTAAGAAAGAAAGGCAAGCATTTCAAAGGTGAGGCGGATCACTGGACGAAGCCTCGCCACCGTACTGGTGCTGATGTACATGATATGGTCAAGGATTTGAAAGTAGTCTTTGGAAAGGGTCCTGGCGGACAACCTGTTCCGAATGACGCTGACGGACGCGCACCCATGTGGAAGAAGAAATCTATATTTTGGGACCTACCCTATTGGAAAGATCTAGAGGTCCGCTCTGCAATCGACGTGATGCACGTGACGAAGAATCTTTGCGTGACCCTGCTTGGCTTCTTGGGCGTGTAAGGGAAGACAAAAGATACACCTGAGGCACGGGAGGACCAGCAACTTATGCATGGAAAAGACGGCATACATCTGGGTCATGCCAGCTACGCTCTTACCAAAGAAGAGAAGGAAATCTTCTTTGAATGCCTGCTCAGTATTAAGGTACCGTCTGGCTTCTCGTCGAATATAAAGGAAATAATAAACATGGCAGAGAAAAAGTTCCAGAACCTAAAGTCTCATGACTGCCACGTGATTATGATGCAACTGCTTCCGGTTGCATTGAGGGGGCTTCTACCGGATAACGTTCGATTAGCCATTGTGAAGCTATGTGCATTCATCAATGCAATCTCTCAGAAGGTAATCGATCCAGAAATCATACCAAGGTTAGAGAATAATTTGGTGCAATGTCTTGTCAGTTTCGAGTTGGTGTTCCCACAATCCTTCTTCAACATCATGACGCACGTCCTAGTTCACCTATATGTTCCCCTTTGAGAGGTTCATGGGAGTCTTAAAGAAATATGTTCATAACCGTGCTAGGCCAGAAGGAAGCATCTCCAAGGGCCATGAAAATGAGGAGGTCATTGAGTTTTGTATTGACTTTATTCCTGACCTTAAGCCGATTGGTGTTCCTGAATCGCGGCATAAGGGCAGATTGGATGGAAAAGGCACGCTAGGAGGGAATCAAAAAATATGTATGGACGGACATTCTCTCACTGAAGCACACTACACAGTTATACAGAATTCCGCCTTGGTGGCTCCGTATATGGACGAACACAAGAATTTTCTACGCTCCAAACACCCGGAGCGGTCTGATGACTGGATTACACGTGAACAAACTAGGAGTTTCGCCGGCTGGTTGCAGACACGTACCATGCATGACGCCTCTATTGAACATGACCTGTACTCGCCGTCCCAGTTACCATCTTCGAATATAATGACTTTCAAAGGGTACGAGATAAATGGTAATACATTTTACACGATCACCCAAGATAAGAAGAGCACCAACCAAAACAGTGGTGTCCGCTTTGATGCAACAACCAAGACGGGAAAGGAAACATATTATTGTTACATAGAGGAGATATGGGAACTTGACTATGGACGTGGTTTGAAGGTCCCTTTGTTTCGGTGCAAATGGGTCAATATGACACGATATGGGGTAACGGAAGACCCGCAGTATGGAATGACAACAGTGGATCTCAACAATCTTGCGTATGTAGACGAACCATTCGTCCTAGCTAATGATGTGGCACAGGTTTTCTATGTGAAGGATATGTCTACCAAGCCGAGAAAAAGAAAAGATAAGGAAGCGAATGCATCATACGATGAGCCAAAGCGCCACATAGTTCTTTCTGGGAAGAGAAACATCATGGGAATGGATTACAAGACAGACATGTCAGAAGATTATGAAAAGTTTGATGAAATTGCTCCATTCACAGTGAATATTGACCCGAGCATCCAGTTAAATGATGAAGATTTTCCATGGCTACGTCGCAAAGGGACATACGCGAAGAAAAAGTTTAACACCCAAATATCTGGGATGTGATCGGCTTCACTATCATCACTTTCTTTTGTGTTTCACACCCAGGAGGGAATCTCTGTAATAGTTAGGGTAGTTATGTGTTTTGGCATATGAAACGCGAAGAAATTTTATGTGCAAACAAATTCTTTCATGCATTTACTGATTTTTCAGCTAAATGACCCTGAAATTGAAAAGCATTTCAAATGAACTCAGAAAAGGTTGAAAGTTGGCATGGTATCATAATTTCACCCACATAGCATGTGCAAAAAAGTAGAGAAGGTTACCGCAAAAACTGGATGCACTTCGTGTATAAAATGGACAATCTCTTTCGAAGTATCAGGGTTTCGGACGAAAACTCATCCGTTACAAAGGCATTTCATTTTTTAAATAACCTAAGCATTACCAAATTGAATATAATGATAAAACACACTAATATTAAACATAAGAAAAAAGAATCACTGAAAATCTATTTTCAAAGTTAAGTTATTCACAAACTAGTGATTCACACAAATTTCAAATAATTCAAAATGTAAACTATTCAAATTTGTAAACACCCGCACTAATAGAAAGTTTGTAATTTTTTGTACCTAAAGCAAAAATATTCACAATGAAACTCTAAATACAGCAAAAAACAACTCAAAAATAAATAAAGCAAAAATAAATAAAGCAAAAAAATAAGAAAATAAAAAGCCCGCCTACTGCGCCACACCAGCCTGCATACGACTAGAAACCCGACCTGTTGTTGGGCCAGGATGCAGGCCCGCAAAGGCGCAATAGGCCCACAGGGCAGCATAGAACAGGTAGGCCCACAAGGCCTGCAATAGAGAGGAGCTCAAGACAGCTGCCGCAGCGGGGCTTATAAGCAGGTGTGGGCGACCTTCGGCTAGCGAGGTGGGACTAAACTTGCCCGCACCGCACCTGCGCCACCGCTCCCCTTTAGTACCGGGTCGTGGCTCCAACCGGTACTAAAGGGGTCCTTTAGTACCGGTTGCAGCCACCACCCGGTACTAAAGGGGTGTGCTTCCCGCCGCTTGGCCTGGCCAAAATCGACCTTTAGTACCGGTTGGTGGCTCCAACTAGTACTAAAGGCCCCTCCTATATAGATAACACTTACGAAAATTTCGTCAGTTTCCTCCCACTTCTCTCTGCTTCATCGCCGCCGCCCCGTCCCGCGCCGTCGCCGCTGCCGTCGCGCCGTCCTCGTCGACTCCGCGCCGCCCCTGTCCTCGTCGTGCCGTCCGCGTCGCCGGCCTGTCTCCATCCCCGCACCGGCCCGCGTCGCCGTCGCCTCGACCTCGCCCGCGCTGTGAGCCTCTGTCGCCCCTCTCCTCTCCCTCCAATCGAAGCCGCCGCGCGCGCCGCCGGCGCCATCGCCGTCGCCTGCACACACAACACATACACACACATACACACACACCATACACACACACATACACAATTTTTGTTCTGTTTTTAGTTTTTAGTTTTTCTGTTATTAGTTATTAGTTATTAGTTTTTTCTGTTTTTTCTGTATTAATGTTATAGAAATGTTAGTTATATATAGAAATGTTAGTTTTTTCTGTATTAATGTTATAGAAATGTTTGTTATATAGAAATGTTAAAGAAAAATTAGTTATACAATTTTAGTTATAGAAATGTTAGAAATGTTAGTTTTAGATATGGTCGAAGTTTTTTTAGTTTATATATTTTTAGTTATAAAATTTAGAATTTGCATATAAGAAATCACAATCCAATGATTTAAAAAATGTTACTTTACTTTTGCGGCATATAGTATTTGTTGTCGACGATGCCCGGCCCGCACCCTCGCCGTCGACCAGTTCGCGACGACGTCCTGCTTCAGAAGACCCATGTCCGGGATTGGGCTCCGCCGGGCTGGCACTGGGAGGTGCTACTTGGAGGGGCGCGAAGCTTGGTGAGGATCCCGGCCTCGCGTCCCGTCGTCGACCCTGATCTCCATTGCTGGCGTTCGCGTGGGCCACATTCGGTGCAGAGGGAGCCGGCCCCGCCAGATGTGGTGCGTCGTCGTGTCAGGGAGGAGGATGAGCACGTCCATCGCTACATGGCTGCTATGGACGTCAGGTTCTCCAATACCTGGCAGGTTCTTTGGGCAGATGACCGGAGATATGATCCTGTGATGGTTCCTTGTCTTTGGGTGTCCACAACCCGCGCCCCAGGAACCGCGAGTGGCCTAGATTCCTCTATAGTGTTCGATCTTTATTAGCTACGTAGCCAATGATGTATTCGAGATTATATATTATTCGAGACGATGTATTCGAGATTATATATTATTCGAGACGATGTATTCGAGATTATATATTATTCGAGACGATGCATATTATGTACTATATGATTCAGTTTTTCCTTATTGATTACATCCTTGCACTGTAATTTGAATACTAAATTGTTTTATATTTCTTCGGTATTAGTTAAATAAAAGCTATGGCGGACAATACCGGCAGAGAGGGAGAAGAGGCCCTGTTCGAGATCATACGCAGCCCTAGCAGGCCAGATGATCTGAATGAACCAAATGACGGCTCCCAATATCTGAACAATACCAGGGAGGGTGATGATAAGATATTTGATCTCGACGACCGAGCTGATGAAGTCATGAACTATGATTATGATTATGATGACGCAGACAATGATTATGATGACGAATACAATGTTGATCTTGAAATAACAAAGACTACCAGCGAGGTATATTTATATAAGCAGGCATCTAGTGATCATCACATGTTTTTTTATTTGAAGATATATTAACGAATCGATCTTTCTTCTTTCAGCCCTCCGGATCTAGCAAATCTGCTTCTACAGACAGCAGGACAAAGCGCGGCCCGGACAACATCGATTCCATCAAAGCTAGTGGCGAACCCCTCACGCCTAAGAACATTGCGAACAAGTTCGTTCGTCAGTGCGGAGTTCTTGTGAAGGACCAACTCCCGATCTCCATTCAAGAATGGAAAGAGCCAAAAACAAAACGCCCAGATGTTACTTGCGTCGACGACAGAGCAAAACAAAAGCTTTGGGAATCTCTGATGGAACATTTCACCCTACCAGATTATTTCACTTATGCAGATGTGCAGAAAGTCAAGGACGCTGCTCTTAAGAAGATGGCAATTGGATTCAACACCCACAAGAAAACTGTATGGGCCAACTACCTCGCTGCAGAAAGGAAGACTCCAGAATTCAAGGGAACACTGGAGAAGCAAAGAGAACACTGGCCCGCTTTCGTGAAATTCAAGGAATCATAATTATCTAAGGAACGGTCGAGAAAAAACAAGGCCAATGCCGCAAAAAAGACGCAGTTCCATAGGCTGGGTCCAGGTGGCTACGCGGCGGCAATGCCTAAGCGGGATAAGTCTGAGCAAAAGATGGAGGATGCAGGGGTCACTCTGGTTACTAGGAGCTGGCCCCCCAGGTGCAGAACTTGGTTCTATGCGCATCGGGGGGCGCTGGACCCGAAGACAGGCCTGGTTTCGAAGAAGGCAAGTCCAAAAGGAGCAGAACAAAAGTTACTTGACGCAATAGAAGATGCTCGAAAGGGGGTGTTCACGCCCAACAGAGAGAACGACGAGCCTACGCGTTCCCTGCGAAATCCTGAACACCCGGGAAGAACACGAGGCAAGGGCGTTATTCCCTGGTATGTGGGCTTTTCGGAATGGAACAACGACTATAGGACCCGTGCAAGAAAGAAGATGGAGGAGGAGAAGAAGAGGAAGCTGGAGGAGGAGCAGAGGAAGCAGGACGCGGAACGCCTTCAACGCCTAGAAGCAAGGCACACGGACTTGGCACTCAAATTCCAGAGCAGCAGATCAACTCACTTAGCCAGGAAAGGGGGTCTCAGCAGCGGCAGCAGCAAGCGGATGATCATCCAGCATTGGATAGCACCGTCCCATCCATGCCGAGAAGCAGCGTTGGTTCCGCCCCGGGCGACGCACTGCTGGATACATACCCTGTGGATGACATCATAGAGAACACTAACTGTGAGCTACACTTCAAAATGAAGAACATATCCATGAAGGTGGCGGACGCCGTTGCTTTTACAATTACCCCCGAAGCAACCTTCCATTGCGCCCCGATTCCAGAGGGCTATGCTCGTGTCTTGGTTGATGAGGTGGTGGACCCATATTCCTGGAGGTGACGACGAGCACACACTGGGAGAGGCCATACATCGTATCGTCCTATGGAGAAAGGATTGCATCATCTTTCGAAGTCCACCGACACCGCGTCTGCCGACTCCTCCTCGAAGTCCGCCATCGTGTCAGCACACTCCCTCCCCTCCAAGTCCACGAACGCGTGAGCAGACTCCTGCTTCAAGTCCGGCACAGCGTCAGGCCACACCTCCTGCTTCAAGTCCGACACCGTGTCAGGCCACACCTCCTGCTTCAAGTCCGGCACAGCGTCAGGCCACTCCTCCTGCTCCAACTAAGCCACGTCAGACGTCTCCCCCGCCTAAGCAATCGCAGAAGAGACACACCGCAGCTATGGTGCGTAGCGGTACGAGTCGAGGTAGTACAGAAAGTACAGGCGGAGACAAGCGATATAAATATGGTCCAAGCAGCCTCGCTCCTCTTCCTCAGAGACCTTACGACATGACCGAGGAGCAAAACGATGCAATAGTGCGGGCCGAAGTGGACGCTCATTTTTGACCGAAACCGGCAACGCCACCGAGGGAGAAAGTGCCTGAGGAAAAGATTGACCACTTCATTCGTATGGCTAGACCACCAGCTCCCAAGCCTGTTGACTCAGACTATGAGCACCAAATCAGGAAGGCACATCGAGCACGACTACAGAAAGAAGCGAGCTCGAGCTCGAGCCAACAAGCAGCTGTCAAAAAATGTGGGAAAACCATTCCCCAGCTGGGAGAACAGGCGGCGCAATTGACCCCCCCGCTTGTTGTGCCAACAACACATGAGAGTACGCGCGCCCAATATTATTGTGGGCAAACCATTTACGTTCCCGAGCTGGGCGATGTGGTAATAACCGAGGAGCATATAATGCAGGTTGAAATGCTCAAGATCACTGTTGGACAACTCCTCGAGATCGAGGCCATGTCTCCGCTTAGAGAGGAGGAAATAAAACGGAAATATGTCCGGGGCCAACCTTTGGTCGAGCCCGAGGAGGTCAAGAACCTCCCAACGAGAATGTATGAATTGCATTATTGGTACATGAAAATTACCAAGATTTCCAATCGAGAGTCCCTCATGGTGCAAGTCGAGGAAGATCATTACTTCAATAAGAAAGCTCTGTCCGTTGAGTATTCAGAACTATTTCAGTTATTCAATCAAGATGCACTCGACAAATCTATCGTCAGTTGCTATTGTCTGTAAGTGATTTCTTTCTGTAATTTAAGTCTCAAGCTAGCTCTAGTGCTCATTGATTGAGCATTAATTACATGTAATTATATATCCTCACTATATATTCTTTTCTGTGGTATTATGCAGGATGAAGATGTATGAAATGAAAAAAGCTGGACGCTATGGCATTGGGTTCATTGACCCAAATACCGTTAATGAATACACATGGAAATTGGAATGGTGTAGACAATATGTAGAGAAATGCATGCTAGAGTTCTTGAAGCGCCTCAATAGCAATATAGATATACTACTTCCTTACAACTTCGAGTGTGTCACACTGTCTTGAACTACAAATTCTGTTTTTGCTTACTAGCTAGATGTTAATAAGTGTATAGGGTTTAGGGTTATAGTTGATTAGTGTTATGCACATGCCCGCTTAATTTATACAGGCAAACGTATGCGCATTCAGCTTCCACTGGATCTTGTTAGACATTAAAGTTGACGAAGGAAAAGTTGAAGTACTGGACTCACTACTTAAAAAAGATAGTGACTACAGCATCGTGAAGTGGATAGTCAACAGGTAATTTCAATCATTATTAACTATATCTCGGCCTATTTAGTTCGTCATTTCCTGATATGAACTATTTTTAATAACCCCTTTACTAATTTTCTTTGCCGGCGGGCAGGGCTTGGGCAAAGTACATCAAGGTGACTCCAGGAAAATGGCGACAAAAGCTATGTTGGTATCGACCCAAGGTAAGTAATTAAGTAGTACTAGCTAGCTAGCTACCATCTCTTTAATTCTTGTTTCAATACCGTTAATTAATTTACATGCTTGATTAATTATTATCTGATTAAATTCTATTCTCGTAAAGGCCCTGAAGTAAGCACCGGGGACTGAATTGTGTGCATAATACGTTTGCGAGAACATTCGCATGATGGCGTCCGAAAGGAGCAGATCCGATAGACAGGACTGGGTACGTTTGCCAGAACACTATTCACAAATCTTACATGATTGTCGATATCTAGTCACACAACTAATACACATGCATATTGATCTCCTTCTTAACAGTTCAAAGAGGTGCGGGATTTTTGCTCGACCAGGTCATAGATCCCAAAGGAGAATACTATTACCCGCTACCGCCCCCATGAACCACTTGTCATCGTGCTCCGAAGGCACCAAGGCAACATGTAGGAGAAATTGTATATATATACATGTGTATGGGTGAATAATTAATGGTGGTTGTGAGACATTCGATTATATATATATATATATAGATATATATATATATATATAGATATATATATATATATATGATCGGTTCTACGAGAAAATCTATTTATATATATGCATAACGTGTACAATATGTAGTATCGTAAAATACCAGCAAACAAAAAAGAATTAAATGGAAAACACAAAATTAATGGAAAAATAAAAATTAAAACCAAAATCCCCCCAAACATTTAGTACCGGTTGGTGCTACCAACAGGTACTAATGGTCTACCAGCACCCAGGCCTGGCTCGTGCCACGTGGTGGCACTTAAGCGATGGTTCGTGTCGAACCAGTAGTAAGGGGGGGGCTTTAGTCTCCACTCTTTAGTGCCGGTTGCAGAACCGGCACTAAAGGCCCTTACGAACCGGCGCTAAAGCCCGGTTCTGCACTAGTGTACATCAGTAGATGCACATGGTGCTGGTGCGTCCACTGTCCCGTGCAACTCTTTAGCTGTTGTTAATCTAAGGCCCTGTTTGGTTAAAAACTCCCTAGTCCCTATCTGCTTGGTTCCAGGGACTAAACATGGACTAGAGGTTATTAAATGACATGCTAAAAGACCATGTTACCCCTAGTAGTGAACTAATAGAGACAAGGTGCGATGTGTGGCAGGGGCAACTGTTGGAAAAAGTCCCAAAAAGACTCTCCCTCGGGGTCTTCTTTCTTTAGTCCCAAATGCCCACTTTTAGTCCATAAAAGTCCCTCCTATTTGGTTTAGATGGGACTGACACAGAGTTTTTTTAGTCCCTCCACCAAAATGTCCCTGTAAACAAACACCCTCTAATAATGCCGCTGGAAAATTGATTCAATGCCACAGTTAAAAGCAAATTACATGTTTAACGAATTTTATTGTTAATATAATCTCTCTGTTAATATTAATTAATGCCACCATTTGAGAAATGCTACTGTCTTGCTTTCTTTCCCATTTAGATAAGGTAGATGCTTCTTTTTGTTGGCTTGTGTGTCAACCACCGTTATTGACCACTAGTTGTTTCCTTTGCACCTCTGTGTAAACAGGGTTATCTACTTCACCTCGTTGCCATTGTGACCTTTTGTTGCACTGCACAAAACACTATTGTTTTAAGAGTGTTTTGTGCAATTCAATCAAAATGTCACACCGACAATGTTGCTTGATTGCTTGATCTTAGTGGAACTGCACAAGAGGAGATCTTACTTCCTATCCGTGTTGGCAAATTTGGTTCAGATCTTCTTCTTGTGAGTTGTTTGAATTCCGCGTCATGAGAGGTCAGTACTAGCCTTCTTTCACATGATTCTGCAGTGTGCTTTCATATGTTGTGCTACTTGTACGGTAATGTTGCTTGATTTTAGTGAACTACACAAATGGAGACAAGACTTCCAATCTGTATGTGCACCGTAATATCCCACTGAGGTAGGATAAGGGTATTTCACAACTGTTGGCCTGTATTTTGCCACTTTCATTAGAAAATTAATGTCATTGTTTAGTGCTATACTTGTGCAACCTAATTGACATGCCAAATCTTACATTGAAATCGAAGCTTGTCTGTTATTGAACCAAGTGATGAAGGGGAAGAACAAGCGGAAGAAAAACAAAAATCAACTCGTGGTGCTGTAATGAAGCACTGGAACTATGATTACACAAGTAATGATATAGTTTTGCATCTTAATTTATTGCTATAGCTAGAACGAGCAATTGTTTTGCCACTGATTTGATGCCACTCTTAATGTAATACGTAATTATCTCTACTTGTGCAAACAGGGATCTTCTTTGAAGAGACCGTATATTTTAGTGGAACTGCACAAGAAGATGTTGGAAACATTAATCTAGTCGAGGAGTATATAGTAAGCATGGCCACCACAGTAGATAGCAACAGATGGTTCCGGAGAAGTGCTTCATCTGTATGCTCTACACAATAAGCCTCTTGACAAAGGTTGGTACTCGCCCACTGATTTCATCCATATGATTGAGCTTTGTAATCTCTATTGGTGTTGTGCTACTGTTTTGATGCTGTCTTCAAAAAGTGGTATTGTCCTTGAGAAGTGCTTCATCTGTGTTGTTTTAAATATTTCCTTTCCTTTTTTTCGAGCAAACAGGGATGCTAGCATTTAGTTATCCTCTTGTCTTTGCACGACAGGATCGTCCTCCTCTGAAGAAGAATATGGATTACGTGAAGTGACTAGTTCCGATTATGCCAGGATGAAGAAGCCCTATCTATCTTCTCATCAGAAGGAGCAGTTGAAGGATGGTTACATTACCCCCCACAAGACCAAACTAACTTCAGCTCAGAAGGACTGACAAATCTCCATTTTCTTGCTGTGATGCGCGAGTACAATGTTGTTCTAGGATTCTTTCCGGTGAGTTCCTTTTTTGTAAAAGTGTGCTCTACATGGACCATGTAGGTGCCTATTTAAACTGTCAATTCATAGTACAGTTTGCTTTATACTAATCACTTTTTTTGTATTTGTGCAAACACGGGTGCTCAGCTTGATTTCAATGGGAACTGCACAAAATGTTTATGAATACATCGAATCATTCATTTCCACCACAAGAAAGGAGGTGCCGATAAGTTCAAGGCATTGCTACATATAAAGGCGAAATCATACAAGCTACGCGCGAATTTGGTTGATTTTGGTGGAACTGCACAAAAAGAACAGCTGGTTTAATTAGCACGAGGTGCCATGTCAATGTCCGAGCTGATGGCAAACCCTGCCCATTCCACAATCGTAGGCATTCGATATTTTGGAATGGGAAAACCTTGTCAAGTTTTGCTCATTGATTTTAGCAAGAAGACATGCGTTTGATATTTTCGAATGGGACGCCATTTACTGTCAGCAGCGTCGATCCATTTTTTCTTTATTCTTTAGTTGTGAAGTAAATATTGGATCTGACATGTGAATCGCTGAGATGCATAATCATCGATTGTTTTGAATGTTCTCTATGACATGTGAATCGCAGTGATTGCAATATACAAGAACGCTAAAAAGCTGCTCAAACTCTTTGTACTCCTTCTATTCCTTTTTACTTCGCACATTGTCCGGTAGCATACAACTGAAGTGCTCAAGTTCTCTAGCAAATGACCATATCTCATGAGCTTGCTCAACCACAGAGCGCTCTTCCATCATCCTGTAATCATAGAATTGCTCCATGATGTACAGCTCAGTGCCAGCAACCGGAGGGTAGCAGCGGTGGCCTTACTTGGACCCGAGCGACGGCGACCTACCGTGTTCTACTCTTCCTCGTTTTCTGTGTGGCGCGACCTCGTTGGCAACGGGGCGGTGCCTCGGCGGAGCTGGCGATGTCCTCTGTCTCGTTGCCGGAGGGTGGCGCCTCCGTGGAGCGAGGGAAAATCCTCCCCCTCGTTGCCGGCAGGGTGGGGCCTTGGTGGAGCCGGTGGTGTCCTCTGCCTCATTGTTGGCGCCGCGGGGCCTCGGCGGAGCAGGGCCTCGTCGACGCCAGTGGAGCGGGAACTCGTCGGAGCCGGCATTGTCCTCTGCCTCGTCTTCGGTTTTGCCAAACAGCGCCACGGCCTCTTCATCGCCCTCTTTGTAGGCGGTCGTAGCCTCCGCCACCCACATGCGGTACTGCCAGTGCTCGAGGCGGCCCTCGCGGGCAGAGCGGTACGAGTCGAGCAGCGCCTCCTGCTCCGCGGCGATCTGCTCCTCCGCCTGTAGGTGCTCCTGGAGGAGATGGTGGTTGTAGCCGGCATCGGCCTGCGCCTTGATAACCCACAAGTATAGGGGATCAATTGTAGCCTCTTTCGATAAGTAAGAGTGTCGAACCCAACAAGGAGCTAAAGGCAGAACAAATAGTCCCTCAAGTTCTATCGACCACCGATACAACTCTACGCACACTTGACATTCGCTTTACCGGAAACAAGTATGAAACTAGAAGTACTTTGTAGGTGTTTTTGGATAGGTTTGCAAGAAAATGAAGGGAGCGTAAATAAAAGCTAGGGGCTGTTTAGATAAAGACACAACTAAATTAGTTTTAGTAAAGAGATTGTTGTCACGAGAAAGTTATTTGTCCCTAGGCAATCGATAACTAGACCGGTAATCATTATTGCAATTTTATTTGAGGGAGAGGCATAAGCTAACATACTTTCTCTACTTGGATCATTTGCACTTATGATTGGGACCCTGGCAAGCATCCGCAACTACTAAAGATCGTTAAGGTAAAACCCAACCATAGCATTAAAGCATCAAGTCCCCTATATCGCATACGCAAACAACCTACTTACTCGGGTCTATGCTTCTGTCACTCACGCCACCCACCATCAGAAAATCATGAACATATTTCAAACCCTACAGCGGGAATCCCTCACGCTTGCGCGACACGGAGAGCACCATAGGACAGCACCAATAATCAAACATGCAACTCAAACCAATCTTGATCATCAAATAGCCCATAGGACAAAACAGATCTACTCAAACATCATAGGATAGCCATACATCCTTGGGAAATAATATATAGCGTTGAGCACCATGTTCAAGTAGAGATTACAGCGGGTAAGAGAGAGGTTACACGGCTACATAGAGGGGGGAAGAGTTGGTGATGATGGCGGTGAAGTTGTTGGTGAAGATTGCGGTGATGATGATGGTCACGACAGCGTTCCGGCGCCACCGGAAGAGAAGGGGAGAGGGGGCCCCTTCGTCTTCTTCTTCCTTGACCTCCTCCCTAGACGGGAGAAGGGTTTCCCTCTAGTCGTTGGCCTCCATGGCGTGGGAGGGGCGAGAGCCCCTCCGAGATTGGATCTGTCTCTCTGTCTCTCTTTGTTTCTGCGTTCTCATCTGGTGCCCTTTCACCGATTCGTATATATATGGAGATCCGTAACTCCGATTGGACTGACACCTTCGCCGTGATTTTTTTACCAAAAATTAGCTTTCTTGCGGCCGAAGAAGGGCATCAACCGCCTTACAAGGGGCCCACGAGGGTCAGGGGCGCCCCCCTACCTCGTGGCCACCTCGGGCACCGTCTCGCGTGGATTTTTCTTCCGGAATTTTCCAAATATTCCAAAAATAAGCTCCGTCCGTTTTTATCCCGTTTGGATTATGTTTGATATGGATATTCTGCGAAACATAAAACATGCAACAAACAGGAACTGGCACTGGGCACTGGATCAATATGTTAGTCCCAAAAATAGTATAAAAAGTTGCCAAAAGGTATATTAAAGTTGAATAATATTGGCATGGAACAATAAAAAATTATAGATACGACGGAGACGTATCAGCATCCCCAAGCTTAATTCCTTCTCGTCCTCGAGTAGGTAAATGATAAAAAAAGATAATTTTTGATGTGGAATGCTACCTAGCATAATCTTGATCATATGTCTAATCATGGCATGAATATTAAGACACGAGTGATTCAAAGCAATAGTCTATCCTTTGACATAAAAACAATAATACTTTAAGCATACCAACCAAGCAATTATGTCTTATTGAAATAATATAGCCAAAGAAAGCTCATCCCTACAAAATTATATAGTCTGGCTATGCTCCATCTTCACCACACAAAATATTCACATCATGCACAACCCCGATGAGAAGCCAAGCAATTGTTTCATACTTTTGACGTTTCTCAAACCTTTTCAACTTTCACGCAATATATGAGCGTGAGCCATGGACATAGCACTACAGGTGGAATAGAATATGATGATGGGGGTTATGTGGAGAAGACAAAAAAAGGAGAAAGTCTCACATCGACGCGGCTAATCAACGGGCTATGGAGATGACCATCAATTGATGTCAATGTGAGGAGTAGGGATTGCCATGCAACGGATGCACTAGAACTATAAGTGTATGAAAGCTCAAACTGAAACTAAGTGGGTGTGCATCCAACTTGCTTGCTCATGAAGACCTAGGGCATTTGAGGAAACCCATCGTTGGAATATACAAGCCAAGTTCTATAATGAAAATTCCCACTTGTATATGAAAGTGATAACTCAAGAGACTCTCTATATGAAGAACATGGTGCTACTTTGAAGCACAAGTGTGGTAAAAGGATAGTAACATTGCCCCTTCTCTCTTTTTCTCTCATTTCTTTTTTTCCCTTTTTTTCTCTTTTTTTGGGGCCTTCTCTTTTTTTTGGCCTTTCTCTCTTTTTTTTTCTTTTTTTCGTCCGGATTCTCATCCCAACTTGTGGGGGAATCATAGTCTCCATCATCCTTTCCTCACTGGGGCAATGCTCTAATAATGATGATCATCACACTTTTATTTACTTACAACTCAATATTACAACTCGATATCTAGATCAAAGATATGATTCTATATGAATGCCTCCGGCGGTGTACCGGGATGTGCAATGATCTAGCGTAGCAATGACATCAAAAAACGAACAAGCCATGAAAACATCATGCTAGCTATCTTACAATCATGCAAAGAAATATGACAATAAATGCTCAAGTCATGTATATGATGATGGTGGCTGTTTTGAGGAAGATATAAGGAGGTTTATGTGTGATAGAGCGTATCGTATCATGGGGTTTGGATGCACCGGCGAAGTTTGCACCAACTCTCGAGGTGAGAAAGGGCAATGCACGGTACCGAAGAGGCTAGCAATGATGGAAGGGTGAGAGTGCATATAATCCATGGACTCAACATTAGTCATGAAGAACTCACATACTTATTGAAAAAATCTATTAGTTATCAAAACAAAGTACTACGCGCATGCTCCTAGGGGGATAGATTGGTAGGAAAAGACCATCGCTCGTCCCCGACCGCCACTCATAAGGAAGACAATCAATAAACACCTCATGCTCCAACTTCGTTACATAACGGTTCACCATACGTGCATGCTACGGGACTTGCAAACCTCAACACAAGTATTTCTCAATTTCACAATTACTCAACTAGCACGACTCTAGTATCACCACCTTTATATCGCAAAAGAACCAAACATATCACATTCAGTGATCTACATGTTTTATGTAGGGTTTTATAACTAACCATGTGAATGACCAGTTCCTGTCATCTCTCTAAATAGATATAAGTGAAGCACTAGAGTTTAATTCTTTCTACAAAATATATGCCCACGCTCTAAAAAATATAAGTGAAGCAAAAGAGCATTCTGCAAATGGCGGTTGTCTATGTAAAGAGAAACAGGTAACCCAAGCTTCACATGATATAAGTGAAGCACATGAAGCATTCTATAAAGCCATACTCAAAAGATATAAGTGAAGTGCAATGAGAATTCTATAAATCAACCAAGGACTATCTCATACCAGCCTGGTGCATAAAAGAAAAGTGAAAACTAAATGCAAAGACGCTGCAAGATTTGCACATATCACATGAACGAAACGAATCCGAAAACATACCGATATTTGTTGAAGAAAGAGGGATGCCTTCCCGGGCATCCCCAAGCTCAGACGCTTGAGTCTCCTTGAATATTTACTTGGGGTGCCTCGGGCATCCCCAAGCTTGAGCTCTTGCCTCTCTTCCTTCTTCTCACATCGAAACCTTCTCAATCATCGAACACTTCATCCACACAAAACTTCAATAGTATAATAAAGTAAATCACTACTCTAAGTACCGTTGCAAACCAATTCATATTTTGTATTTGCATTGTGTCTACTGTAATATAACCTTTTCATGGCTTGATCCACTGATATAAATTGATAGTTTCATCAAAACAATCAAACTATGCATAAAAAACAGAATCTGTCTAAAACAGAACAGTCTGTAATAATCTGAACATTCACCATATTTCTGATACTTGAAACATTCTGCCAAAATTAGGACAAATAAACAATTTGTATAGAAAGACAGTGCAAAAAGAATCAGAACCATTTGGCGTTCCAGTAAAAAAATTAAAAATCGTGGACTACAGCCAAAGTTTCTATCATGCACTGTACAAACCAACAAGTATTGTAAACATCCTAAAGGCAAACCTTGGCACATTATTTTTATAACACAATGGAATTGTACAAGCGGATAATCATTTTTGTTGAGAAGTTTCTGTAATCAAGATTCACAAAGTTTCCGTGAGCATGAACAAAGTACAAGGAGCTCTCCCACTTCAACAATGCTTGTCTTTCTCACTTTCGCTTTTCTTTTTTGAAAAAGTTTTGGGTTCCCCTCTTTATTTTTGTTGTTTTTAAACTATATGAAAGCACTCAATAGAAATAAATGACTATCTAAAACTTGCGGGTTGTCTCCCTGGCAGCGCTTTCTTTAAAGTCATTAAGCTAGGCATAAAGTGCTCAAGTAGTGAATCCACCCGGATCCCAAGGTATATCAAAGCCAATTTTAATTAGCAATGATTTGTAATTTAGTAGTGAGCACAAAGTAACATATATCATGTAATGACGAAGTCTAACTCTTTTCCTATGCATCGGCATGCCATAAAAGAACAACTCATGCACACATAGCAAAGGCCAATGCATAGTATAAACAGTTTCTTGCAATTTTATCGTGTTGGAAATATAGAGAGGTGGAGATATAGTTCCTCTCTCATAATAATTGCAAGTAGGAGCAGCAAGCACATGCATATTATATTCATCAAAATCATCATGTGCAACAGTAAAAGGCAACCCATCAATATAATCCTTAATAAAAGCAAACTTCTCCGATATAGTGTAGTTTGGAGAATTCAAAAAGATAATAGGACTATCATGTGTGGGTGCAATAGCAAAAATTTCATGTTTAACATAAGGAACTATAGTAAGTTCATCTCCATGAGCATAATTCATATTGGCATCTTGGCCACAAGCATAGCAAGCATCATCAAAAAGGGATATTTCAAGAGAGTCAACGGGATCATAGCAATCATCCTTCGGTAAGCATGAAGGGAAATTAAACAATGTATGAGTTGAAGAGTTACTCTCATTACAAGGTGGGAATGGGTAGCTAATCCGCTCTTCCTCCTTTTGTTCTTCGCTCTCCTCATCATCTTTTTCATCCAATGAGCCCACAGTTTCATCAACTTCTTCTTCCATAGATTCCTGCAAAATAATAGTCTCTTCTTGGACAGCGGAGACTTTCTCAATAAGTGCATTAATATCGTAATTGTATTCATAATTCTCATAACAATATTTAAGGATAGCTAAATTTTCAGGTCTATAAACCGAATCATCAAATCTTCAAACTCTTTAAACATAGATTCAATTTCATAAGCACCCGTAAAAGCAACAAGTTCTTCTATTTGATCCACATCATAGTAATCATAGATACCATTAGCATAAGAAGCTAAGGTTTTATTATCATTAAATTAACATGAAAAGGGAATGTGTGGAGCCTTCATTCTAGAGCAACAAGTATAATCGTATCTCAAGCAGAGTTGCCTAGCATACCACTTCAACATATAAATTTGATCCCATAATAGTTTCCCTTTTTGTGTCAAGCGATAATCCCTAAAGTATTCACGTTGATCCAACGTTACTCCCATTACCAAATTGATTGGGGTTTTCTCTAGATTATCGAAGTAGTACATAATATCTGTCACATAACGAGCATCGAGGGTTTTAGGAGGTTCCCCATCTCCATGAGCAGCAAGTACACCTAATTTTTTTGGTATTTCGTGTTCCATATCCATAACTAAAGATAGAGAACAACTAAGAACAGCAAATAAAAATTACTTAGTGATAAAGCAAACAAGCACACACGAGAATATTCACCCCACGCTATTGCTCCCCGGCAACGGCGCCCGAAAAAGGTCTTGATAACCCACAAGTATACGGGATCAATTGTAGCCTCTTTCGATAAGTAAGAGTGTTGAACCCAACGAGGAGCTAAAGGCAGAACCAATATTCCCTCAAGTTCTATCGACCACCGATACAACTCTACGCACACTTGACGTTCGCTTTACCGGAAACAAGTATGAAACTAGAAGTACTTTGTAGGTGTTTTTGGATAGGTTTGCAAGAAAATAAAGAGAGCGTAAATAAAAGCTAGGGGCTGTTTAGATAAAGACACAACTAAATTAGTTTTATTAAAGAGCTTGTTGTCACGAGAAAGTTATTTGTCCATAGGCAATCGATAACTAGACCGGTAATCATTATTGCAATTTTATTTGAGGGAGAGGCATAAGCTAACATACTTTCTCTACTTGGATCATATGCACTTATGATTGGAACTCTAGCAAGCATCGGCAACTACTAAAGATCATTAAGGTAAAACCCAACCATAGCATTAAAGCATCAAGTCCCCTATATTCCATACGCAAACAACCTACTTACTCGGGTCTGTGCTTCTGTCACTCACGCCACCCACCATAAGCAAATCATGAACATATTGCAAACACTACAGCGGGAATCCCTCACGCTTGCACGACACGGAGAGCACCATAGGACAGCACCAATAATAAAACATGCAACTTTAACCAATCTTGATCATCAAATAGCCCATAGGACAAAACAGATCTACTCAAACATCATAGGATAGCCATACATCATTGGGAAATAATATATAACGTTGAGCACCATGTTTAAGTAGAGATTACAGTGGGTAAGAGAGAGGTTACACCGCTGCATAGAGGGGGGGAAGAGTTGGTGATGATGCCGGTGAAGTTGTTGGTGAAGATTGCGGTGATGATGATGGCCACGGCAGCGTTCCGGCGCCACCGGAAGAGTAGGGGAGAGGGGGCCCCTTCGTCTTCTTCTTCCTTGACCTCCTCCCTAGACGGGAGAAGGGTTTCCCCTCCGGTCCTTGGCCTCCATGGCATGGGAGGGGCGAGAGCCCCTCCGAGATTGGATCTTTCTCTCTGTCTCTCTCTGTTTCTGCGTTCTCTTCTGGTGCCCTTTCACCATTTCGTATATATATGGAGATCCCTAACTCCGATTGGACTGAAACCTTCGCCGTGATTTTTTTACCAAAATTTAGCTTTCTTGCGGCCGAAGAAGGGCATCAACCGCCTTACGGGTGGCCTACGAGGGTCAGCGGCGCGGCCACGGGGGCAGGGGCGCCCCCGTACCTCGTGGCCACCTCGGGTACCGTCTCGCGTGGATTTTTCTTCCGGAATTTTCCAAATATTCCAAAAATAAGCTCCGTCCGTTTTTATCCCGTTTGGATTCCGTTTGATATGGATATTCTACGAAACATAAAACATGCAACAAACAGGAACTGTCACTGGGCACTGGATCAATATGTTAGTCCCAAAAATAGTATAAAAAGTTGCCAAAAGGTATATGAAAGTTGAATAATATTGGCATGGAACAATAAAAAATTATAGATACGACAGAGACGTATCACGCCTCCCGAAACAGCTCCTCATGCTTCTGCCTCACCGTGTCCATATATTGTGCACGGGCCTCGCCGATGGTCATGGTGCAATGCACCGGCGAGGATGGCGCGGAGGAGGGGGTTGGCGCCGGACCGTCGACTACCATGTTCTCCATTGGGACATCGTCGTCCTCCGGCTGCCTACCGGCCAGCCAGTCGGCAGCAATGGCTGCCATCTCCTTGTGGTCCGTCGTCCGCCCATCCCGAAGAGCGCTAGAGTGCGAGGAAGCCATGGTGGGCAGTAGTGGTGTGGACAGGAGAATAGGAACGGATGCGGATGACTGCGGCTATGGCCGGCGCAGCAGTTTATATAGGAATGGTGGGCGGCGGAGGGACGGACGTATGGCGCTGGAGTAGCCGTCTCGGCAACCGTGTATCATTAATGTGGGCGGCAGAAGGACGAACGGACGATACTTGTGTCGTTTGCAGGCAGAGCAACCGCATGCACCGGGAAGCGGGGCGGGCGGCGCTGACTGTTTCGGGCGAAAAGCGCGCGCGGGCGCGGGAGGCGGTCTGGGTGGGCCAGGGCAGTCAAACTCGTGCTTGGCAGCTGGTCGGTCCAGCAGCCGGACATGATGGATCGCCAGCTACCTCGCCGAGCTGAGCGACGACAATCAGACGATGGACGTAGCTTCCCACCAGGAGCCTCCGCCACTGTCCTAGTCGGTTCATGCCGTGTTCACCATAGAGCAGGTGCGGCCACACTTCGACGCCCTAATGGCGGAAGAGCTACCAGCGCAGGAGGACCAGTGCTGCAACCTCCGTCTCCTCAACGAGCACCAGTGAACAAGCGAACGACAATGCCGTCGTGGACATGTGGCTCTATGATCCTGGCTTCCCGAATGAGCAGCGGGTGCTATATCAGACCATCCGTAGGGCCCGCGAGGCCCTCTCCATCGTCCTTCGAGTTGTTGCGCTCGCCGTGGCGCCGCCGTCTCGTGTTGTCAACATGGTCAACGGACATGAGGATGAGGAGATGACTTTACTTGGAGAGGATGACAGCAAGTGCCTCCTTATTAGTATATAAAACTATCAAAAATTTTGCTTCCTCCTCGTTTCCTGACATCACGGTCCCACACCATTGTGAACCTATTTAGTCAATAAACGAGAGAATTGCACAAGAAGCAGCCGACGGCTGGGACCAAGCAGCTCGAGCAGTATTTGTGTTTTTGAGGTGTGAGCACTGCAGAGGTTTTCTTGAGCGATGTTTAGCCCAGATATTAATTTTTTCTCCTATGAACAACAACGAAACATCACTGCAGCTATACTTTCTTTTAGGAATACCCAAGCAAGGTCAAGTTGTTATTCTCCGCCCCGCTGGGCTGCAAATCTTTCATAGGAGGGATGCATTAGGCTTAACAAGAAAATGGCTTTAAGAAATAATAAATGGGATGTAATTATAAAAACTGGGCAATAACTATAAAAAATGGACCAAACACATAATTACTTTATAAAATATTATTTTTGGATATTGAAAATTTTAATTTCATTAATTGTTGCGTGCGCAATGTTTTGTTGGATTTTTACGTAACATAAATTTATATTGAAATTGTATTTAATCTAACTAGAAATTTCGCGATAAAAATATTTCGGATCCCATCAAAATGTGGGAAATTTTATTGAATTCTATTTTAAACGGTTGGTTGAAATGGGCTATACTTTTAACAAACTGTACATGGGCTGTAGTAAATTCCATTAGAATTCAAAAATTGGCTGCACATTCTTACAAATCACAAATGGGCTATAAGTTCTCTGCCACACACTTGTGGCCTTACTAAGTTGACGCGTCCCAAAAAAAAAGAGAGTTGACGCGTATGCAATGCTTTGTCAATTTATAGTCAAGACACGGTTCTAGCAGCAGTGGCCGTTGGTTGTCCATCCAACGGATGCCGTGCTTCTGCTTCAATCTCGGATATTCTAGTTTCACCCGCCCAACAAATGATTCCTCCCGCTGACATCTGGGGCGCACCATTTCGGAAGCTGACCTGTGGGCCTACTAAGTTGACGCGTACCAAGGGCTTTGTCAACTTAGTCAATATGAACGATTCTAGCACCAGTGACCGTACGATGTCCATACAACGGCCGTAGTGCTTCTTCAACCTCTGGTCTTGTTGCTCCAGCCGCCCAAAGCAGCGCCGGTCGTGCCGCATGCTCCTGCCTCCCGTGGCCGGCTGTGCTGCCGCGGAGGCCTCACCGCCCCCTACTATTCCCACCGCTGGCTAGGCCCTGCGGCGACGGTAGCCTCACACCGCAGCCGAACCAGTGAACCCTCATACTCCTCTCCGCGCGGGCTTTCACTGCTGCGTCTTCCCCAGCTTCGCGTCGTCCCCTTCCTAGGCCTCGCCGTCGTCCACCGCCCTGGTGCTCTCGGCGCGGCATGGTCAACGTAGTCAAGTTACGGCTTCCATCGGACGAGGACTGTACGTAGAGAGGCTGATAGCTGGGTCCACGACGGCAGCAAGGAAGTGCCTCCTTATTACGCGGAAAATAATGATTCCTCCACCTGACAGCAGGGACCCACCGGACGGGTCACCGTATTTCGCGAAAAAACGTTTCCCCCCTGACTGCTGGGACCCACCAGACGAGCCATCGTATTGTGCGAAAAAAACATTCCCCCCGCTGTCAGCTCGGACCCACCGGAAGTGCCTCCTTATTACCCACAAAAAAATGAATACTCCCCCTGCTGGTTGGGACCCACCTTGGTGGGAGGCTATCTTCTGGGCCTACTAAGTTGACGGGGACGGAGTGCTTTGTCAACTTAGTCAATATGAACGATTCTAGCTCCAGTGACCGTACGATGTCCATCCAACGGCCGGAGTGCTTCTTCAACCTCTGGTCTTGTTGCTCCAGCCGCCCAAAGCAGCGCCGGTCGTGTCGCATGCTCCTCCCTCCCGTGGCCGGCTGTGCTGCCGCGGAGGCCTCACCGCCCCCTACTATTTCCCACCGCTGGCCAGGCCCTGCGGCGACGGCAGCCTCACACCGCAGCCGAACCAGTGAACCCTGGTACTCCTCTCTGCACGGGCTTCCACTGCCGCGTCTTCCCCGGCTCCGCGTCGTCCCCTTCCTAGGCCTCGCCATCGTCCACCGCCCTGGTGCTCTCGGCGCGGCGTGGTCAACGTGGTCAAGGAACGGCTTCCATCGGACGTGGACTGTACGTGGAGAGGCTGACAGCTGGGTCCACGGCCGCAGCAAGGAAGTGCCTCCTTATTACGCGCAATATAATTATTCCTCCACCTGACAGCGGGGACCCACCGGACGGGTCACCGTATTTCACGAAAAAGAGTTTCCCCCCTGACTACTGGGACCCACCAGACGAGCCATCGTATTGTGCGAAAAAAACATTCCCCCCGCTGTCAGCTCGGACCCACTGGAAGTGCCTCCTTATTACCCACAAAAAAATGAAGACTCCCCCTGCTGGTTGGGACCCACCTTGGTGGGAGGCTAACTTCTGGGCCTACTAAGTGGACGGGGACGGAGTGCTTTGTCAACTTAGTCAATATGAACGATTCTAGCTCCAGTGACCGTACGATGTCCATCCAACGGCCGGAGTGCTTCTTCAACCTCTGGTCTTGTTGCTCCAGCCGCCCAAAGCAGCGCCGGTCGTGTCGCATGCTCCTGCCTCCCATGGCCGGCTGTGCTGCCGCGGAGGCCTCACCGCCCCCTACTATTTCCCACCGTTGGCCGGGCCCTACGGCGACGGCAGCCTCACACCGCAGCCGAACCAGTGAACCCTCGTACTCCTCTCTGCACGGGCTTCCACTGCCGCGTCTTCCCCGGCTCCGCGTCGTCCCCTTCCTAGGCCTCGCCATCGTCCACCGCCCTGGTGCTCTCGGCGCGGCGTGGTCAACATGCTCAAGGAACGGCTTCCATCGGATGTGGACTGTACGTGGAGAGGCTGACAGCTGGGTCCACGGCCGCAGCAAGGAAGTGCCTCCTTATTACGCGCAATATAATTATTCCTCCACCTGACAGCGGGGACCCACCGAACGGGTCACCGTATTTCACGAAAAAGAGTTTCCCCCCTGACTACTGGGACCCACCAGACGAGCCATCGTATTGTGCGAAAAAAACATTCCCCCCGCTGTCAGCTCGGACCCACCGGAAGTGCCTCCTTATTACCCACAAGAAAATGAATACTCCCCCTGCTGGTTGGGACCCACCTTGGTGGGAGGCTAACTTGTGGGCCTACTAAGTTGACGGGGACGGAGTGCTTTGTCAACTTAGTCAATATGAACGATTCTAGCTCCAGTGACCGTATGATGTCCATCCAACGGCCGGAGTGCTTCTTCAACCTCTGGTCTTGTTGCTCCAGCCGCCCAAAGCAGCGCCGGTCGTGTCGCATGCTCCTGCCTCCCGTGGCCGGCTGTGCTGCCGCGGAGGCCTCACCGCCCCCTACTATTTCCCACCGTTGGCCAGGCCCTGCGGCGATGGCAGCCTCACACCGCAGCCGAACCAGTGAACCCTCGTACTCCTCTCTGCACGGGCTTCCACTGCCGCGTCTTCCCCGGCTCCGCGTCGTCCCCTTCCTAGGCCTCGCCATCGTCCACCGCCCTGGTGCTCTCGGCGCGGCGTGGTCAACGTGGTCAAGGAACGGCTTCCATCGGATGTGGACTGTAAGTGGAGAGGCTGACAGCTGGGTCCACGGCCGCAGCAAGGAAGTGCCTCCTTATTACGCGCAATATAATTATTCCTCCACCTGACAGCGGGGACCCACCGGACGGGTCACCGTATTTCGCGGAAAAGCGTTTCCCCCCTGACTACTAGGACCCACCAGACGAGCCATCGTATTGTGCGAAAAAAACATTCCCCCCGCTGTCAGCTCGGACCCACCGGAAGTGCCTCCTTATTACCCACAAAAAAATGGATACTCCCATTGCTGGTTGGGACCCACCTTGGTGGGAGGCTAACTTGTGGGCCTACTAAGTTGACGGGGACGGAGTGCTTTGTCAACTTAGTCAATATGAACGATTCTAGCTCAAGTGACCGTACGATGTGCATCCGACGGCCGGAGTGCTTCTTCAACCTCTGGTCTTGTTGCTCCAGCCGCCCAAAGCAGCGCCGGTCGTGTCGCATGCTCCTGCCTCCCGTGGCCGGCTGTGCTGCCGCGGAGGCCTCACCGCCCCCTACTATTTCCCACCGCTGGCCAGGCCCTGCGGCGACGGCAGCCTCACACCGCAGCCGAACCAGTGAACCCTCGTACTCCTCTCTGCACGGGCTTCCACTGCCGCGTCTTCCCCGGCTCCGCGTCGTCCCCTTCCTAGGCCTCGCCATCGTCCACCGCCCTGGTGCTCTCGGCGCGGCATGGTCAACGTGGTCAAGGAACGGCTTCCATCGGATGTGGACTGTACGTGGAGAGGCTGACAGCTGGGTCCACGGCCGCAGCAAGGAAGTGCCTCCTTATTACGCGCAATATAATTATTCCTCCACCTGACAGCGGGGACCCACCGGACGGGTCACCGTATTTCGCGAAAAAAGCGTTTCCCCCCTGACTACTGGGACCCACCAGACGAGCCATCGTATTGTGCGAAAAAAACATTCCCCCCGCTTGTCAGCTCAGACCCACCGGAAGTGCCTCCTTATTACCCACAAAAAAATGAAGACTCCCCCTGCTGGTTGGGACCCACCTTGGTGGGAGGCTAACTTCTGGGCCTACTAAGTGGACGGGGACGGAGTGCTTTTTCAACTTAGTCAATATGAACGATTCTAGCTCCAGTGACCGTACGATGTCCATCCAACAGCCGGAGTGCTTCTTCAACCTCTGGTCTTGTTGCTCCAGCCGCCCAAAGCAGCGCCGGTCGTGTCGCATGCTCCTGCCTCCCGTGGCCGGCTGTGCTGCCGCGGAGGCCTCACCGCCCCCTACTATTTCCCACCGCTGGCCTGGCCCTGCGGGGACGGCAGCCTCACACCGCAGCCGAACCAGTGAACCCTCGTACTCCTCTCTGCACGGGCTTCCACTGCCGCGTCTTCCCCGGCTCCGCGTCGTCCCCTTCCTAGGCCTCGCCATCGTCCACCGCCCTGGTGCTCTCGGCGCGGCGTGGTCAACGTGGTCAAGGAACGGCTTCCATCGGATGTGGATTGTACGTGGAGAGGCTGACAGCTGGGTCCACGGCCGCAGCAAGGAAGTGCCTCCTTATTACGCGCAATATAATTATTCCTCCACCTGACAGCGGGGACCCACCGGACGGGTCACCGTATTTCGCGGAAAAGCGTTTCCCCCCTGACTACTAGGACCCACCAGACGAGCCATCGTATTGTGCGAAAAAAACATTCCCCCCGCTGTCAGCTCGGACCCACCGGAAGTGCCTCCTTATTACCCACAAAAAAATGAATACTCCCCTGCTGGTTGGGACCCACCTTGGTGGGAGGCTAACTTGTGGGCCTACTAAGTTGACGGGGACGGAGTGCTTTGTCAACTTAGTCAATATGAACGATTCTAGCTCCAGTGACCGTACGATGTCCATCCAACGGCCGGAGTGCTTCTTCAACCTCTGGTCTTGTTGCTCCAGCCGCCCAAAGCAGCGCCGGTCGTGTCGCATGCTCCTGCCTCCCATGGCCGGCTGTGCTGCCGCGGAGGCCTCACCGCCCCCTACTATTTCCCACCGTTGGCCGGGCCCTACGGCGACGGCAGCCTCACACCGCAGCCGAACCAGTGAACCCTCGTACTCCTCTCTGCACGGGCTTCCACTGCCGCGTCTTCCCCGGCTCCGCGTCGTCCCCTTCCTAGGCCTCGCCATCGTCCACCGCCCTGGTGCTCTCGGCGCGGCGTGGTCAACATGCTCAAGGAACGGCTTCCATCGGATGTGGACTGTACGTGGAGAGGCTGACAGCTGGGTCCACGGCCGCAGCAAGGAAGTGCCTCCTTATTACGCGCAATATAATTATTCCTCCACCTGACAGCGGGGACCCACCGAACGGGTCACCGTATTTCATGAAAAAGAGTTTCCCCCCTGACTACTGGGACCCACCAGACGAGCCATCGTATTGTGCGAAAAAAACATTCCCCCCGCTGTCAGCTCGGACCCACCGGAAGTGCCTCTTTATTACCCACAAGAAAATGAATACTCCCCCTGCTGGTTGGGACCCACCTTGGTGGGAGGCTAACTTGTGGGCCTACTAAGTTGACGGGGACGGAGTGCTTTGTCAACTTAGTCAATATGAACGATTCTAGCTCCAGTGACCGTATGATGTCCATCCAACGGCCGGAGTGCTTCTTCAACCTCTGGTCTTGTTGCTCCAGCCGCCCAAAGCAGCGCCGGTCGTGTCGCATGCTCCTGCCTCCCGTGGCCGGCTGTGCTGCCGCGGAGGCCTCACCGCCCCCTACTATTTCCCACCGTTGGCCAGGCCCTGCGGCGACGGCAGCCTCACACCGCAGCCGAACCAGTGAACCCTCGTACTCCTCTCTGCACGGGCTTCCACTGCCGCGTCTTCCCCGGCTCCGCGTCGTCCCCTTCCTAGGCCTCGCCATCGTCCACCGCCCTGGTGCTCTCGGCGCGGCGTGGTCAACGTGGTCAAGGAACGGCTTCCATCGGATGTGGACTGTACGTGGAGAGGCTGACAGCTGGGTCCACGGCCGCAGCAAGGAAGTGCCTCCTTATTACGCGCAATATAATTATTCCTCCACCTGACAGCGGGGACCCACCGGATGGGTCACCGTATTTCGCGGAAAAGCGTTTCCCCCCTGACTACTAGGACCCACCAGACGAGCCATCGTATTGTGCGAAAAAACATTCCCCCCGCTGTCAGCTCGGACCCACCGGAAGTGCCTCCTTATTACCCACAAAAAAATGGATACTCCCATTGCTGGTTGGGACCCACCTTGGTGGGAGGCTAACTTGTGGGCCTACTAAGTTGACGGGGACGGAGTGCTTTGTCAACTTAGTCAATATGAACGATTCTAGCTCCAAGTGACCGTACGATGTGCATCCGACGGCCGGAGTGCTTCTTCAACCTCTGGTCTTGTTGCTCCAGCCGCCCAAAGCAGCGCCGGTCGTGTCGCATGCTCCTGCCTCCCGTGGCCGGCTGTGCTGCCGCGGAGGCCTCACCGCCCCCTACTATTTCCCACCGCTGGCCAGGCCCTGCGGCGACGGCAGCCTCACACCGCAGCCGAACCAGTGAACCCTCGTACTCCTCTCTGCACGGGCTTCCACTGCCGCGTCTTCCCCGGCTCCGCGTCGTCCCCTTCCTAGGCCTCGCCATCGTCCACCGCCCTGGTGCTCTCGGCGCGGCGTGGTCAACGTGGTCAAGGAACGGCTTCCATCGGATGTGGACTGTACGTGGAGAGGCTGACAGCTGGGTCCACTGCTGCAGCAAGGAAGTGCCTCCTTATTACGCGCAATATAATTATTCCTCCACCTGACAGCGGGGACCCACCGGACGGGTCACCGTATTTCGCGAAAAAAGCGTTTCCCCCCTGACTACTGGGACCCACCAGACGAGCCATCGTATTGTGCGAAAAAAACATTCCCCCCGCTGTCAGCTCAGACCCACCGGAAGTGCCTCCTTATTACCCACAAAAAATGAAGACTCCCCCTGCTGGTTGGGACCCACCTTGGTGGGAGGCTAACTTCTGGGCCTACTAAGTGGACGGGGACGGAGTGCTTTTTCAACTTAGTCAATATGAACGATTCTAGCTCCAGTGACCGTACGATGTCCATCCAACGGCCGGAGTGCTTCTTCAACCTCTGGTCTTGTTGCTCCAGCCGCCCAAAGCAGCGCCGGTCGTGTCGCATGCTCCTGCCTCCCGTGGCCGGCTGTGCTGCCGCGGAGGCCTCACCGCCCCCTACTATTTCCCACCGCTGGCCTGGCCCTGCGGGACGGCAGCCTCACACCGCAGCCGAACCAGTGAACCCTCGTACTCCTCTCTGCACGGGCTTCCACTGCCGCGTCTTCCCCGGCTCCGCGTCGTCCCCTTCCTAGGCCTCGCCATCGTCCACCGCCCTGGTGCTCTCGGCGCGGCGTGGTCAACGTGGTCAAGGAACGGCTTCCATCGGATGTGGATTGTACGTGGAGAGGCTGACAGCTGGGTCCACGGCCGCAGCAAGGAAGTGCCTCCTTATTACGCGCAATATAATTATTCCTCCACCTGACAGCGGGGACCCACCGGACGGGTCACCGTATTTCGCGGAAAAAGCGTTTCCCCCCTGACTACTAGGACCCACCAGACGAGCCATCGTATTGTGCGAAAAAAACATTCCCCCGCTGTCAGCTCGGACCCACCGGAAGTGCCTCCTTATTACCCACAAAAAAATGAATACTCCCCCTGCTGGTTGGGACCCACCTTGGTGGGAGGCTAACTTGTGGGCCTACTAAGTTGACGGGGACGGAGTGCTTTGTCAACTTAGTCAATATGAACGATTCTAGCTCCAGTGACCGTACGATGTCCATCCAACGGCCGGAGTGCTTCTTCAACCTCTGGTCTTGTTGCTCCAGCCGCCCAAAGCAGCGCCGGTCGTGTCGCATGCTCCTGCCTCCCATGGCCGGCTGTGCTGCCGCGGAGGCCTCACCGCCCCCTACTATTTCCCACCGCTGGCCGGGCCCTACGGCGACGGCAGCCTCACACCGCAGCCGAACCAGTGAACCCTCGTACTCCTCTCTGCACGGGCTTCCACTGCCGCGTCTTCCCCGGCTCCGCGTCGTCCCCTTCCTAGGCCTCGCCATCGTCCACCGCCCTGGTGCTCTCGGCGCGGCGTGGTCAACGTGGTCAAGGAACGGCTTCCATCGGATGTGGACTGTACGTGGAGAGGCTGACAGCTGGGTCCACGGCCGCAGCAAGGAAGTGCCTCCTTATTACGCGCAATATAATTATTCCTCCACCTGACAGCGGGGACCCACCGGACGGGTCACCGTATTTCGCGAAAAAAGCGTTTCCCACCTGACTACTGGGACCCACCAGACGAGCCATCGTATTGTGCGAAAAAAACATTCCCCCCGCTGTCAGCTCAGACCCACCGGAAGTGCCTCCTTATTACCCACAAAAAAATGAAGACTCCCCCTGCTGGTTGGGACCCACCTTGGTGGGAGGCTAACTTCTGGGCCTACTAAGTGGACGGGGACGGAGTGCTTTGTCAACTTAGTCAATATGAACGATTCTAGCTCCAGTGACCGTACGATGTCCATCCAACGGCCGGAGTGCTTCTTCAACCTCTGGTCTTGTTGCTCCAGCCGCCCAAAGCAGCGCCGGTCGTGTCGCATGCTCCTGCCTCCCGTGGCCGGCTGTGCTGCCGCGGAGGCCTCACCGCCCCCTACTATTTCCCACCGCTGGCCTGGCCCTGCGGGGACGGCAGCCTCACACCGCAGCCGAACCAGTGAACCCTCGTACTCCTCTCTGCACGGGCTTCCACTGCCGCGTCTTCCCCGGCTCCGCGTCGTCCCCTTCCTAGGCCTCGCCATCGTCCACCGCCCTGGTGCTCTCGGCGCGGCGTGGTCAACGTGGTCAGGGAACGGCTTCCATCGGATGTGGATTGTACGTGGAGAGGCTGACAGCTGGGTCCACGGCCGCAGCAAGGAAGTGCCTCCTTATTACGCGCAATATAATTATTCCTCCACCTGACAGCGGGGACCCACCGGACGGGTCATCGTATCTCGCGAAAAAGTGTTTCCCCCTAACTACTGGGACCCACCAGACGAGCCATCGTATTGTGCGAAAAAAACATTCCCCCCGCTGTCAGCTCGGACCCACCGGAAGTGCCTCCTTATTACCCACAAAAAAATGAATACTCCCCCTGCTGGTTGGGACCCACCTTGGTGGGAGGCTAACTTGTGGGCCTACTAAGTTGACGGGGACGGAGTGCTTTGTCAACTTAGTCAATATGAACGATTCTAGCTCCAGTGACCGTACGATGTCCATCCAACGGCCGGAGTGCTTCTTCAACCTCTGGTCTTGTTGCTCCAGCCGCCCAAAGCAGCGCCGGTCGTGTCGCATGCTCCTGCCTCCCGTGGCCGGCTGTGCTGCCGCGGAGGCCTCACCGCCCCCTACTATTTCCCACCGCTGGCCAGGCCCTGCGGCGACGGCAGCCTCACACCGCAGCCGAACCAGTGAACCCTCGTACTCCTCTCTGCACGGGCTTCCACTGCCGCGTCTTCCCCGGCTCCGCGTCGTCCCCTTCCTAGGCCTCGCCATCGTCCACCGCCCTGGTGCTCTCGGCGCGGCGTGGTCAACGTGGTCAAGGAACGGCTTCCATCGGATGTGGACTGTACGTGGAGAGGCTGACAGCTGGGTCCACGGCCGCAGCAAGGAAGTGCCTCCTTATTACGCGCAATATAATAATTCCTCCACCTGACAGCGGGGACCCACCGGACGGGTCACCGTATTTCGCGAAAAAGCGTTTCCCACCTGACTACTGGGACCCACCAGACGAGCCATCATATTGTGCGAAAAAAACATTCCCCCCGCTGTCAGCTCGGACCCACCGGAAGTGCCTCCTTATTACCCACAAAAAAAGAATACTCCCCTTGCTGGTTGGGACCCACCTTGGTGGGAGGCTAACTTGTGGGCCTACTAAGTGGACGGGGACGGAGTGCTTTGTCAACTTAGTCAATATGAACGATTCTAGCTCCAGTGACCGTACGATGTCCATCCAACGGCCGGAGTGCTTCTTCAACCTCTGGTCTTGTTGCTCCAGCCGCCCAAAGCAGCGCCGGTCGTGTCGCATGCTCCTGCCTCCCGTGGCCGGCTGTGCTGCCGCGGAGGCCTCACCGCCCGCTACTATTTCCCACCGCTGGCCAGGCCCTGCGGCGACGGCAGCCTCACACCGCAGCCGAACCAGTGAACCCTCGTACTCCTCTCTGCACGGGCTTCCACTGCCGCGTCTTCCCCGGCTCTGCGTCGTCCCCTTCCTAGGCCTCGCCATCGTCCACCGCCCTGGTGCTCTCGGCGCGGCGTGGTCAACGTGGTCAAGGAACGGCTTCCATCGGATGTGGACTGTACGTGGAGAGGCTGACAGCTGGGTCCACGGCCGCAGCAAGGAAGTGCCTCCTTATTACGCGCAATATAATTATTCCTCCACCTGACAGCGGGGACCCACCGGACGGGTCACCGTATTTCGCGAAAAAGCGTTTCCCACCTGACTACTGGGACCCACCAGACGAGCCATCGTATTGTGCGAAAAAAACATTCCCCCCGCTGTCAGCTCGGACCCACCGGAAGTGCCTCCTTATTACCCACAAAAAAAGAATACTCCCCCTGCTGGTTGGGACCCACCTTGGTGGGAGGCTAACTTGTGGGCCTACTAAGTTGACGGGGACAGAGTGCTTTGTCAACTTAGTCAATATGAACGATTCTAGCTCCAGTGACCGTACGATGTCCATCCAATGGCCGGAGTGCTTCTTCAACCTCTGGTCTTGTTGCTCCAGCCGCCCAAAGCAGCGCCGGTCGTGTCGCATGCTCCTCCCTCCCGTGGCCGGCTGTGCTGCCGCGGAGGCCTCACCGCCCCCTACTATTTCCCACCGCTGGCCAGGCCCTGCGGCGACAGCAGCCTCACACCGCAGCCGAACCAGTGAACCCTCGTACTCCTCTCTGCACGGGCTTCCACTGCCGCGTCTTCCCCGGCTCTGCGTCGTCCCCTTCCTAGGCCTCGCCATCGTCCACCGCCCTGGTGCTCTCGGCGCGGTGTGGTCAACGTGGTCAAGGAACGGCTTCCATCGGATGTGGACTGTACGTGGAGAGGCTGACAGCTGGGTCCATGGCCGCAGCAAGGAAGTGCCTCCTTATTACGCGCAATATAATTATTCCTCCACCTGACAGCGGGGACCCACCGGACGGGTCACCGTATTTCGCGAAAAAGCGTTTCCCCCCTGACTACTGGGACCCACCAGACGAGCCATCGTATTGTGCGAAAAAAACATTCCCCCCGCTGTCAGCTCGGACCCACCGGAAGTGCCTCCTTATTACCCACAAAAAAATGAATACTCCCCCTGCTGGTTGGGACCCACCTTGGTGGGAGGCTAACTTGTGGGCCTACTAAGTTGACGGGGACGGAGTGCTTTGTCAACTTTGTCAATATGAACGATTCTAGCTCCAGTGACCGTACGATGTCCATCCAACGGCCGGAGTGCTTCCTCAACCTCTGGTCTTGTTGCTCCAGCCGCCCAAAGCAGCGCCGGTCGTGTCGCATGCTCCTTCGTCCCGTGGCCGGCTGTGCTGCCGCGGAGGCCTCACCGCCCCCTACTATTTCCCACCGCTGGCCAGGCCCTGCGGCGACGACAGCCTCACACCGCAGCCGAACCAGTGAACCCTCGTACTCCTCTCTGCACGGGCTTCCACTGCCGCGTCTTCCCCGGCGCCGCGTCGTCCCCTTCCTAGGCCTCGCCATCGTCCACCGCCCTGGTGCTCTCGGCGCGGCGTGGTCAACGTGGTCAAGGAACGGCTTCCATCGGATGTGGACTGTACGTGGAGAGGCTGACAGCTGGGTCCACGGCCGCAGCAAGGAAGTGCCTCCTTATTACGCGCAATATAATTATTCCTCCACCTGACAGCGGGGACCCACCGGACGGGCCACCATATTTTGCAAAAAAAATGTTTCCCCCTGACTGCGGGGACCCACCGGGAAAAGATGCAACTTCTCCTGGTGCTGCACGACTCGGAAAATAATAGTATCCTCGCTCGCTGGCATAGGGTACTGCGAATCGAAGACGAGTGAGCGCCTCGTACGCAGCAGCTTCTATGGCCATCTGGGGAGTCAGCATGGATTTCCCCACGAAGGCGACTTCCGTGGGATCTTGGTTTGGGTAGGCGGGAGGGATGTGCACCACTGCCCAATATTTCGAGGTGGAAGGAGTGATCCTCGATTTGAGCAACTCGTACTGGGGTGGACGGGTGGCACTCATAGTACTGCAGGTAAAGTCCCACAATAATTTGACAAAACTGCCAGGAGTTGCATCTGGGGTTCTCAGATAAATGCTGGGGGTCGACATGGCAAGGAATGGCTGTGAGTGCTGCGCACAAAGGTGAGGGGTGCTCGGCAAGGTCAGTAAGTGGCCTTTATATAGCACCAGGGCTGGGATATCTACCGGGGTGAAAGGTAACTGGCTGACGATCCTGTACTCGGGTGAAAGCCACAGATATACATGTCACATAAATGGGACGCATTACTGTGGGTGCCGACGGGATTGGTCTAGGCAGCTGTGCCCGAAATATAAAAATGCAACTGTACACCAACGTACATATGCATAGCTACTACTCCAAAAATAGGAGCACTCAAACAGACAGCATGCAACACAAGCGATACAAGGCCACACATTACAAAGCGTAGGAAAACTAAGGCTCGGTACAACTTTGAGCGACTTAGTCTACTTCGTTAATGTCTAGGTGAGCTGGCCTTGCGGACGCCGATGCTTCTCCGCGGTTCTCACCGTCGGGATTTGCTGGCTGAGGCTGAGGTGCTGCAGGGTCGGGGAAAAGGTGATGCCATCCCGGGGGTTGCTGGCCTAGATCCCGTTGGAATGGGTCTCCAAAAGGCGGCGAAGCGCTTCTGGGGTCACCAAATTGCTCTGGTTGAGGGCTGGCGCAGACCTCGAGGGATCGATCGGGTGTCCGAACAGCACGACTGGGTTGTCGGTGTCGGGCTCCGCTTCTCTCCTTGCCGGGGCTCGGCGAACCAGCTCTCCACGAGCTGCGATCAGATCGAGAGTGACCTGATCGAACAGTTGCTCCAGTGCGCTTACCTAGCGCACCAGATGCAATAGCGCCGGATCCGTCTCGTGATCTCCGTTGGCGACTTGGGGCGGCCTACCATACCCGTCACGACTGGGGTATTAGTGGAACGAGCGACAGTTAACTCTGGGAGACAAGTGCCGGAGTTGAACTATAGCTTCGCGGGCTGCCAGTTGGATGGCTTGTGGCTCGAAGGAAGTGGTCCTTCCAGTAAACCTGTAGGGGCGCTCTGGCGACAGACCCCTACCGTACATGTGCATAGTGTCCCAGTACTGACGGCTTTCACCGTACATGGGCCCTTGGTACACAACATACTCAGGGGGCTCCTCCAACGCATAGGCACGGCGGGTGAGGTTTGCGAGCACGGTCACAAAACCTCCTAGGTTGGTCGCTGTGGTCTCATTGTGAACAATGGGACCAGGCATCGTGGCTGGGTTTGGGAGAAAGAGGCTGTGCGGTGCTGTGGCTAGCGTGCCCTATTTATAGGAAAAGGGGACGGAGTCTTCCTCCGCACGCTTGCGATAGAGATGGGTTGGGTGTCGGTCACTGGCGCGTGATCGACGGGCTAGGCTGATAGGTTGGGCACCGTCCGCCGAAAAGGGCGTCGGGTCACTGTGGGGCTACCTTACGCGGGAAGCTTGACCGGGGTTAGGCTAAGGTCTGATGGTTTGGGTTAACCTAGGTTTATTGACCTGGCTAAGATAGGATTAGCCAATGGTCAGCCTGGCTCTGATACCAAGTCTGTCACGACCGGATTTTGGGATATAAGTTCCCAGAAAAACGGCCTGTGTGCTCACCAGCCCCAGGATTACTGTTAGCTGATGAGGTACCAACTTGATACAAGAATTCCAAGCAAGGAACAAAAAATGTAGTACAAGGCCATTTAGGCCTGGGAGTACAACACTTGGTTTCTAAAGGTTGAGGGCGGAAGCGGTTGGAAACATCTGCGTCTATGGGACTCCATTTCCCACAAGAACAGCTGACCAGGATAACTCCTATCTTCGCGAGGCTGCAACGTCAACAACGTAGGTTCCGAGGTAGTCTCCGCGATGCTCATCTTCACGCAAGGAATCTGGCCAAGACAATAGCCAGGGACAAGCCAGTGAGTACGTTTGAATGTACTCGCAAACATTAAGAACACGGGTATAATATATCAAACATACTCCAGATTTAATAGATGATCATACATCTGTCACGAAAAAATACATAAGACCAAGATGCACACATATGGTTAAAAAAATACCAAAATAAAATACTGGGTGCCAAACGAGTGTCTGAATGACTCCTCGAGCGGAAAAATGCAGAATAGTAATTACTGGTGCCAAACGAGTGTCTGAATGACTCCTCGAGCGGAAAATGCAGAAATAATAATGCCGCAGTCGGGCGTCTGAGCGACACCACATAAAGGGCTTATAAAAGGTAAATGAACAACGAGCATGCCGCAGTCGGGCGTCTGAGCGACGCCACAGAAAGGGCTTATAAGAAAAATAATCACAGTGAATATCCAGGAGGTAGAACCATCCCAGGGATACTCAATAATATGCGTAATATAAATGGTTAGTCCAAAACAATAAAGATCATAATCCAAAGGTGCCATAATCATAAACAAAATTTAATACAGTCGTTTCTCCATCCGAAAACCGATAGTTTAGTCAAGCCGTATCTCCATCTGAATTCCGTTACTAAGTTCTAGTTAAATCGTTCTCCATCTGAATGCCGTTACAGAGTTCTAGTTAAATCGTTCTCCATCCGAATACCGTTAGAGATTCAACTCAAACTGTGGTCTTTACTCAAGAACAAGACTATCCGACAGGATATATCCTCTGCAGAGGGAGTACCATTTTCCACGAGTAACGGGATTACTCAGTCCCTCGGGACTAATTCCGTCTACAGTCTTTTGATTGAAAACACGCCTGACCTGCACACACCAGCTTAACCCACCAGTGTCTGCAATCACCAACGACACCTGCCAAGCAAAACTCTAAGTGGGGAGGCTACAACTTCGAGTAGCATGGGATCACAAAATTTATACCGCGCGCAAACTGGGGAAGCTATCCCCTTCGGCTACAACCGAAAACACCCATGCCCCCGGACCGGATGACTGGCTTTAATCCATGGCCATGGGACCCCCATCACGGCCTCTCTGTACGGTGTGTGCTTGGAAAGGGGTTGACAACCTACTGAACCATACCCTTTCCCCTGCAGGGACAAGTGGTGGTACCAACAAAAGGAAGCTATTGATCAAAACTCGGTCTACAACCGACTCAGGTGGTCCCAGCATCTACCATCGATATTACCACTAGGGAAATAAAATCACCACTCCTCGAGCCTCACCATGCTATGCCGGGCATACTCGTCTCGACGAGGGATTAGGGACAAGCTCGTGTCTACCCAAGACCACGACTTTCCCGGCTCCTACCGGTGTGCAAGAGAAGCTCACGAGGATGATCCAAATCCTTAGTGTATCCATTGCTGGCCACAAACAACTCAAAAAGTGCACTCGTGCACGAGACCATATCGATACATAAAGCTATCACATGCTCCAAGTCAAAAGGTGCTATGGTCGCATCAAAACACCACAACAAATATTATGCCAGAGTTCAGAAATGCTTGCCTTCAAGAGTATGCAAAGGATGCACTTATTGGAAGCTTTCCTTTTCCTCCAAAAATCCTATTTTGCAAAATACACAAATACAAACATTTCAAACACAGTACCAAAAACTGTCTCAAATTTTTTTGAAATAAAACTTAAAATAAACTAGATGAAATTTGAGAGAGGTAGGAAAAAGAATCAACTCATTTGGAGTTTTATTTTAAAAGTTATAGCCAGTCAAAGTTTGGTCAAATCTCTGTTTTTATAAAATCAGAAAAAAGGAAAACGCTTCGAGGGAAATACGCTTACGCAGCAGAGAAACACACTCGGGAGTTTGCGCCTTCACTTAAACAGAGAGAGGGCGGCTGCGCGGGTCACTGACAGTGGGTCCAGAGGGCCCACTGGTCAGGTTTGACCGTTCCTCCCTCCATCTCCTTTCTTCTGCCCGACGGTGGCGGGGCTCCGGCGATCACCGGCGACGAACGGCGGCTCCTTGAGGGCATCTGCGGGCAGGGATGGGACGGCAAGACCGAGGCGATCCTCTGGGTGGTTGAAGGGTCGACGGAGGTGGCAGGAATCGCCGGCGGCGAGCTCCGCGGTGGAGGGAAGCTACAGTGGTGGAGTGACTTTGGTGCTCCGGTGGTCTCCGACCGAAGTTGGGTAGCCGGGCAGCTCCACAAGACTACGGGGAAGCTTCTGGTGGCGTTGGATTGGCGAAAGGGTGGCTGGTTGCGACGAATCGCGCCGGGGCTTGGCGGCGGAAGAGCTGGCCGGAGTTGGGGAGGACGGTCCTCTCCGGTCAATCTACTGCTAGGGGAGCTCTACGGGGAAGGTCTGATGTCGCCTGCGTGCTCGGGGAGGCTCGGGGTTCCCCTTTATAGCGTGATGAGGCGGGCTCCGTGGCGGCAGAAGATAAGCTCGTCGGCGACAGCCGTTGCTGTAGTTGCAGGGCATCGCGGCGGCGACGAACGCGTTCCGACGAGCGGGAGGATAAGCACGACCTGTCCTCTGGGGCAGCTGGCGCGCTGGCGTGGTTTGGGCGGTGCCGAACATGGCAGAGGCCACTGCCGATGCCGGCGTGCCGCCAAGGGCGCGGCCAGCGGCGCAGCAGGGTGCCAGAGCTATCGTGGAGCAGGGGGCGGCTAGTGCGCGGCTCAGCGATGCAGAAGGGGCCAGGGTCGGGTCGCGTCGAGCGCGGCAGTGCGGCGTGTCGGCGTAGTGCGCGTGCGTGCAAAACATGCGCTCTGGGCGCGCCCAGAGCACGCACAGCAGGTGCTCGACGGAATGCCAGTGTGGTCTAGAGCGCGAGGGTGGAGCTGGCAAAGCACAGATCAAGGGTAGGGGTGGCTAGGAGCTCAGTGGACAAGGTTGATGGGGCTAGGGTACAAGCCCACAATGCAAACCAGAGAGCTTGCCAAAAATGACTGTGCACACCAGGTGTTCGACAGAATGCCAAGTGCACTTAGGCAACTCTTGGAGTGGCCAAAATCTCCAGATCAGTGTCTCTTTAGATGCAGGAGATGGTGGTAAGATTAGTTTGGCAAACACAGAAAGTTGATAGTGCAAGTTTTGCAAAACTCCAGTTCTGGACAGAAACAGAAGGGTTTAGAGCATGCACTTCAAAACCTCCAATGAGCCCAATCTCCTGGACTTAAGAGTTTGGTAGGGAGGGCTACAAGTAGGAGAAAGCTCAGGGTCACTAGAGCAAGGAAAAATATGGTTGCAGTACAAATCACCAATTGGACCAGAATGCAAAAGAGGTTGATCCACTCAAATTTTCCAAGGAACATCACTGGGTTTTTGCTTGAAGATGAATTGTATGCATCCACTGACATCTCCAAACACTTGGAAGAATTTTTAGAAGAAATATTTAAATGGGTTGCAGTGCAAAAGTGCCTACTGGACCAGATTGGAAAAGTTGGTGTAGAGCTCAAAATCTCCAATGGCCAGAAGGTATTTTTGCATAGAAGTGATGTGGGAACATCACATGACATCCCCAAATTTTGGTGGAATTTTTAGAAGCATTTATCAAGTGGTTGTAGTGCAAATAGGCCCCAAATGCAAAAGGAATCATTTTAAAGGAAGAAAGCTTTTGAAGAAATAAATCTTGCAACATTTGAATCCACTGATAAATAATTGTTTTATTATAGAGAGAAATCAAGTCCAACAATACCTTTGAAGGTTTTTCCCACTAGAGGCAAAAATCCAAAATCACAAAGGTAAAACTTGACAAAATGGAAAAGTTTTATTTCCTGGCAACATTTTAATAAATAAAACAAGGCCAAAATTTTGGGTGTCAAAACACTACCCCCCTTAAGAAAAATCTCGTCCTCGAGATTTGTTAAAAGTTGTCTTGAACAAGAATTGTTTTGAAATAAAATTGTTTTTATCAAAGAAATCCTCCAGTTGCACAAAAACCAAATGGCTACAGTGAGAGGGCAATAAGTGGTGTAAAACCACAGTGTGGTACACTGGCGAAGCGTGGAAAAATCCACGGTTAGGGAAACGAGATATTTCTACGGGATACAGTAATTTAGAATAAATTCTAAATTACTAAAATACGCTGGTCGCACCCGGGAGCACAGTGCTCTCTCTGGCTGACAGGTGGGCCCAGGGCCCACAGTCAGCCTCTTCTCCTTCCTCTGGTTCTCTCTTCTCTCTCGCGCGTTCTCCCGCGCTTCCTCCACCGGCGATGCCTAGCTCGTAGGGCATCGAGGCCGTACCGTGGTAGTGCGCGGCGTGCTAGCTGCCGGTGCAGCGTGCACTCACCTCGCGGGCCAGGGCGCTGTCGGCACTGCTCGTGGGCCTGCTTCTGAACACCGGCGGTCGAGCGACGAGTGGCGCTGGTGGACCTCGCCCACCGTACACCGATCTTGGGCTATAAAACGATCGCGGTGCTCCTGTCTTCTTCCTCCCATCTGGCCTCGCTCCTACTCCTCCTTCCTTCTCCTCCATAGCTGCTGGCAGTAGCTCGAGCCGAGGCTCCAATGGCGGAGGCGATGCCGGACTGGTACGTGGTCCTGGTGTGTGGAGGCTTGGCGGTGCTGCTGGGGTTCTCCGTGCTCCTGTGCGCGATGATCCTGGATGATCGTCGTGATGCTGCCGCACGAGTGTTAGCTCTTCGCGGTGGCGGCGATCATGTGGATTAGGCGCGGCATCGGGGCTGACTGCTGTCGGAGTGTTGGGGCCGCTCGTGCTCGAACGAACACTCACAAATCTCTCTTACTGAGACTGTGGTATCCTCGGGGGTGGTTAGATAGGCGCAAGAATGTGCTCAGGGATTTGTAATAGTGCTCAAGGTCGAGTGGTGGCTGCTGAGAGTTTGCTGTAACGATGCTGCGCGAATAAAGATCCATGTCGAGAAAATGCATAAATACGCAGCAATAACTCGGGGAAAAGAAATCTCCTCGAAAACATGTTGCGAGAGAAGAAATAATTAAAACAAAACTAACAGCAGTAACACTGCTCACAAAACAGGAACTGAAGAAAATCGGATCCGTTGCACAAAGATTTTACGAACATGCGGCAACACATAAATACAAGTACTGGACAATAAATACATCGGAGGCGTTTACAAAGAAAACGGTAAAAGACAGGGTCCTGAGAAAACGCCTCTGGCACCGGGGCACACTCCTCTTCTATCGGGGGAAGCGGGTTGACCAGCGATGAATGCGCCCTTCTTGGTCAGGCCTCAGTGGTCTGCCAATAGCAATCCGAGGATTTAAATCAGCGAGGCACTGGAGATAACCCATTACTCGCTGAGTTAAACGCTCTTGGGCGATGACGTACTGGGCAAGGTTGGCCAGTACTGGATCTCTCTCAATGCGCCCACCGGGAAAAGATGCAACTTCTCCGGGTGCTGCACGACTCGGAAAATAATAGTATCCTCGCTCGCTGGCATAGGGTACTGCGAATCGAAGACGAGTGAGCGCCTCGTACGCAGCAGCTTCTATGGCCATCTGCGGAGTCGGCATGGATTTCCCCACGAAGGAGACTTCCGTGGGATCTTGGTTTGGGTAGGCGGGAGGGATGTGCACCACTGCCCAATATTTCGAGGTGGAAGGAGTGATCCTCGATTTGAGCAACTCGTACTGGGGTGGACGGGTGGCACTCATAGTACTGCAGGTAAAGTCCCACAATAATTTGACAAAGCTGCCGGGGTTGCGTCTGGGGTTCTCAGATAAATGCTGGGGGTCGACATGGCAAGGAATGGCTGTGAGTGCTGCGCACAAAGGTGAGGGTTGCTCGGCAAGGTCACGGAGTGGCCTTTATATAGCACCAGGGCTGGGATATCTACCGGGGTGAAAGGTAACTGGCTGACGATCCTGTACTCGGGTCAAAGCCACAGATATACACGTCACATAAATGGGACGCATTACTGTGGGTGCCGACGGGGTTGGTCTAGGCAGCTGTGCCCGAAATATAAAAATGCAACTGTACACCAACGTACATATGCATAGCTACTACGCCAAAAATAGGAGCGCTCAAACAGACAGCATGCAACACAAGCGATACAAGGCCACACATTACAAAGCGTAGGAAAACTAAGGCTCGATACAACTTTGAGCGACTTAGTCTACTTCGTTAATGTCTAGGTGAGCTGGCCTTGCGGACGCCGATGCTTCTCCGCGGTTCTCACCGTCGGGATTTGCTGGCTGAGGCTGAGGTGCTGCAGGCTCGGGGAAAAGGTGATGACCATCCCGGGGGTTGCTGGCCCAGATCCCGTTGGAATGGGTCTCCAAAAGGCGGCGAAGCGCTTCTGGGGTCACCAAATTGCTCTGGTTGAGGGCTGGCGCAGACCTCGAGGGATCGATCGGGTGTCCGAACAGCACGACTGGGTTGTCGGTGTCGGGCTCCGCTTCTCTTCTCGCCGGGGCTCGGCGAACCAGCTCTCCACGAGCTGCGATCAGATCGAGAGTGACCTGATCGAACAGTTGCTCCAGTGCGCTTACATAGCACACCAGATGCAATAGCGCCGGATCCGTCTCGTGATCTCCGTTGGCGACTTGGGGCGGCCTACCATACCCGTCACGACTGGGGTAGTAGTGGAACGAGCGACAGTTAACTCTGGGCGACAAGTGCCGGAGTTGAACTATAGCTTCGCGGGCTGCCAGTTGGATGGCTTGTGGCTCGAAGGAAGTTGTCCTTCCAGTGAACCTGTAGGGGCGTTCTGGCGACAGACCCCTACCGTAGATGTGCACAGTGGCCCAGTACTGACGGCTTTCACCGTACATGGGCCCTTGGTACACAACATACTCAGGGGGCTCCTCCAACGCAGAGGCACGGCGGGTGAGGTTTGGGAGCACGGTCACAAAACCTCCTAGGTTGGTCGCTGTGGTCTCATTGTGAACAATGGGACCAGGCATCGTGGCTGGGTTTGGGAGAAAGAGGCTGTGCGGTGCTGTGGCTAGCGTGCCCTTTTTATAGGAAAAGGGGACGGAGTCTTCCTCCGCACGCTTGCGATAGAGACGGGTTGGGTGTCGGTCACTGGCGCGTGATCGACGGGCTAGGCTGATAGGTTGGGCACCGTCCGCCGAAAAGGGCGTCGGGTCACTGTGGGGCTACCTTACGCGGGAAGCTTGACCGGGGTTAGGCTAAGGTCTGATGGTTTGGGTTAACCTAGGTTTATTGACCTGGCTAAGATAGGATTAGCCAATGGTCAGCCTGGCTCTGATACCAAGTCTGTCACGACCGGATTTTGGGATATAAATTCCCAGAAAAACGGCCTGTGTGCTCACCAGCCCCAGGATTACTGTTAGCTGATGAGGTACCAACTTGATACAAGAATTCCAAGCAAGGACAAAAAATGTAGTACAAGACCATTTAGGCCTGGGAGTACAACACTTGGTTTCTAATGGTTGAGGGCGGAAGCGGTTGGAACATCTGCGTCTATGGGACTCCATTTCCCACAAGAACAGCTGACCAGGATAACTCCTATCTTCGCGAGGCTGCAACGTCAACACGTAGGTTCCGAGGTTGTCACCGCGATGCTCATCTCCACGCAAGGAATCTGGCCAAGACAATAGCCAGGGACAAGCCAGTGAGTACGTTTGAATGTACTCGCAAAAATTAAGAACACAGGTATAATATATCAAACATACTCCAGATTTAATAGATGATCATACATCTGTCACGAAAAAAATACATAAGACCAAGATGCACACATATGGTTAAAAAAAATATACCAAAATAAAATACTGGGTGCCAAACGAGTGTCTGAATGACTCCTCGAGCGGAAAAATGCAGAATAGTAATTACTGGTGCCAAACGAGTGTCTGAATGACTCCTCGAGCGGAAAATGCAGAAATAATAATGCCGCAGTCGGGCGTCTGAGCGACACCACATAAAGGGCTTATAAAAGGTAAATGAACAACGAGCATGCCGTAGTCGGGCGTCTGAGCAACGCCACAGAAAGGGCTTATAAGAAAAATAATCACAGTGAATATCCAGGAGGTAGAACCATCCCAGGGATACTCAATAATATGCGTAATATAAATGGTTAGTCCAAAACAATAAAGATCATAAAATCCAAAGGTGCCATAATCATAAACAAAATTTAATACAGTCGTTTCTCCATCCGAAAACCGATAGTTTAGTCAAGCTGTATCTCCATCCGAAGTCCGTTACTAAGTTCTAGTTAAATCGTTCTCCATCCGAATGCCGTTACAGAGTTCTAGTTAAATCGTTCTCCATCCGAATACCGTTACAGATTCAACTCAGATTGTGGTCTTTACTCAAGAACAAGACTATCCGACAGGATATATCCTCTGCAGAGGGAGTACCATTTTCCACGAGTAACGGGATTACTCAGTCCCTCGGGACTAATTCCGTCTACAGTCTTTTGATTGAAAACACGCCTGACCTGCACACACCAGCTTAACCCACCTGTGTCTGGAATCACCCACGACACCTGCCAAGCAAAACTCTAAGTGGGGAGGCTACAACCTCGAGTAGCATGGGATCACAAAATTTATACCGCGCGCAAACTGGGGAAGCTATCCCCTTCGGCTACAACCGAAAACACCCATGCCCCCGGACCGGATGACTGGCTTTAATCCATGGCCATGGGACCCCCATCACGGCCTCTCTGTACGGTGTGTGCTTGGAAAGGGGTTGACAACCTACTGAACCATACCCTGTCCCCTGCAGGGACAAGTGGTGGTACCAACAAAAGGAAGCTATTGATCAAAACTCGGTCTACAACCGACTCAGGTGGTCCCAGGATCTAACATCGATATTACCACTAGGGAAATAAAATCACCACTCCTCGAGCCTCACCATGCTATGCCGGGCATACTCGTCTCAACGAGGGATTAGGGACAAGCTCGTGTCTACCCAAGACCACGACTTTCCCGGCCTCCTACCGGTGTGCAAGAGAAGCTCACGAGGATGATCCAAATCCTTAGTGTATCCATTGCTGGCCACAAACAACTCCAAAAGTGCACTCGTGCACGAGACCATATCGATACATAAAGCTATCACATACTCCAAGTCAAAAGGTGTTGTGGTCGCATCAAAACACCACAACAAATATTATGCCAGAGTTCAGAAATGCTTGCCTTCAAGAGTATGCAAAGGATGCACTTATTTGAAGCTTTCTTTTTCCTCCAAAAATCCTATTTTGCAAAATACACAAATACAAACATTTCAAACACAGTACCAAAAACTATCTCACAAATTTTTGAAATAAATCTGAAAATAAACTAGATGAAATTTTAGAGAGGTAGGAAAAAGAATCAACTCATTTGGAGTTTTATTTTAAAAGTTATAGCTAGTCAAAGTTTGGTCAAATCTCAGTTTTTATAAAATCAGAAAAAGGGAAAACGCTTCGAGGGAAATACGCTTACGCAGCAGAGAAACGCACTCGGGAGTTTGCGCCTTCACTTAAACAGAGAGAGGGCGGCTGCGCGGGTCACTGACAGTGAGTCCAGAGGGCCCACTGGTCAGGTTTGACCGTTCCTCCCTCCATCTCCTTTCTTCTGCCCGACGGTGGTGGGGCTCCGGCGATCACCGGCGACGAACGGCGGCTCCTTGAGGGCATCTGCAGGCAGGGATGGGACGGCAAGACCGAGGCGATCCTCTGGGTGGTTGAAGGGTCGACGGAGGTGGCAGGAATCGCCGGCGGCGAGCTCCGCGGCGGAGGGAAGCTACGGTGGTGGAGTGACTTTGGTGCTCCGGTGGTCTCCGACCGAAGTTGGGTAGCCGGGCAGCTCCGCAAGACTACGGGGAAGCTTCTGGTGGCGTTGGATTGGCGAAAGGGTGGCTGGTTGCGACGAATCACGCCGGGGCTTGGCGGCGACCGAGCTGGCCGGAGTTGGGGAGGACGGTCCTCTCCGGTCAATCTACTGCTAGGGGAGCTCTACGGGGAAGGTCTGATGTCGCCTGCGTGCTCGGGGAGGCTCGGGGTTCCCCTTTATAGCGTGACGAGGCGGGCTCCGTGGCGGCAGAAGATAAGCTCGTCGGCGACAGCCGTTGCTATAGTTGCAGGGCATCGCGGCGGCGAGGAACGCGTTCCGACGAGCGGGAGGATAAGCACGCCCTGTGCTCTGGGGCAACTGGCGCGCTGGCGTGGTTTGGGCGGTGCCGAACATGGCAGAGGCCACTGCCGACGCCGGCGTGCCGCCAAGGGCGCGGCCAGCGGCGCAGCAGGGTGCCAGAGCTATCGTGGAGCAGGGGGCGGCTAGTGCGCGGCTCAGCGATGCAGAAGGGGCCAGGGTCGGGTCGCGTCAACCGCGGCAGTGCGGCGTGTCGGCGTAGTGTGCGCGCGTGCAAAACATGCGCTCTGGGCGCGCCCGGAGCACGCACGGCAGGTGCTCGACGGAATGCCAGTGTGGTCTAGAGCGCGAGGGTGGAGCTGGCAAAGCACAGATCAAGGGTAGGGGTGGCTAGGAGCTCAGTGGACAAGGTTGATGGGGCTAGGGTACAAGCCCACAATGCAAACCAGAGAGCTTGCCAAAAATGACTGTGCACACCAGGTGTTCGACAGAATGCCAAGTGCACTTAGGCAACTCTTGGAGTGGCCAAAATCTCCAGATCAGTGTCTCTTTAGATGCAGGAGATGGTGGTAAGATTAGTTTGGCAAACACAGAAAGTTGATAGTGCAAGTTTTGCAAAACTCCAGTTCTGGACAGAAATCAGAAGGGTTTAGAGCATGCACTTCAAAACCTCCAATGAGCCCAATCTCCTGGACTTAAGAGTTTGGTAGGGAGGGCTACAAGTAGGAGAAAGCTCAGGGTCACTAGAGCAAGGAAAAATATGGTTGCAGTACAAATCATCAACTTGGACCAGAATGCAAAAGAGGTTGATCCACTCAAATTTTCCAAGGAACATCACTGGGTTTTTGCTTGAGGATGAATTGCATGCATCCACTGACATCTCCAAACACTTGGAAGAATTTTTAAAGAAATATTTAATAGGGTTGCAGTGCAAAAGTGCCTACTGGACCAGATTGAAAAAGTTGGTGTAGAGCTCAAAATCTCCAATGGCCAGGAGGTATTTTTGCACAGAAGTGATGTGGGAACATCACATGACATCCCCAAATATTGGTGGAATTTTTAGAAGCATTTATCAAGTGGTTGTAGTGCAAGTAGGCCCCAAATGCAAAAGGAATCTTTTTAAAGGAAGAAAACTTTTGAAGAAATAAATCTTGCAACATTTGAATCCACTGATAAATAATTGTTTTATTATAGAGAGAAATCAAGTCCAACAATACCTTTGAAGGTTTTTCCACTAGAGGCAAAAATCCAAAATCACAAGAGGCAAAACTTGACAAAAATGGAAAAGTTTTATTTCCTGGCAATATTTTAATAAATAAAACAAGGCCAAAAATTTTGGGTGTCACACCCTCCACGGGGTCCTGTTCATCCAGCCCCAACCGGCTCGATCGATCAGGGTCCTGTTCATCCAGAGGCAACACCACGGGGTCCCGTTCATCCACCCCCACCGGGAACTGTTGATCCAAACCCCCCTGCAACGCTCACTGTTCATCCAGAGGCAGCATCGATCGGCTTCAGTTAGCAGCAGTAGCGAAGGAATCGCTCGATCGGGTTCAGTTAACAGCCATCGATCGATCGCTCGGGTTCAGTAATGCGTAGCGTGCAGTGCAATCGCTCGGGTTCCGCTAGAGCCCAACGGCTCGCTCCCACGCGCGTGTACTAGAGAAACGAGCATCGCTCGGCCCTGACCACCCACCGTAACCGGGAACACCCCGATATTTTCCTCGCGCTCGCTTCTACCATGGTTTTTCCGTCATGGACGGCCCAAAGAATGTCATGCAGCTGCGTCTCCGGCCCGCCCAAGACGAAAAGCCCATTTTCTGTCATGATTTTTTGTCATAGAAGTAGGAGCCCACCACATCTATGATGATACCGTGTTTTGTCATAATTATTGTCATAGAAGTGTCATATGTATGACAGAAAAAATTTCGTTCGGCCCAAAATGTCACGGATGTGTCTTTTTTTTGTAGTGTATATAGTCTAGGGGCGAAGGGGTATGCGCCTCGGTGGTTACATGGGCTTTTTAGTCCAATTCGTAGCGAAACTGGGCCTACCGGACAGTCCGGTGCTAAGGACCGGACAGTCTGGTGAGTACAGATCCATTTTCCGGTGCCACCGGACTATCCGCTATGGGGACCGGACTGTCCGGTAGTGCAATTTCTATGCAACCGGACTGTCTGGTAGTGCAATTTCTGCACGCTTCGTTTTCTTCATCTTGACACCTCCGGCCAGCTCTTGGGTCTAGGGGTCCTTCTCCTTGACCTCCGGGAAGCTTCCTAGTTGCTTGGTGGTGGTTGCCCTTGTACCTAATGATGCACAACGTTCCATGGTGAGGTAGCACCCAAGTCCAATGGATATTCATGTAAATCTCAAAGAGGAGCGGGATCACCTTATGTCCGGAGGGTCCACTTGGGGCTTGAGGGGCTATGAAGGTGTACATGGAGATCACCATAGGATGCTCCGCATCACCTAATCCCACCGGGAGTAGGACTCCTCCTTTCCTTGTTGGAGTAGGAGAAGGGAAGGAAGGGAGAGAGGAGGAGAAGGAAAAAGAGGGGTGCCGCCCCCCTCCTTGTCCAATTCGGACTAGAGGGGGAGGGGGTGCGCGGCTGCCCTGGCCGCCCCTCCTCTTCTACCACTAAGGCCCATTAGGCCCAATAACAACTCCGGTAAATGTCCGAAACCTCCCGAAACACTTCCGGTGTCCGAACATAGTCATCCAATATATCGATCTTTACGTCTCGACCATTTCGAGACTCCACGTCATGTCTGTGATCATATCCGGAACTCGGAACTACCTTCGGTACATCAAAACACAAAAACTCGCAATACCGATCGTCACCGAACTTTAAGCGTGCGGACCCTACGGGTTCGAGAACTATGTAGACATGACCGAGACACGTCTCCGATCAGTAACCAATAGCGGAACCTGGATGCTCATATTGGCTCCCACATATTCTACGAAGATCTTTGTCGGTCAAACCGCATAACAACATACGTTGTTCCCTTTGTCATCGGTATGTTACTTGCCCGAGATTCGATCGTCGATATCTCAATACCTAGTTCAATCTCGTTACCGGCAAGTCTCTTTACTCGCTCCGTAATACATCATCCCGCAACTAACTCATTAGTTACAATGCTTGCAAGGCTTATAGTGGTGTGTATTACCGAGCGAGCCCAGAGATACCTCTCCAACAATCGGTGTGACAAATCCTAATCTCGGTATACGCCAACTCAACAAGTACCATTGGAGACACCTGTAGAGCACATTTATAATCACCCATTTACGTTGTGACGTTTGGTAGCACACAAAGTGTTCCTCCGGTAAACGGAAGTTGCATAATCTCATAGTCATAGGAACATGTATAAGTCATGAAGAAACCAACAACAACATACTAAACGATCAAGTGCTAAGCTAACGGAATGGGTCAAGTCAATCAGATCATTCTCCTAATGATGTGATCTCGTTAATCAAATGACAACTCATGTCCATGGTTAGGAAACTGAACCATCTTCAATTAATGAGCTAGTCAAGTAGAGGCATACTAGTGACACTATGTTTGTCTATGTATTCACACATGTATTATGTTTCCGGTTAATACAATTCTAGCATGAATAATAAACATTTATCATGATATGAGGAAATAAATAATAACTTTATTATTGCCTCTAGGGCATATTTCCTTCAGTCTCCCACTTGCACTAGAGTCAATAATCTAGATTACATAGTAATGATTCTAACACCCATGGAGCCTTGATGCTGATCATGTTTTGCTCGTGGAAGAGGCTTAGTCAATGGGTCTGCAACATTCAGATCCGTATGTATCTTGAAAATCTCTATGTCTCCCACCTGGACTTGATCCCGGATGGAGTTGAAGCGTCTCTTGATGTGCTTGGCTCTCTTGTGAAATCTGGATTCCTTTGCCAAGGCAATTGCAGCAGTATTGTCACAAAAGTTTTTCATTGGACCCAATGCACTAGGTATGACGCCTAGATCGGATATGAACTCCATCCAGACTCCTTCATTTGCTGCTTACGAAGCAGCAATGTACTCCGCTTCACACATAGATCCCGCCACGACACTTTGTTTTGAACTGCTCCAACTGACAGCTCCACCGTTCAATATAAAACACGTATCTGGTTTGCTATTTAGAATCGTCCGGATTAGTGTCAAAGCTTGCATCGACGTAACCTTTTACGACAAGCTCTTTGTCACCTCCATAACGAGAAACATATCCTTTGTCCTTTTCAGGTATTTCAGGATGTTCTTGACCGCTGTCCAGTGATCCACTCCTGGATTACTTTGGTACCTCCCTGCTAAACTAATAGCAAGGCACACATCAGGTCTGGTACACATCATTGTATCCATCACTACTGGAATCAACTAATTTGCCATCTGCCAGCTCTTTGTCGTCTGCTAGCTGACGGCAAAGAAGCTCTTTGCCATCAGCTGCCTAAAAGCAGACGGCAAAGAAATGGCGGACGGCAAAGAAGCTCTTTGCTATCCGCGAGCTCTTTGCCGTCCGCTGGCAGACGGCAAAGAATCTTTGCCGTCCGCTGGCAGACGGCAAAGAGAGAGCTGGCCCCCACCCCCCGCCCGTTTGGAAAAAACATAACGCCCCACCTCTTTGCCGTCAGCAGACGGCAAAGAGGCAGAAAGGCGGACGGCAAAGACTGGCGGACGGCAAAGAGGAGAGTACCTAACGGCCCGTACCCCCCCCCCCCCGCCCGTTACTCTCTGTTCTCTCCCTCTCTCTCCTCCCCGACGCGCCCCGCCACCACATCCCATCCCACCACATCCCACCCCTCCGCCGCCGCCGCCGCCCCGTCGCCCCGCCACCCGTCGCCCCCCACCCGCCGCCCGGCGCCGCCCCGTCGCCCCCCCACCCCTCCGCCCGGCAAGCGCCACCCCGCCGCCCCTCCGCCCGGCAAGCGCCACCCCGCCGCCCCTCCGTCGGCGAGCGCCACCCCGCCGCCCCACCGTCGGCGAGGGCCCCTCCGTCGGCGAGCGCCCCACCCCTGCCGCAGGTGAGCCCCACCCCTCTTCTCCTTTTTTTTTCTGTTTTTTCTGTTTTTTAGTTTAGATTACTTTTAGTTTAGTTTTTTCGTCTGGTCAACCCGCCTGCCCACGCGTAGATATTTAGTAGTCCAACCGACCCGCGCCGTCGGAGACCGCGCCGCTGCCGCACGGCAGCACTGCCGCGGCCCGTCGCCTCCCTGCCGCAGTTTAATGCCCCGCTCCGCCCAGCCACGGCGCCGTCGGAGACCGCGCCTGCCGCACGCCACCGCTGCCGCGGCCTGTCGCCTCCCTGCCGCAGTTTAATGCCCCGCTCCGCCCCGCCACGGCGCCTCACCTGCCGCGCATTAATTCCCGGCGCTATAAACCCGCCCTGCGCGGCGAGTTTGGTCACACCGCCCGTCCATCCCTCCTCTCCCTCTTCACACGCGCGTTCTCTTCACCGATCTGCGCGAGATGGCGTCCAGCGACTCGGACTCCAACGGCGCAGCACCGGGCGGCGTCTGGCCTTCGAGCCTCACACAAGGGCAGACGGAAGATCTCTTCCGGTTCGGGCTGTTCGTGCCGCCGGCGGCAAAGGTGCCGCGGCCGTGGAGGATCTCCGCCGACGGCTACCCCATGCAGGCCCCGCCGGCGACGAACGCCGAGCAGAGCGCGCACCCCGGCAAGCGGTTCAACGACGTTATCGGCGCCTTCAAGCGCGCCGCCCGTCGGCTCCCCGTCGGCGACATCACAGGCGAAGCCGGGCCCTCCAGCCTACGCGGGCGCGGGCGCGCCCCGCCTCCTGGCCCCGCCCCACCAGCCCCGGCCGAGGCCGTGTTCCCGCCGGAGGTGGCGGCGCTCCGACAGGACGGCGACCCGGAGGACACGCCCGGACTGCTCGCGGCCCTAGCGCGGTCAGCGGAAGAAGCCGTCGCGGCGGCGGCGCGGGAGGCCGAGGAAGCCTCCGAGATTGGGGCCGCAATCCAGGCGGCCGAGGCGATGGCGGCGCCGCAGGCGGCGATGGCGGAGGAGGAAGAGGATTCGGACGACGTCCCGGTGGACTGGGACGACGTCGCGGACGGGTCCAGCAGCGATGATGACGGCGGCAACGACCCAGCCGTGATTGACCTCGATAGCGACGCCGAGTAGCTTTTTTTATGTTGTTTAGGTAATTTGTCTTGAAAAAAAACAAACAAACTGTTATTGCCGTCAGCGGCGGACGGCAAAGGCACTAGAAAGTGTCCCGTCAGCGGCGGACGGCAAAGGCCTGCCGTAGCCACTTAACGGACTGACAACGCAATTTTTTCCGTCCGCTCTCTTGCCGTCAGCCGCCAGGAAGCAGACGGCAAAGTAGCTGTTTAACGTAGCCTACTTTGCCGGAGCCTTTTGCCGTCCGCGGCTGACGGCAAAGGTCTTTGCCGTCCGCCGTGGCAGACGGCAAAATAGCTGATTCCTGTAGTGCATGATAGAGCCTATGGCTGAAGCATAGGGAACATCTTTCATTTTCTCTCTATCTCTGCAGTGGTCGGGCATTGAGTCTGACTCAACTTCACACCTTGTAACACAGGCAAGAACCCTTTGTTTGCTTGATCCATTTTGAACTTCTTCAAAACTTTGTCAAGGTATGTGCTTTGTGAAAGTCCTATCAAGCGTATTGATCTATCTCTATATATCTTGATGCCCAATATGTAAGCAGCTTCACCGAGGTCCTTCATTGAAAAACTCTTATTCAGGTATCCTTTTATGCTATCCAGAAATTCTATATCATTTCCAATCAACAATATGTCATCCGCATATAATATTATAAATGCTACAGAGCTCCCACTCACTTTCTTGTAAATACAGGCTTCTCCAAAAGTCTGTATAAAACCATATGCTTTGATCACACTATCAAAACGTTTATTCCAACTCCGAGAGGTTTGCACCAGTCCATAAATGGATCGCTGGAGCTTGCACACTTTGTTAGCACATTTTGGATCGATAAAACCTTCATGCTGAATCATATACAACTCTTCTTCCAGAAATCCATTTAGGAATGCAGTCTTTACATCCATTTGCAAAATTTTATAATCATAAAATATGGCAATAGCTAACATGATTCGGACGGACTTAAGCATCGCTACGGGTGAGAAGGTCTCATCGTAGTCAACTCCTTGAACTTCTCAAAAACCTTTCGCAACAAGTCGAGCTTTGTAGACAGTAATATTACCGTCAGCGCTTGTCTTCTTCTTGAAGATCCATTTATTTTCGATGGCTTGCGGATCATCGGGCAAGTCAACCAAAGTCCACACTTTGTTCTCATACATGGATCCCAACTCAGATTTCATGGCTTCAAGCCATTTTGCAGAATCTGGGCTCATCATCGCTTCCTCATAGTTCGTAGGTTCGTCATGGTCTAGTAACATGACTTCCAGAATAGGATTACCGTACCACTCTGGTGCAGATATTACTCCGGTTGACCTACGAGGTTCTGTAGTAACTTGATCTGAAGTTCAATGATCATCATCATTAGCTTCCTCACTAATTGGTGTAGATGTCACAGGAACCGGTTTCTGTGATGAACTACTTTCCAACAAGGGAGCAGGTACAGTTACCTCATCAAGTTCTACTTTCCTCCCACTCACTTCTTTCGAGAGAAGCTCCTTCTCTAGAAAGGATCCATTCTTAGCAACGAATGTCTTGCCTTCGGATCTATGATAGAAGGTGTACCCAATAGTTTCTTTTGGGTATCCTATGAAGACACATTTCTCCGGTTTGGGTTCGAGCTTATCAGGTTGAAGCTTTTTCACATGAGCATCGCAGCCCCAAACTTTAAGAAACGAAAACTTTGGTTTCTTGCCAAACCAAAGTTCATAAGGCGTTGCCTCAACGGATTTAGACGGTGCCCCATTTAACGTGAATGCAGCCGTCTCTAGAGCATAACCCCAAAACGATAGTGGTAAATCAGTAAGAGACATCATAGATCGCACCATATCTAGTAAAGTAAGATTACGACGTTCGGACACACCATTACGCTGTGGTGTTCCGGGTGGCGTGAGTTGGGAAACTATTCCGCATTGTTTCAAATGTAGACCAAACTCGTAACTCAAATATTCTCCTCGATGATCAGATCGTAGAAACTTTATTTTCTTGTTACGATGATTTTCCTCTTCACTCTGAAATTCTTAGAACTTTTCAAATGTTTCACACATATGTTTCATTAAGTAGATATACCCATATCTGCTAAAATCATCTGTGAAGGTGAGAAAATAAGGATACTCGCCGCGAGCCTCAATATTCATCGGACCACGTACAACAATATGTATGATCTCCAACAAATCTGTTGCTCGGTCCATTGTTCCGGAGAACGACGTTTTAGTCATCTTGCCCATAAGGCATGGTTCGCAAGTACCAAGTGATTCATAATCAAGTGATTCCAAAAGTCCATCAGTATGGAGTTTCTTCATGCGCTTTACACCAATATGACCCAAACGGCAGTGCCACAAATAAGTTGCACTATCATTATCAACTCTGCATCTTTTCGCTTCAACATTATTAATATGTGTATCACTACTATCGAGATTCAACAAAAATAGACCACTCTTCAAGGGTGCATGACCATAAAAGATATTACTCATATAAATAAAACAACCATTATTCTCAGATTTAAATGAATAACCATCTTGCATCAAACAAGATCTAGAAATAATGTTCATGCTCAACGCTGGCACCAAATAACAATTATTTAGGTCAAACTTATCCTGAAGGTAGATGTAGAGATAGCGTGCCGACGGCGATCACATCGACTTTGGAACCATTTCCCACGCGCATCGTCACCTCGTCCTTAGCCAGTCTTCGCTTAATCCGTAGTCCCTGTTTCGAGTTGCAAATATTAGCAACAGAACCAGTATCAAATACCCAGGTGCTACTGCGAGCTCTACTAAGGTACACATCAATAACATGTATATCACATATACATTTGTTCACCTTGCTATCCTTCTTATCTGCCAAATACATGGGGCAGTTCCGCTTCCAGTGACCAGTATGTTTGAATTAGAAGCACTCAGTCTCAGGCTTAGGTCCAGACTTGGGTTTCTTCTCCTGAGCAGCAACTTGTTTTGCCGTTCTTCTTGAAGTTTCCCTTCTTCTTCCCTTACCATTTTTCTTGAAACTGGTGGTTTTGTTGACAATCAACACTTCATGCTCCTTCTTGATTTCTACCTCTGCAGCCTTTAGCATTGCGAAGAGCTTGGGAATTGTCTTATCCATCCCTTGTATATTATAGTTCATCACGAAGCTCTTGTAGCTTGGTGGCAGTGATTGAAGAATTCTGTCAATGACACTATCATCCGGAAGATTAACTCCCAGTTGAATCAAGTGATTGTTATACCCAGATGCTCACTCACAGAACTATTCTCCTCCATCTTGCAGTTGTAGAACTTATTGGAGACTTCATATCTCTCAATCTAGGCATTTGCTTGAAAAATTAACTTCAACTCCTGGAACATCTCATATGCTCCATGACGTTCAAAACGTCATTGAAGTCCCAGTTCTAAGCCGTAAAGCATGGCACACTGAACTATCGAGTAGTCATCAGCTTTGCTCTGCCAGACGTTCATAACATCTGGTGTTGCTCCTGCAGTAGGTCTGGCACCTAGCGGTGCTTCCAGGACGTAATTCTTCTGTGCAGCAATGAGGATAATCCTCAAGTTACGGACAGAGTCCGTGTAATTGCTACCATCATCTTTCAACTTTGCTTTCTCAAGAAACGCATTAAAATTCAACGGAACAACAGCACGGGCCATCTATCTACAACAACATAGACAACCAAAATACTATCATGTACTAAGTTCATGATAAATTTAAGTTCGGTTAATCATATTACTTAACAACTCCCACTTAGATAGACATCCATGTAATCATCTAAGTGATCGCGTGATCCAAATAAACTAAACCAGGTCTGATCATCACGTGAGATGGAGTAGTTTTCAATGGTGAACATCACTATGTTGATCATATCTACTATATGATTCACGCTCGACCTTTCGATCTCAGTGTTTCGAGGCCATATCTGGATATGCTAGGCTCGTCAAGTTTAACCTGAGTATTCCGCGTGTGCAAAACTGGCTTGCACCCGTTGTAGATGAACATAGAGCTTATCACACCCAATCATCACATGGTGTCTCAGCACGACAAACTTTGGCAACAGTGCATACTCAGGGACAACACTTTTATCTTGAAATTTAGTGAGAGATCATCTTATAATGCAACCGTCAATCAAAGAAAAATGAGATGCATAAAAGATAAACATCACATGCAATCAATATAAGTGATATGCTATGGCCCTCATCATCTTGTGCTTGTGATCTCCATCTCCGAAGCACCATCATGATCACCATCGTCACCGGCGCGACACCTTAATCTCCATCATAGCATCGTTGTCGTCTCGCCAACTATTGCTTCTATGACTATCGCTACCGCTTAGTGATAAAGTAAAGCAATTACAGGGCGATTGCATTGCATACAATAAAGCGACAACCATATGGCTCCTGCCAGTCGCCAATAACTCAGTTACAAAACATGATCATCTCATACAATAAAATATAGCATCATGCCTTGACCATATCACATCACAACATGCCCTGCAAAAACAAGTTAGAGGTCCTCTACTTTGTAGTTGCAAATTTTACGTGGCTGCTACGGGCTGAGCAAGAACCGTTCTTACCAACGCATCAAAACCACAACGATAGTTCGTCAAGTTAGTGCCGTTTTAACCTTCTCAAGGACCGGGCGTAGCCACACTCGGTTCAACTAAAGTTGGAGAAACTGACACCTGCCAGCCACCTGTGTGCAAAGCACGTTGGTAGAACCAGTCTCGCGTAAGCGTACGCGTAATGTCGGTCTGGGCCGCTTCATCCAACAATACCGCCGAACCAAAGTGTGGCATGCTGGTAAGCAGTATGACTTGTATCGCCCACAACTCACTTGTGTTCTACTCGTGCATATAACATCTACGCATAAACCTGGCTCGGATGCCACTGTCGGGGAACGTAGTAATTTCAAAATTTTCCTACGCACACGCAAGATCATGGTGATGCATAGCAACGAGAGTGGAGAGTGTTGTCCACGTACCCTCGTAGACCGAAAGTGGAAGCGTTAGCACAACGCGGTTGATGTAGTCGTACGTCTTCATGATCTGACCGATCCAAGTATCGAACGTACGACACCTCCGAGTTCAGCACATGTTCAGCTCGATGACGTCTCGCGAACTCCGATCCAGCAGAGCTTCACGGGAGAGTTCCATCAGCACGACAGCGTCATGACGGTGATGATGTTGCTACCGACGCAGGGCTTCGCCTAAGCACCGCTAAGATATGACCGAGGTGGAATATGGTGGAGGGGGGCACCGCACACGGCTGGGAGAGATCAACAGATCAACTTGTGTGTCTAGATGTGCCCCCCTGCCCCCGTATATAAAGGAGCAAGGGGGGAGAGGCGGCCGGCCAAGGAGGGCGCGCCAAGGGGGGAGTCCTACTCCCCCCGGGAGTAGGACTCCTCCTTTCCTTGTTGGAGTAGGAGAAGGGAAGGAAGGGAGAGAGGAGGAGAAGGAAAAGGGGGGGGGCGCCGCCCCCTCCTTGTCAAATTCGGACTAGTGGGGGAGGGGGCGCGCGGCTACCCTGGCCGCCCTTCTCTTCTCCCACTAAGGCCCATTAGGCCAAATATACTCCCTGGGGGCTTCCGGTAACCCCCCGGTACTCCGGTAAATGTCCGAAACCTCCCGAAACACTTCCGATGTCCGAACATAGTCATCCAATATATCGATCTTTATGTCTCGACCATTTCGAGACTGCTCGTCATGTCCGTGATCAGATCCGGAACTCCGAACTACCTTCGGTTCATCAAAACACATAAACTCATATTACCGATCGCCACCGAACGTTAAGCGTGCGGAGGCTACAGGTTCGAGAAATATGTAGACATGACCAAGACACATCTCCGGTCAATAACCAATAGCGGAACCTGGATGCTCATATTGGCTCCCACATATTCTACGAAAATCTTTATCGGTCAAACCGCATAACAACATACGTTGTTCCCTTTGTGATTGATATGTTACTTGCCCGAGATTTGATCGTCGGTATCTCAATACCTAGTTCAATCTCGTTACCGGCAAGTCTCTTTACTCGTTCCATAATGCATCATGCCGCAACTAACTCATTAGTTACAATGCTTGCAAGGCTTATAATGATGTGTATTATCGAGTGGGCCCAGAGATACCTCTCCGACAATCGGAGTGACAAATCCTAATCTCGATATACGCCAACTCAACAAGTACCTTTGGAGACACCTGTAGAGCACCTTTATAATTGCCCATTTACGTTGTGACGTTTGGTAGCACACAAAGTGTTCCTCCGGTAAACGGGAGTTGCATAATCTCATAGTCATAGGAACATGTATAAGTCATGAAGAAAGCAACAACAACATACTAAACGATCAAGTGCTAAGCTAACGGAATGGGTCATGTCAATCACATCATTCTCCTAATGATGTGATCCCGTTAATCAAATGACAACTCATGTCCATGGTTAGGAAACTCAACCATCTTCGATTAACGAGCTAGTCAAGTAGAGGCATACTAGTGACACTATGTTTGTCTATCTATTCACACATGTATTATGTTTCCGGTTAATACAATTCTAGCATGAATAATAAACATTTATCATGATATGAGGAAATAAATAATAACTTTATTATTGCCTCTAGGGCATATTTCCTTCACGTGGACACTACCGCATCCCCATGCAGGCGGTTGGGTCCGCCGTCGGCATGCTCGTTGCCAACTTTGCCACCGCCTCCATGGGCCACCTCTCCAAGGTAGCTATGATGGGACCCTCAAAAACCCTAGTCACCTCCGTCGATGTCATCTGTCGTGACCCCCTGGCGCTACCCGCTCCTGCTGTTGATGCTTCCTCCCAAGGCCCACCTGACTCCTGCATTGACAAAATCGACGTCTCCTAGCCCACCACCCCGCTGGTCCAGGGGGAGGTCACTGCGGATGCTGGTCTCATCTCTTCGGCGGGGCCGGCGGTGCCTCCTTCCCCGGCGTTCTCTCCCGGCCGACGTCGGAGCGCTCGCCTTGCCGGCATTGAGGCCCCAACCTACACGACCATTCTGCAGAAGGCCACCCAGTGCATGCGCTCTCTCAAGGAAGGCAAGCTCTCCGCTGGGGGGAAGAACCTGATCCCGGCTGCGTAACTCATCGGCATGGCCGGCGAGGTTTCTGCTCCCTTGCCCCGTTGCGACGTACTGGAGCTGGCGGCTGCCTGCGACGTCCCCGTTTCTGCTCTCGATGGTGGCAGCATCAGTGACTAATGCATTGGCACCCTTGGCTAGGCCTTAGTGTGCTCGCAATCCCTAATCGCCCCCCTGGTGCGATTTGTATCCTTTCTAGTTCGGCTCCGACCATAGGTTATTGCTCTCCCGAGCTTGGTTGGAGACCCTTTCCTTCGTTGGCCACCTGTCATTTAGGCCTGCTTTCACTTCATGGTTGGTCCGTTAGAGTGCCCCAGTCCGGCCTTGTATCGCTTGTTTTCTGGTGTTTCCTTAGTTTCCCATGAATCGCAAAACTAGTTTCGTCTTGTGGAATGTCCGTGGTCTTGGCAGGAACTAAGAATGTATTGACGTTAAATCTGCCTTCTCGGGCCTAGATGCCTCCTTCATCTGCCATTAAGAAACTAAACTAGACGACATCTCAGTCTTTAAGGCTGCCTCCTTCCTCCCCCTAGTCTTCTGTAACACCACGGATGTAACATTCCTTATTTGTACTCCAACTCTTGCCATTTCCGGCTACGTGATATGTTATTTCCTCCGTGGTTGGGTTTCTGTCTTTTGTTTTGCATTTTGTTCATGTCATGCATTCCATCTCATGTCATCATGTGCTTCTCATTTGCATTCGTATTCGTCTCATGCATCCGGTCACTTTCCCCGTTGTCCATTTCGCAATCCGACACTCCCACACGCACCCGTTGCACCCCTCAAGTCTCGTTTCGTGAGTGGGAGAAAAACGTTCTCGGAATGGGTCGAGATTTGTCGAGTGGCCTTGGTACATCACCGGTAGGCCGCCTGTCTAATTTCGTTCCATTTGGAGGTCGTTTGATGCCCCAACGGTTAACCGGGTAACTGCAAAAGCCTCTCTATCTTTGTAGCCCAGCACCCCTCCAAAACAGCCCACTAGCCCATCTAAACCACACCTCATTTGGACTCTCCTTGCTCCCTCTACCTATATAAAAGCCTCTGCCCCCGAAATTCGTGGTACAAACCCTAGCCTTCCTCTTCCTCATGCCGCCGGACATGTCCACCCTCGCCGGACATGTCCAGCAGCCACGTCGCTCCGACCAATGAGAGGCCACCACGTCATCTCCGCCGCCCCCGCGCCCAATCGCCACCAGCCACATCACCTCTCCACCTCCTCCACTTCGCCGGGCCCGCCGGAGCCCAACCGCGTCCCGGCGCGGGCCGATCTGGGCCCGACGAGCCCCGCGCCTCTGCCGCCCGCTCGCTCCACTCCAGCGCGTGCGCCGCCGCCGCACATCACCAGATCCCCGCCAAAACCTCGCCGCCGAACCATTCTCCGCCGCCCGCCGGCTTCCCCGCCACGATGGCGCCTCCGCCGCGCCTTTGCACCGCTCGCCGCCGCTGCCCACACCATCGCGCGCCACCTCGCATCGCCGCCCGCCGGCGCAGCCCCACGCCACCGGATCCGCAGCGCCTCCGTGCCGAGCTCGCCCCCTTCCACCGGATCCAGCCGGGATGGACCCGGATCCACCGCCTCTACCTCGCCCAACGCCGATACTCCACGCCTGCCCGCTCGCCGGAACCGGAGCTCCGTCCGGACGCCCCCATGGCCTCGGGCCATCCTCTGCCCCGATCTGGAAGCCGCCGTCCAGGAACCCCGTCGTCCACCGAACCAAACGACTCCACCCCGCCGTACCGCTTCGTCCAGTTGAACCCCACAGTCCAGTTTTCCTCGGGGTATAAAAATTCTGCCAAGTCCCTAATATTTTTATGCCCTCTTCTTCATGTCGTATCTACATGCTCGGTGCTCCGAATCATGCATATGATATATAAACATGTTCGCCTCGTGATGCTCCTCATGTTAGTGTTATTTGCATGCATATTACTGTCCATATTGATGTCACTATCCTCGTTGCAAAAGTGCTATATGATGTTGTCTGCTGAAATTTATCATAACTTACTGATTTGTCATTTTCATTGCGTTTTGTGTATGTATCCTATGAACAAGATGTCTATATGTTTTTCGAGCATCTCCATGCCATCTCTGAAGTGGTGCAAGCCTTGTATTTTTATGAGGTATGTGGTGACTAGCACAAGCATGCAAAGTAGGCTATGTGATGTTGCTGTTTCAGACACTAATTTTTGCTGTGTTTTCCTGTTACATTTTGATGCTATGTTGCCATGTTGCTACCATGAGCTCCATGCACATTTTGAGATAGTTCAGTAAGAGTGTTTTAAAGATCTGGTATTGCTTATCCATTCATGCGTCTGGTTGCAATTATGGAGTACTCTAGCTTGTCATTTCCGTGCTCTACTTTTACTAAATATTGTTCCTGGCAGATTGCTAACATGAGATTCAGCTTTGCCATGTGTTTTGCTAGTGATCCATGTACCCTATGGACTTGCTGTTGCCATGTTTAGCTTCATGATTGTGCCTACTTACTGTTGGTTACCTTGTTATGCCATGAAATGCTTCGTGATGAGTGGCATGAGCTTGCAAAGTTGCTATCATGACTCTGTTTCTGTCATGCTCTGTTTTTCTTCTATGTCTGAAACTGATTATATAACTTGCCATGTTTGCATTGATGCTACCATCTTGTCCATGCATTCTTGGTTAAAGTTCAGTAAGGGAGATTTGTTCTATGTCTTGCCTTTGTTTGCCATGATATACTCCTGTAGCATGTTGTTTGCTAACTCTAAACATTGCTACCTGGTGCTGTTTATACCATTTGGCATATTTGCCATGATCTTTTAGGCTTGTTCTAGTGAGTTCTAGCAGGAGCTCGGTGTCATGGTTTGTAGAGCTTCACGTGTACTTTACAGTTATATGCTTTGTTGTCTTGTTCGAGTGCTTTAGCATAGTTTCTTGATGCATTCTAAGTGCGATGATGCTGTTAAGCGCAGATTGCATCATTCTTGTTTTGCTTGTCATTTGCAAACCGTGCATCCGTTTCTGGTCATCCTTATATCGATTTTGACCAAAATCTCTCACTCTTTCCAGCCGCATACTTGGTTGGCCAAGTTGATGCCTTGATCATCTTTTCCCTTCCGGAATAGCCATATGCATTGCACATCATACCTTGCATTCCATGCCATGTCTTGCATCTGTTGCTTGTGCATTCCACCATGATTGATTGTTGTTCCGTTTCTTGTGTTCTTGCTTTGGGAAGAGCCGGGAGACGACTACGTGAACGAGGGACCTGTTGAGTACGCTAACGAGGAGCAACCTTTCGACAACTCTGAGAACTTTGAAGGCAAGATGACCATTACCCTCGATATCACTTCTATCTTTGCTTGCTAGTTGTTCATTCTATCGCTATGTTGTGCTACCTACCACTTGTTTATCATGCCTCCCATATTGCCATGTCAAGCCTCTAACCCACCTTCCTAGCAAACCGTTGTTTTGCTATGTTACCGCTTTTGCTCAGCCCCTCTTATAGCGTTGTTAGTTGCAGGTGAAGTTGAATATTGCTCCATGTTGGAACATGGTTATGTTGGGATATCACAATATCTCTTATTTTCATTAATGCATCTATATACTTGGTAAAGGGTGAAAGGCTTGTCCTTATGCCTGGTGTTTTGTTCCACTCTTGCCGCACTAGTTTCCGTCATACCGGTGTTATGTTTCTTGATTTGTGCGTTCCTTACGCGGTTGGGGTTATGGGACCCCCTTGACAGTTCGGTTTGAATGAAACTCCTCCAGCAAGGGCCAACCTTGGTTTTACATTTGCCTAACAATCTATAACCTTCCCTCGGGGTTGCAAACCCGAGGGTCATCTTTATTTTAACCGCCCCCCCGGGCCAGTGCTCCTCTGAGTGTTGGTCCGAACCGAGCAGCCTGCAGGGCCACCTCAGGGAAACTCGAGGGCTGGTTTTACTCGTAGCTTGACTCAACCGGTGTGCCCTGAGAACCAGATATGTGCAGCTCCTATCGGGATTGGTCGGCACATTCAGGCGGTCTTGCTGGTCTTGTTTTACCATTGTCGAAATGTCTTGTAATCGGGATTTCGAGTCTGATCGGGTTGTTCCGGGAGAAGGAATATCCTTCATTGATCGTGAGAGCTTGTGATGGGCTAAGTTGGGAAACCCCTGCAGGGTATAAACTTTCGAGAGCCGTGCCCGCGGTTATGCGGCAGGTGGGAATTTGTTAATATCTGATTGTAGAGAACTTGACACTTGACTTAATTAAAATTCATCAACCGCGTGTGTAGCCGTGATGTTCTCTTTTTGGCGAAGTCCGGGAAGTGAACACGGTTTGGGTTATGTTTGGACGTAAGTAGTTCAGGATCACTTCTAGCTTCACGACCGTTGCGTAGCTTATCATCTCACTCTTATTTGCGTATGTTAGCCACCATATTTGCTTAGCGCTTGCTGCAACGCCACCTCATTACCACATCCTACCCATAAGCTTAAATAGTCTTGATCTCGCGGGTTTTAAGATTGTTGAGTCCTCTTGACTCACAGATACTACCAAAATAGTTGTAGGTGCTGATGATGCCAGTGCAAGTGATGCTACCGAACTCAAGTGGGAGTTCTACGAAGACCTTGGTCGTTACTATGTTTCGTTTCCTGGTGATCAGTAGTGGAGCCCAGTTGGGACGATCGGCGATCTAGCATTTGGGGTTATCTTCTTTTCATTTGGTTGTCCGTAGTCGGAGTGTGTGTGTACTCTGAATGATCTATGAATTATATGTTCATTGTGTGAAGTGGCGATTGTAAGCAAACTCTCTTTATCCCTTTCTTATACATTACATGGGATTTTGTGAAGATGACCCTTCTTGCGACAAAACCACCATGCGGTTATGCCTTTAAGACGTGCCTCGACACGTGGGAGATTTAGCCGCATCGTGGGCGTTATAAGTTGGTAATCAGAGCCATCCCCGACTTAGGAGCCCCTTGCTTGATCGAATCGCTGGTGTTGTTGAGTCTAGAAGAAAAATGTTTTGAGTCTTAGGAGTATATATATCGAAGAGTAGGATTCTTTTTACTCCTCAGTCCCTTCGTCGCTCTGGTGAGGTCTCCTGACGTAGATGTTTTGTCTTTCCTCTCCTCAAATTTCACTAAATTTTTTTTAGGATCACGCGGGTATCTTGGGATCGTTCTGATATTCTTGTGATGAGAACATTGTTCTTGGTTCCTCATGACATTTAGGGGTTGTGGCAGTGTCCCGGGGAGTTGAGCTCCGAAGTGTTGCCGTCACAATTTTATTGTTGAAGTTCTGGAATACCTGAGTTTCGCCGATATCGAAAATCTCTTTTATGCAGTTGTAGGTGAGATAACCTCGATGCTACCCAGTACTGGGGCGGGAGTTCGAGAGTATTGCCATAGCTCATATAACGGATGTGATACGTCTCCAACGTATCTATAATTTTTTACTGTTCCATGCTATATTATATTCTATTTTGGACATTAATGGGCTTTATTATACACTTTTATATTATTTTTGGGACTGACCTATTAACCAGAGCCCAGCCCAGAATTGCTGTTTTTTGCCTATTTTTCAGAGTTTCACAGAAAAAGAATATCAAACGGAGTCTAAACGGATTGGACCCTACGTCAAGACATCAACCAGGAGGGCACAAGGTAGGGGGCGCGCCTACCCCCCTGGGCGCGCCCTCCACCCTCATGGGCCCCACATTGCTCCACCGATGTACTTCTTCCTCCTATATATACCTACGTACCCCCAAACTACCAGATACAAAGCCAAAAACCTAATTCCACCGCCGCAACCTTCTGTACACGTGAGATCCCATCTTGGGGCCTTTTCCAGAGCTTCGCCGGAGGGGGCATCGATCACGGAGCTCCGATAATGTGTGAGTAGTTTACCTCAGACCTTCGGGTCCGTAGTTATTAGCTAGATGGCTTCTTCTCTCTTTTTGGATCTCAATACAATGTTCTCCCCCTCTCTTGTGGAGATTTATTCGATGTAATCTTCTTTTGCGGTGTGTTTGTTGAGACCGATGAATTGTGGGTTTATGATCAAGTTTATCTATGAACAATATTTGAATCTTCTCTGCATTCTTTTATGTATGATTGGTTATCTTTCCAAGTCTCTTCGAATCACAGTTTGGTTTGGCCTACTAGATTGATCTTTCTTGCAATGGGAGAAGTGCTTAGCTTTCGGTTCAATCTTGCGGTATCCTTTCCCAGTGACAGTAGGGGCAGCAAGGCACGTGTTGTATTGTTCCATCGAGGATAACAAGATGGGGTTTATATCATATTGCATGAGTTTATCCCTATACATAATGTCATCTTCCTTAAAGCGTTACTCTGTTCTTATGAACTTAATACTAGATGCATGCTGGATAGCGGTCGATGTGTGGAGTAGTAGTAGTAGATGCAGGCAGGAGTTGGTCTACTTGTCTCGGACGTGATGCCTATATACATGATCATACCTAGATATTCTCATAACTATGCTCAATTTTGTCAATTGCTCAACAGTAATTTGTTCACCCACCGTAATACTTATGCTCTCGAGAGAAGCCTCTAGTGAAACCTATGGCCCCGGGTCTATTTTCCATCATATTAATCTTCCAACACTTACCTATTTTTATTATTTTTTATTTTACTTTGCATCTTGATCATAAAAATACCAAAAATATTATCTTATCATATCTGTCAGATCTCACTCTCGTAAGTGACCGTGAAGGGACTGACAACCCCTTTATTGCGTCGGTTGCGAGGATTTATTTGTTTGTGTAGGTGCGAGGGACTCGTGCGTGGTCTCCTACTGGATTGATACCTTGGTTCTCAAAAACTGAGGGAAATACTTACGCTACTTTGCTGCATCACCCTTTCCTCTTCAAGGGAAAACCAACGCGGTGCTCAAGAGGTAGCAAGAAGGATTTCTGGCGCCATCGGGGAGGCTTACGCAAAGTCAAGTCAAGATTTGGACTCCCGACAACGAGCCATTTCTGGCGCCGTTGCCGGGGAGTCTCTGCAAAAGTCAACATACCAAGTACCCATCACAAACCCTTATCTCCCGCATTACATTATTTGCCATTTGCCTCTCATTTTCCTCTCCCCCACTTCACCCTTGCCATTTTATTCGCCCTCTCTTTTCCGTTCGCCTCTTTTTCGCTTGCGTCTTGTTTGCTCGTGTGTTGGATTGCTTGCTTGTCATGATGGCTCAAGATAATACCAAATTGTGTGACTTTACCAATACCAACAACAATGATTACCTTAGCACTCCGATTGCTCCTCTTACCGATACTGAATCTTGTGAAATCAATGCTGCTCTGTTGAATCTTGTCATGAAAGATCAATTCGCCGGCCTTCCTAGTGAAGTCCGCTACCCATCTAAATAGCTTCGTTGATTTGTGTCATATGCAAAAGAAGAAAGATGTGGATAATGATATTGTTAAACTGAAGCTATTTCCTTTTTCACTTAGAGATCGTGCTAAAGCTTGGTTTTCATCATTCTCTAAAAATAGTATTGATTCTTGGAATAAGTGCAAAGATGCTTTTATCTCTAAGTATTTTCCTCCCGCTAAGATCATCTATCTTAGAAACGATATCGTGAATTTTAAGCAACTTGATCATGAACATGTTGCACAAGCTTGGGAGAGGATAAAATTAATGATATGTAATTGCCCTACACATGGTTTGAATTTGTGGATGATTATACAAAAAAATTATGCCGGATTGAATTTTGCTTCTAGAAATCTTTTAGATTCGTCCGCGGGAGGCACTTTTATGGAAATCACTTTAGGAGAAGCTACTAAACTCCTAGATAATATTATGGTTAATTATTCTCAATGGCACACTGAAAGATCTACTAATAAAAAAGTGCATGCGATAGAAGAAATTAATGTTTCTTCTGATCCTAATGATATGCCTTTGTCTACTTTGATTGAGAATAATAATGAATCTATGGATGTGAATTTTGTTGGTAGGAATAATTTTGGTAACAACGCGTATAGAGGAAACTTTAATCCTAGGCCTTATCCTAGTAATTCCTCTAATAATTATGGTAATTCCTACAACAATTCTTATGGGAACTTTAATAGGATGCCTTCTGAATTTGAGACTAGTGTTAAGGAGTTTATGAGTTCGCAAAAGAATTTCAATGCTTTGCTTGAAGAAAAAATGCTTAAAGTTGATGAATTGGCTAGGAATGTTGATAGAATTTCTCTTGATGTTGATTTTTTAAAACTTAGATCTATTCCACCTAAACATGATATCAATGAGTCTCTCAAAGCCATGAGAATTTCCATTGATGAGTGCAATGAAAGAACCGCTAGGATGCGTGCTAAGAAAGATTGCTTTTATGAAAGCGTGTTCTTCTAATTCCTATGAAAATAAAGATGAAGATCTAAAAGTCATTGATGTGTCCCCAATTAAATCTTTGTTTTGCAACATGAATCTTGATAATGATGGGACTGAATATGATCCACCTTTACCTAGAAGGCGTTCCAAAAATTCAGAGTTTTTAGATCTTGATGCAAAAGTTGGTAAAAGTGGGATTGAAGAGATCAAAACTTTAGATATTAATGAACCCACTATTTTGGATTTCAAGGAATTTAATTATGATAATTGCTCTTTGATAGATTGTATTTCATTGTTGCAATCCGTGCTAAATTCTCCACATGCTTATAGTCAACATAAAGCTTTTACTAAACATATCGTTGATGCTTTGATGCAATCTTATGAAGAAAAACTTGAGTTGGAAGTTTCTATCCATAGAAAACTTTATGATGAGTGGGAACCTACTATTTAAATTAAAAATTAAATATCATGAATGCTATGCTTTGTGTGATTTGGGTGCTAGTGTTTCCACAATCCCAAAAACTTTGTGCGATTTGCTAGGTTTCCGTGATTTTGATGATTGCTCTTTAAACATGCACCTTGCGGATTCCACCATTAAGAAACCTATGGGAAGAATTAATGATGTTATTATTAATGCAAATAGGAATTATGTGCCCGTATATTTTATTGTTCTTGATATAGAATGCAATCCTTCATGTCCTGTTATCCTTGGTAGACCATTCCTTAGAACGATTGGTGCAATTATTGATATGAAGGAAGGGAATATTAGATGCCAATTTTCGTTAAGGAAACGCTTGGAACACTTCCCTAGAAAGAAAATAAAATTACGTTATGAATCTATCATGAGAGCCACTTATGGATTGCCTACCAAAGATGGCAATATCTAGATCTACCCTTGCTTTTATGCCTAGCTAGGGGCGTTAAACGATAGCGCTTTTTGGGAGGCAACCCAATTTTATTTTTAGTATTTTTTTGCTTTTTGCTTCTGTTTAGGAATAAATTTTTGATCTAGCCTCTGGTTATATGTGTTTTTATGTTTTAATTAGTGTTTGTGCCAAGTTTAACCTATAGGATCTTCTTGGATGATAGTTATTTGATCTTGCTGAAAATTGCAGAAACTTTCTATTCACAAAATTAATTGTTAAAAATCACCAGAACGTGATACAATATTGATTCCAGTTGCTTCTGATAAATAAACAAATTGTCTAGGTCGTCCTATTTTGGCTGAATTTTTGGAGTTCCAGAAGTTTGCGTTAGTTACAGATTACTACAGACTGTTCTGTTTTTGACAGATTCTGTTTTTTGTGTGTTGTTTGCTTATTTTGATGAATCTATGGCTAGTAAAATAGTTTATAAACCATAGATAAGTTGGAATACAGTAGGTTTAACACCAATATAAATAAATAATGATTTCATTACAGTACCTTGAAGTGGTGTTTTGTTTTCTTTCGCTAACGGAGCTCACGAGATTTTCTGTTAAGTTTTGTGTTGTGAAGTTTTCAAAAAGATTTGATGGATTATGGAACAAGGAGTGGCAAGAGCCTAAGCTTGGGGATGCCCATGGCACCCCAAGATAATCTAAGGACACCAAAAATCCAAAGCTTGGGGATGCCCCGGAAGGCATCCCCTCTTTCGTCTACTTCCATCGGTAACTTTATTTGGAGCTATATTTTTATTCACCACATGATATGTGTTTTGCTTGGAGCGTCTTGTATTATTTGAGTATTTTATTTTTAGTTTACCACAATCATCTTTTCTGTACACACCTTTTGAGAGAGACACACTTGATTCGGAAATTATTAGAATACTCTATGTGCTTCACTTATATCTTCTGAGTTATATAGTTTTTGCTCTAGTGCTTCACTTATATTTTTATAGAGCATGGTGGTGATTTTGTTTTATTGAAACTACTGTTCTCTCATGCTTCACTTAGATTATTTTGAGTGTCCTACAAAACAGCATGGTAGTTTTCTTTGACAATGATAGGCATTCAAGATTATTAAAAAAAGAATTTTTTTTCTTATGAGTGTGTCGAATATTATGAGAAATTTGATACTAGATAATTGTTTTGAGATATAAAGTTGGTGATATTAGAGTCATGCTAGTTGAGTAGTTTTGAATTTGAGAAATACTTGTGTTAAAGTTTGTGATTCCCGTAGCATCCACGTATGGTGAACCGTTATGTGATGAAGTCGGAGCATGATTTATTTATTGATTGTCTTCCTTATGAGTGGCGGTCGGGGATGAGCGATGGTCTTTTCCTACCAATCTATCCCCTAGGAGCATGCGCGTAATACTTTGCTTTGATAACTTGTAGATTTTTGCAATAAGTATATGAGTTCTTTATGACTAATGTTGAGTCCATGGATTATACGCACTTTTCCTCCTTCCACCATTGCTAGCCTCTCTAATACCGCGTACGTTTCGCCGGTATCATACACCCATCATATACCTTCCTCAAAACAGCCACCATACCTACCTATCATGGCATTTCCATAGCCATTCCGAGATATATTGCCATGCAACTCACCACCGTTTCGTTTATTATGACACGCTCCATCATTGTCATATTGCTTCGCATGATCATGTAGTTGACATCGTATTTGTGGCAAATCCACCGTTCATAATTCTTTCATACATGTCACTCTTGATTCATTGCATATCCCGGTACACCGCCGGAGGCATTCACATAGAGTCATATTTTGTTCTAAGTATTGAGTTGTAATTTTTGAGTTCTAAGTAAATAAAAGTGTGATGATCATCATTTTTTAGAGCATTGTCCCAAGTGAGGAAAGGATGATGGAGACTATGATTCCCCCACAAGTCGGGATGAGACTCCGGACGAAAAAAAAGAGGCCATAAAAAAGAGACAAGAAAAGGACCAAATAAAAAAATAAAAAAATGAGAGAAAAAGAGAGAAGGGACAATGTTACTATCCTTTTACCACACTTGTGCTCCAAAGTACCACCATGATCTTCATGATAGAGAGTCTCCTACGATATCACTTTCATATACTAGTGGGAAATTTTCATTATAGAATTTGGCTTGCATAGTCCAATGATGGGCTTCCTCAAAATGCCCTAGGTCTTCGTGATCAAGCGAGTTGGATGCACACCCACTTAGTTTCTTTTGTTGAGCTTTCATACAATTATAGCTCTAGTGCATCCGTTGCATGGCAATCCCTACTCACTCACATTGATATCTATTAATGGGCATCTCCATAGCCCGTTGATACGCCTAGTTGATGTGAGACTATCTTCTCCATTTTTTGTCTTCTCCACAACCACCATTCTATTCCACATATAGTGCTATCTTCTCCCACAATTGCCATTTTTTCCCTATTTCAGAGTTTCGCAGAAAAAGAATATCAAATGGAGTCTAAACGGAATGAAACCTTCGGGAACGTGATTTTCGGAACGAACGTGATCCAGAGGACTTGGACCCTACGTCAAGACATCAACCAGGAGGGCACGAGGTAGGGGGGCACGCCTACGCCCTGGGCGTGCCCTCCACCCTCGTGGGCCCCATGTTGCTCCACCGTCGTACTTCTTCCTCCTATATATACCTACGTACCCCCAAACTACCAGATACGGAGCCAAAAACCTAATTCCACTGCTGCAACCTTCTGTACCCGTGATATCCCATCTTGGGGCCTTTTCCGGAGCTCTGCCGGAGGGGCATCGATCACGGTGGGCTTCTACATCAACACCATAGCCTCTCCGATGATGTGTGAGTAGTTTACCTCAGACCTTCGGGTCCATAGTTATTAGCTAGATGGCTTCTTCTCTCTTTTTGGATCTCAATACAATGTTCTCCCCCTCTCTTGTGGAGATCTATCCGATGTAATCTTCTTTCGCGGTGTGTTTGTTGAGACCGATGAATTGTGGGTTTAAGATCAAGTTTATCTATGAACAATATTTGAATCTTCTCTGAATTCTTTTATGTATGATTGGTTATCTTTGCAAGTGTCTTCGAATTATCAGTTTGGTTTGGCCTACTAGATTGATCTTTCTTGCAATGGGAGAAGTGCTTAGCTTTGGGTTCAATCTTGCGGTGTCCTTTCCCAGTGACAGTAGGGGCAGCAAGGTACGTATTGTATTGTTGCCATCGAGGATAACAAGATGGGGTTTATATCATATTGCACGAGTTTATCCCTCTACATGATGTCATCTTGCTTAAAGCGTTACTCTGTTCTTATGAACTTAATACTCTAGATGCATGCTGGATAGCACTAAGAAAGTTCTAACAAATTGACTATTTGTGTGATAAATTCTTTGAGTTAACGTTGATGTGTGGAGTAATAGTAGTAGATGCAGGCAGGAGTCGGTCTACTTGTCTCGGACGTGATGCCTATATACATGATCATACCTAGATATTTTCATAACTATGTTCAATTCTGTCAATTGCTCAACAGTAATTTGTTCACCCACCGTAATACTTATGCTCTCGAGAGAAGCCTCTAGTGAAACCTATGGCCCCGGGGTCTATTTTCCATCATATTAATCTTCCAACACTTAGCTATTTTTATTATCTTTTATTTTACTTTGCATCTTTATCATAAAAATACCCAAAATATTATCTTATCATATCTATCAGATCTCACTCCCGTAGGTGACCGTGAAGGGATTGACAACCCGTTTATTGCGTTGGTTGCGAGGATTTATTTGTTTGTGTAGGTGCGAGGGACTCGTGCGTGGTCTCCTACTGGATTGATACCTTGGTTCTCAAAAACTGAGAGAAATACTTACGCTACTTTGCTGCATCACCCTTTCCTCTTCAAGGGAAAACCAACGCAGTGCTCAAGAGGTAGCAGGATGCTTTTCGATGGTTGAGGTACACGATTTCCGGAGTTTTTCTTGGTTATGTGTTGACGGATGGATACATCTGGATGTAGGGATTGTTAGTTTGGATGAGATATATTGCTTCCCCTGTATCCCCACCAGTTGCATAACCAGAAAGTTTCAGGAGTTTTTAGGTGGGAATTCAAGTAGCTCCTAGAATATCTTTCCGACAGATGCATGATATGGGATTGGGTAAATCTCTATCATATGTGTTTGTTCCGGGTTATTTTCCAAGCCAAATCCTTTGTTTTGCTTTCGAATTGTGGTATTTGAGTTGCTGCGATGTCAAGTGTTCATACCATACCTTCCCTAAGCGGTGTTCTCATATTTCTATGGGAGTGCTAATCCTTTTTGATCATCGAGATGGTCAGGCCAATTCTTTCCCAACCGGCGTGCTGGTCTTCAAGTGGATCCGATCGGTTCAACATTCGCAAGATCACCCCTCAGTTTTCTCAACGTTGTTCGTTTCATCTGTCCCCAAGTTGCCTTTGTTTTTGAAGGAAATATGCCCTAGAGGCAATAATAAAGTTATTATTTATTTCCTTATTTCATGATAAATGTTTATTATTCATGCTAGAATTGTATTAACCGGAAACTTAGTACATGTGTGAATACATAGACAAACAGAGTGTCCCTAGTATGCCTCTACTTGACGAGCTTGTTGAATCAAAGATGGTTAAGTTTCCTAGCCATAGACATGAGTTCTCATTTGATTAACGGGATCACATCATTAGAGAATGATGTGATTGACTTGACCCATTCCGTTAGCTTAGCACTTGATCGTTTAGTATATTGCTATTGCTTTCTTCATGACTTATACATGTTCCTATGGCTATGAGATTATGCAACTCCCGAATACCGGAGGAACACTTTGTGTGCTACCAAACATCACAACGTAAATGGGTGATTATAAAGGTGCTCTACAGGTGTCTCCGATGGTACTTGTTGAGTTGGCATAGATTAAGATTAGGATTTGTCACTCTGCTTGTTGGAGAGGTATCTCTGGGCCCTCTCGGTAATGCACATCACTATAAGCCTTGCAAGCAACGCAACTAATGAGTTAGTAGCGGGATGATGTATTACAGAACGAGTAAAGAGACTTGCCGTTAACGAGATTGAACTATGTATTGGGATACCGACGATCGAATCTCGGGCAAGTAACATACTGATGACAACGGGAACAACGTATGTTGTCATGCGGTTTGACCCATAAAGATCTTCGTAGAATATGTAGGAGCCAATATGAGCATCCAGGTTCCTCTATTGTTTATTGACCGGAGACTTGTCTCGGTCATGTCTACATAGTTCTCGAACCCGTAGGCTCCGCACGCTTAACGTTCGGTGGCGATCGGTAATATGAGTTTATGTGTTTTGATGAACCGAAGGTAGTTCGGAGTACCGGATATGATCACGGACATGACGAGGAGTCTCGAAATGGTCGAGACATAAAGATCGATATATTGGATGACTAGGACTTCGGAGGTGTTCCGAGTAAGTTCAGACAAATATCGGAGTACCGGGGGGTTACCGGAACCCCCCGGGGAGTGTAATAGGTCTATTGGGCCTTAGTGGAGAAGAGGAGGGGCGGCCAGGGCAGGCCGCGCGCCCCCTCCCCCTCTAGTCCGAATTGGACAACGAAGGGGTGGGGCGGCGCCCCCCTTTTTCTTCCCCCTCTCTCCTCCTTCCTTCCCTCCCACTCCTACTCTTGGAAGGGGGGAATCCTACTCCCGGTGGGAGAAGGACTCCTCCAGGGCGCGCCATAGGAGGGACGGCCCTCCCCGCCTCCACTCCTTTATATACGGGGGAGGGGGCACCCCATAGACACACAAGTTGATCTGTTGATCTTTTAGTCGTGTGCGGTGCCCCCCTCCACCATAATCCACCTCGGTCATCACTACTAATAAAAGGCCTACTAGTGGCGCACCAGTTTTGCCTACTAATGGCGCACTACTGGTGCGCCACTAGTACCACGCCACTAGTATTTTTTACTAATGGCGCACCACTGGTGCGCCATTAGTATCTGGTATACTAATGGCGCACCTGGCAGTGCGGCATTAGTACAGGCCACGGTGCGCCATTAGTATGCCTCCCAGGGGGCCATATATACCCATGTCCCTAATATGATGAATTTGCGGTGTGATGCGCCATTAGTATCCTTTGGCATACTAATGGTGCACGTTGGGGTGATGCGCCATTAGTATGTATATTAGGGATTTTTTTTCTTTTCTGATATTTGCACAGATTACAAAATACATTATTGGACAGAATATAGACAGCACCACACAGCAACAGCAGATTCATCAAATACAATAGAAGATTAGTCTCCGAAAACAATTCATCATATTAGTCTCCGAATTCAAAAGACCGAACAAAGATAGAACATTACAAGTCTCGAGACCGTGAGTAGCGAGTTTGTCTTCACATTACAAGTCGATATCGATCATCTAAACTACCATCACATAGATGAGAGCTGCGGTCATCACAATGAGCATCATCGCGATGAAACTGGTCTTCATCTGGTTCCTCCAACGCTCCCTCCTCTCTCCCGCTAGATAGCGCGCGTATCTAGATTCCGCCTCCGCCCTAGTGGTGTACCCTTTGTAACTGTTACCGCTGAAACGGTGAACCTGTCTCCGACACTCCTCCCAGTCGTCGTAGACTCCGGGAACCTTACCCTTGTACACGACATACGACGGCATCTCTATGCACTAGACAAACAACAGACAATACATAAGCAATATATAAGTATGCAACAAAAGGATCGGAAGAGAAAAGCAAGACATTAATAGCATGATTCATGGTCCTACTAATAAATAGCATCAATTACATCTAAGTTGAACGACTGTCCGAACCAAAGAGACATACAAGTTCATTAAAGTTTAATTACAACATGAGCTAATCAATGTTTCAGAACTACACATAGCATCACTACTTTCGACTCGACTCATGGGACCGGAGCGTGGATGAAGCCGCCGTCTGTCGTGATGGTGATGAAGTCGCGGGCGTTGTCAGCCTGCATTTGTAGCGTTGTGTCTATCTCACTGTTGGACGGTTGATATTTGAGGTAGAACTGCCCCGAGGTACGAAGGACATCTTGATGGATGCTTTCTGCAAACTCCGACTGGATGCGAAAGAATTCTTGTCGGATGTCGACTGGATCCTTCTGACCACCAGGCGGCTGCTTGACGCAGGGGAATGTCGTATTGTGGGTGAACACGTGCCTGCCGTACCTACGAGCTGGCCTCTTAAAGGTGCCTCCAGATGCGGCGCAGCTGGGGAGAGCATCATCAAGAACTTTCTTGATATTTGTGTAGTCTATCTTGGAGTCACGGTCCGGGTCGAAATACGTGGCCATGGAATATTTCGGGCTTAAGAGGATGAGTGTGCAATGTGTGTCACTGCACAGAACAAGGAATGTTAGAAAAAAAAGAACGATCGAAATCTAAGAAATCATATGTTACGGGGCGGTTAGGGGATGACTTACTCGGGAAAGTAAGGCACGAGGACGTTATCCTTATCTGGGTTTGCCAGAATGACGCCTTCGAGGTGTGAACTCGCGACTTGCCGGTCCCCAGCGCTGCCCAAGATCTTGGCACGCATGTAGAAGGGGTCGACTATCACAATGTCCGGGGTCTTGTCTCTAATGATCCGCATATCCATACTCAGCGAAAACAGCCGAACGAAGGTGTAGTGCAACGGATGAAGGTTAAACATAGCAAAGATGTCATCAAACCGCAGGACGATCGTACCCCCGACGGCGCTATCCACAAAGCCCTTGCCCTCTGGCACCTTGGCCACGAAAACCAGGTATGCCACATCATTCTCTCTGAGACGCCGCTTCTCCAAAGAAAGAACACTGTCATGCAGACTCCGCATAGCACCGGTTGCAGCATTTAGCATATTTGTCGATAGCATCGCCCTATCCGCCACATGCACCCTCCTCGAGATATCCTTAGGTGAACGTGGCCCGTCCTGAGCACGGATCGTACTCGGTGCCGGCTGGCTCGCACTGGCGCCCTTGTTAGTCTTTCGTTTCCGTCCCTTCTTCCTGATCTGCTGTAATGGGATCAAGTTCTGCTCATAGACCGCCTTCTTGAGCGTGTTGGGGCTGATAATATTTCGCACGTCAGCTATCTGAGGCTCGGTGAAGGCGGCAGCTGGAGGCGTCTCCTGAGAACTGAACGCCAGACGACGCCTGTTGCAATTGGGTTTCTCCGCCGTACCAGCTAGATCGCGGTCGTCTTTTTCAGGGTTGGGTTCTTGAGAAGGAGGCCCGCAGAACTCGTCACCGTACCCATGTTCGGCAAAGTACTTATCGACGTTGGAAAATTTACCGTCGTCGTTGTCGTCGTCGTCCGGATGCTGTGCCATATGCATGTCCGGATCCTGTGCCATAGGGATGTCCAGCATGTCTGGTAGCGTTGCGGCATTCTTGCCATGGCTTGGCGCTAGCACGACTCACGGTCTTGTCTGTGGGGTGGTGTCCCCCGCCCCCAAACGAATCTGGCTCTTCAGCCAAAGCAGGGGCCAGCTTACGCAGACGCTGAGGGTCATCACATCATCTTCGTCGGCCCCAGCGGGTCGAATCGGAGGTAACAACTCGTCGCAGCCTGGCAGCACCCGAACCAGTTCAACCCTATACAAGGTGGGTGGCATCGGATTACCGTGGAACACGCGGTTGCCCGGTTGAACGATTCTGCCCTTGGCGACATCGACCAACTCGCCGCCCACAAAGTGCAGGAGTGTGCAAGGAACGTCGGCGGCGCCCTGCGAAAACATGTAGGGCGTCAGGGATGCCCAGTCAAAGGCAAGGAGATGCAGTCATCGGCCGAGAGGCTTAGTTACCGTGATGTCGTCGAGCTCGGCTAATGTCGAGGCACCGCCAACGGCGGGCGTGCAACTGACGGAGGGGCCGCGTGCTGGCGAGGTGCCGGTCGGCGTACACCCGGGTGCATTAAGCTCCAATGCCCGTGTCGGCGCCAGAGACACGAATACCGCCTCCGCCGGAGACACCAATGGCGCCGCCTGCGCGTTGTGCGAGTTGCTGGCCGTGAAGCTGGGAACCGGGGGAGGCCCCTGTTGGCCGCCCGCAATCCACGTCGTCAGCCCCTGAATCAAGGTAGGCACAATGGCGGTGAGCGTCGTTCCCAGTTGTTGTTACACTTGCTCTTGGACAATCTCCAGAATCCGCGCCACTTGTGCCTTGAGTTCATGAACCTCGCACGACTGGCTTTCTGAGCTGGTCTTTTTCTCCTTTCGCCCACCAGCGGTATAGTATGACGACCATTTTGTGGACAAGCCTTTGCCGGCCACACGACCAGCTAACGACGGCTTACTGAGCTTATCCTTGTTTTTCATTACGTTCAACGCCCTATTTAAAGGGGTGTCAAAAAGGGAGCTCTGAGACAACCCCGCGCTACTGCTTTCAGCCTCCTGTGGAAGGAATGTGAACCATTTAGAAATTTGGCTTCATTAATTAGAATGCAACCATATGGAGCTAATTACGCGGGGGTGTATTCCTTACCAGAACAAGCTCAAGCGCCCTGGTCTTCGGATCCTTGGTAAGCTCCTTTGTTATTGGGTCCTCCTTGTACCGGGCCCTGACAAAGTTCCTGGTCTGCTTGTCACGGAATTTCTCGAAGCAGGGCGGTAGGCCTTGCTAGGCACGCTCCGCGTCCTCCTTGTCCCATATAGGCTCCGCCACTCTGTAACCGCCGGGACCGAGTTGGTGGACCCCTAAGTTCAACTGCCGCATTTCTTTCCCCCACTGACTTGATTCGGAGGTTGCGCTGCTCTCGCACTTGATCTTGAACTCCTTGTAGTCATCTTCGCTCATCAAAGGATATTTCGCCTTGATCTTCTCATAACTATCACCTTTTTCAATCATTGCCTTCACCGTGCTTCTCCATGTAGACAGGGCCATGCTCATCCTCGTGAGGGCGGCACTGTTCACTTTATTCCCTGAGAGGCGTGTGTTTGCAAACTCAGCGGGGAACTTGTATCGTTCGTGCAGCTTCGTGAAGAGGAGGCTGCGCAAATTCCCTCGGTCCTTATGCCTTAGGTTCTCAGTGTTGATCGAGACGGTGCTCCGAAGAATGCACCCGAGCTGAACCGAGTACCCCTTGACTACTTGTTTGGGCGCCGTTGGATGCCCGTCGGAGTTCACTTCAGTAAATTCCTCCTTGACGGTGCCGAGCACGCTCGGGCGCCGGTCCTTCCGTTGCCTGTTCGGTTGGCTGCCATCGGTGCGTGCGCCGCCATCATCAGTGGTGGCATCCTCGGCGGCACCATCAGTGGTGTCATCCCCGACGCCACTAGGGGTTGTGTAGTCAGGATCGGTGTCTTCCGCGGCGTCGTCCTCATAGCGGTGAGGTTCTTCCTCCAGCTCCTGGGACAGCTCCCAGAATTGCTTGCCGCCCGAACCGCCGGCCTCATTGTTGTGGGCCATGTTTCGCTCTAAATAGGAAAAAAGTTCAGTCAAAAAGTTGGTTATTGTCAAGGAACAAGATCATGGTCTCATCATTTAGGGCTTGTCGACACCGAGGCATCCTAAAAGCTAAGCATTTATCATTTAGGGTTTGTCGACGCCGAGGCACCCTAAAAGCCTAAGCGTACATCATTTAGGTTCTCATCGACACCGAGATACCCTAAAAGCTAAGCTGGGAAGGAGAATTCTAAGATGGGCCTAATCACTTGGCTCTATTGCCACCTATGGTTTAATGCAGCAAGAATAAAGGGGCAGTTGATCCTACTTAATTAAGTACTAAGACCCCGACCCATGCATTAGTCACAAGTACCCCATATGTCCTATTTTTAGCACAGTCATGCTAAAATTCATGGAAAATTTCAGCATGACCTTTGCTGAAAATAGGACATATGGAGTACTCGAATTTGCCGGAACGGAAGTTAATCGACATTCCAGCAAACTCAAGGGCCTCTCGGGGTACAGCAGTAGCATCACAAGTTCAGATAACAAGAGCAGTTCAGCAGTTCAGATAACACGGTGGCTCATAACGCACCAACCAGTCAGATAACAAGAGCAGTTCAGCAACACTGATACAATGCTCCAGCTAACAAACCAAACAAGTAAATCAATTACCACACCAGCAGAAGCATACAGTCAGTCCCGTGATCCTCACCATACATGTCACTATGATAGAGCATTTGAAGGGAAAATCACATGTTAGGCACGCATAGTGATATGGTGCACATTCAGATGCATACTAGTACAGCATGCGCATTCAAGAAGGAAATTTTATGTGAAAATGATGCTCATGCTAAAAACATAGGCCTTCAGTTTCAGTTCAGAAAGTTAGAGGGAAACAACGGTGGGGAGCCATGCAAAACTTGATTAATTAATTTGTTTCTTGGAAATGATGTTCAGGTGGTAACACTCAGAGTATAATCTCCTACCTCAGTTTTTGTTGTTGGCATTTTTGTAGTTAGGGAGGTGTTTTGCTACAAGTCTGTAAGAGAAAATGGGTGGTGTAAGGTGTTCAGATTGCTTATTACCCTCCAGTAGTTTCTTCAGATAGTTCAGTTTCACAGTAAAGGTTAAAACTTTCGTCTTTCTGGCGACTCAAGTATTCTGACAAAGCCAAATGTGATTTCAAGGTGGGGTAGAAGTAGGAGCGTGAGAGTAACTGTTTTCATTTTCTTCCTTTTTCGTGTTTGTTTAAGAAAAACATGGACAACCCTGCAAAAATAGATTTACAGTATAACTAATGCAATTCCCAGTGACACTTTATATTAGATTTGGAATGTAAGAATAGTAGTATTATAGTGCAAATGACAGATGAATTTCAGTGAGTTCTACAGTATAATTGAAGTTGGATTACAGTGTAATATGATAGATTTACAGTGAACTGACACGTAAAACTGCTGGAATTCCTCCATGAATGTTAGTGAGAATTTCAAAAACTCCCACCTCCTAACAACATAACAAACACTAGCTGAACCACTAACTGAAACAACACAATACTGAAAAACATGGACAACCCTGCAAAAATATAGAATGTAAAGGGATGGTTGTTACTTGGCAAGTAGTTGCTTGCCTGCTTATTTCAAATGGATATATGACAAGCATACAGGCACACACAAGTGCTTCTTAGTTCAAAATACTACATGCCAAACACTCGTATGAGGAGAGGATTAACAATGTGCATATTAACAATGATTAGTCAACTTGTCTGTTAGACTGATATTAACTATAAGAACGGATGGATATACCTATATATAAGGAGGCATATTGTAGTTACTCGTACAGATCTATCCCCTATCAAATATTAAAGGATGGAGAACGCACTGTCAGACTTACAATCTTTGCAGATTAGGAAGGCCGGAGAAACTTGCAGGAATAGAACCGTTAAGACGATTGTGGGAAAAATCTCTGCACAACTTGCAAAAGTGAGTGTAAACTTAAAATGCGAGTTCCCTTAACTTGGGGGGGGGGGAAGGGATCAATAAGGGATTTACAGTAGACTGTAAGGGATTTATTTGTTGTATCCATTGTAGTTATGTTGCTCGCTAGTTGGCCGGATGGTATGGGACCCATCAACTGATTCCAACTAACATCCCTGAAAGAAACACCAACACAAGAAAGAAAGAAAGAGAGATCAGAGCAAGTATAAGATTTTTCGATATAAGGTAATATGCAGTTTCGGAATTCGATGCATACAAGTAGCCAAGTTGTGGTATTCCACTGACGTCAGGAGCAGGGCCTTCCAAGCTGCAGTTCCTCAAACTCCTGATGGAGGGACCATACCAATTAGTCATGTGAGCAGAGCATAGAGCTAAACAAAGCAAACAGATGTAGAACATACTTACAGTTTCAGAAGTGTGGTGACATTTCCATAAGATGGAGGAATCGAACTTCCCGAGAAGTTGTTATTGTCTAGCTGGCTGGAATCATTTTGAAAAGACGTAATTAGACGGAAGCGAATGTATATATCTTAAAAATGTGATGTGTTACATGCCAAACACTCACACTGCGGCCACATAGATAATGGCTGCTGCTTAATTACCAGTACTAGTGTTTCAAAACCCATTGCAAACACCCATCAAATCCACACAAGCAAGCGGCCAGCTGGATGCAAGCCCCACTTCACACACACGTTAACAAGGGTTGGGCATGTAGACAAAAGCTCATACCAGACAACTTATTTCAGAGGCACAAAGGGGAGCGAGAGCCACCAAAATGCACACTTGAGGAGGAAAACTAGAAAGGGAAGAAGAGAAGGGGAAGATGGATTCGTACCTCTTCTTCTTCTTGAGGAGGAGAGGGTGTAGACTTGAGTCCGGGCGGCGGCCTGGATTGGGGGGAGCGGCCTGCGGCGCGTGGCCTGGCTGAGCTGAGGTAGAGGCGGTCGTCGTCTCCTCCTCCTCGTCGTCCTCCTGCTGGTCCTCCTCCTCCAGCTCGGGGCGCGGGGGAGCTGCAGTGGTGGGGGCGCGGGGGCGGCGCCGCGGGGGAGCTGCAGTGGTGGGGGCGTGGGGGCGCGGGAGCGGCTGGGGTGGAGTCCGGCTGGGGTCGGGGCGGCGCCGTCGTGTGGGTCGGGGCAGCGCGCGGGTGGACTGGCGAGGGAGAGGGACAAAGGGGATCTGGCGAGGGAGAGGGAGGAGATAGCTAGGGGGGAAACTTACTAATGGCGCACCCCGAAGCGGTGCTCCATTAGAATGTTTTTTTAGATAGCAATGGCGCACCCACGATCGGTGCGCCATTAGTAATCTTTTTTTATATAGCAATGGCGCACCAGCCAGATGTGTGCCATTAGTAATCTTTTTTTTATATAGCAATGGCGCACCAGCCAGAGGTGCGCCATAAGTAATATTTTTTATTATTATTTTTTGTTGCATCTAATAATTTTTTAGAAAATGAATATGAATATGAAATAGTAATAATTTCTTATAAAAACAGTAATAATTTTTTTAAAAATATCATCAAATTTGTTATTTTAAAATATTTATGAATATGAAAAAATATCATCAAATTTATTATTTGAAAATATCATCAAATTTGTTATTTGAAAATATCATCAAATTTGTTTTTTTGCAATTTTAGTTGCATTCATTTGTGACGGTGGAGCGGGCCGGGGAGGGTGCGGGGGAGGGTGCGAGGGGTCGGCGGCGGCGGTGGAGCGGGCCGGGGAGGGTGCGGTGGGTCGTCGGCGGCGGTGGAGCAGGGGAGGCTGCGGTGGGTCGTCGGCTGCGGTGGAGCGGGGGAGGGTGCGGGGGGTCGGCGGCGGCGGCCCGTGGAGCGGGGTAGAGGGTGCGGGGGGTGCTCGGCGGCGAGGGGGACCGGATCTGGCGAGGTGGGATAGCGATCATGATGGAGGGGGGTCGAGATCGAGTGCCCATGAAATTTAAAAATATTCATGAGTTCAAAAAGTGCCCATGAAATACAATCGAGAAATGAAGGCTACAATTTAAATACAATCGATCTTAGCTAGCTATCTGTTCACAATCTTCTTGCCCTTATTTTTCGTAAATGGAGTTCTTCTCTTGAACGGACGTCCTTTAGGTAGGGTGGTCCTGCTTCTTCTTGTGGTGTATGCTGATACTTCATCGTCGTCGTCATGTTCCATCTTCGGGTCGCCGTACTTGTCGAAGTCTTGCTCATTGGCGACTCCATCCATTCCGATGATCTTCCTTTTGCCTCTCCTCACGACAACACGACTGGGCTTTGACGGGTCGGTAATGAAGAAGCATTGGTCCACTTGGGAAGCCAGTACCCATGGCTCATTTTTCGCGGTGACGTTCGCGCCTGCGGTCTTGGATTTGGCTTCGGGTATAACCATGGTGGTGAAATACCGGTCTTCTTTTATGACGCTCTTGGCCCATCTAGACGGAACATCGGGACCTTCTCTCCAGCGTAGCTCAGCTCCCAGATCTCCTCGATCCTTCCGTAGTATCTGTCCTTGTCGTTACCGGTGTAGGATTCCATCGTTACCCCGGAGTTCTGATAACCATCGCTCTTCATGTCCTTTCCCTCGGTGTAGAATGTGTAGCCGTTGATATCGTACGCCTCATACGTCATTAGGTTGTGCTCGGCGCCCTGTGACAAGGCGAATATGAGTTGTTCTTCCGCGGAAGAATCCTCATGTAAAGGGTACGACAGAAGCTTCTGCTTGAACCAACGCGTGAAACATGAGTTGTGCTCTTTGATTATATCTCCGTCCGTCCTCTGTTGGCCTCGGTCATTGTACGTCTTCTCAATAAAGGTTTTGTGCTCTACCACCCAAGGATCGACCACGTCTATGTGTTGTAGCGCGACTAGGTTTGCTCTTTCAAAGTCGGCGAGTCGACCCTCGAAGTGGACATGCATTTCGCGGCGACCCTCACGGTGACCCCATCCAGCGAGCCTGCCGAGGTGCCTGTTGACGGGCAGACCAACGGGGTTCTCGATGCCTAGATAATTCGTGCAGTAGGAGATGCACTCTTCGGTCAGAAAGCCCCTGGCTATGCTTCCCTCTGGACGTGACATGTTGCGAACGTATCCTTTGATGACACCATTCATCCTTTCGAACGGCATCATGCTGTGCAGGAACGTCGGCCCGAGTTGGATGATATCCTCCACGATATGGACCAGCAGATGCACCATAACGTCGAAGAATGCGGGCGGGAAGTACATCTCAAGCTCGCATAGTATCACCACGATCTCTTCCTGTAGCCTTCTGAGTTGCCTCACGCCAACCGACTTCCGAGAGATGACGTCGAAAAAGTTGCATAGGCCAAATAGCATTTCACGGACGTGCGCGTCCATGATCCCACGGATTGCAACTGGAAGTATCTGCGTCATCAGCACGTGACAGTCGTGAGACTTCATCCCGCTGAACTTCTGCTTCGCTGAGTCTAGGTATCTGCTTATCTTCCCCGCGTAACCGTAAGGAAGTTTTACTCCTACGAGGCAGGTGAAAAACTGATCGATCTCCTCCTGACTTAGAGTGAAGCACGCGGGAGGGAAGTCATTTCCGGTCTTCTTGGCCTTTTTGCCTTTGCGACGACTTTCCGTGTCCTGCTTCGCCTCATCATCATCATCATTAGCGTGAAGCTCCTCCCTGATGCCCATTGATTTCAAGTCTGCCCTTGCTTTCGGCCCATCTTTGGTCCTCTCTGGCATGTTGAGCAGGGTACCAAGCAGACTCTCGCACACGTTCTTCGTGATATGCATGACATCAAGGCTGTGAGGCACACGGTGGATCTTCCAGTACGGCAAGTCCCAGAAAACAGACCTCGTTTTCCATACCTTCAGCAGCGGCTCTGGCGCCTTTCGCTTCTTTCCCGGCTCTGGCGCCTTTTGCTTCTTTCCCGGCAGTGGGCAATCTTTCCAATTTTTCAACAGCTCGTCTATTTCCTCGCCGCTCCTCGTACGCGGGCGTCTTCGGGGTTCGGTTTCACCATCGAACAGATCCTTGCGTTTCCTCCACGGGTCATCGTCGCGAAGCCACCTTCGATGTCCCATGAACACGGTTTTTCGAAGACCCGGGATCTCTATCTAGCTGGCGATACGTTGTGTCATCCATGCACCTGACGCATCCAGAAAATCCGTGGACCACCTGCCCCGCGAGATATCCGTAACCGAGATAGTCGTGCACCGTCGTGAGCAGTGCGGCTCTCATAGGGAAATATTCTTTCTCTGCGGCGTCCCACGTATTGGCTGGCGTTTTCCACAGCGTGTCTAGCTCCTCTTTCAGCAGCCCCAGATACAGATTGATGTCGTTCCCTGGTTGTTTCGGCCCTTCAATTAGCATACTCATGTGAATGTACTTCCTCTTCATGCACAACCAGGGGGGAAGGTTGTACATCCACACAAACACAGGCCAGGTGCTATGTGTGCTTCTCTGGCTGCCAAACGGATTGACTCCATCGGTGCTCGCGCCCAGCACGATGTTCCTTGGATCCTTCCCAAATTCTGGGTGTTCGAAGTTCAACGCTTGCCACTGGCTCCCATCCTTAGGGTGACTCAGCATCTTGTCTTTTTTATTTATCTCCGGATCATTTGCGTCATCTTCTCGCTTCTTCTCCTCCCTATCCGCGTGCCAACGCAGGAGCTTTGCTACCTTAGGGTCCGCGAAATACCGCTGCAGACGAGGAGTGATCGGAAAGTACCACACCACTTTTCGAGGAGCTTTCTTCCTCTTCTTGTATCGAGTGACGCCGCACACCGGACATATGGTAGACTCCGCGTGCTCGTCCCGATAAATGATGCAATTGTTCATGCACACATGGTATTTCACGTGCGGTAAATCCAGAGGACACACGATTTTCTTCGCCTCCTCGAAACTGGTCGGGCACTTGTTCCCCTTGGGAAGACGTTCGTGCCAGAATGACATGTTCTCGTCGAAGCATGCGTCGGTCATTTTGTGTTTTACCTTCATCTCCAGAGCCATGAGCGTTACTTTCAGGCGGGTATCCTCGGGCCTGCATCCTTCATACAATGGAGTAACCGCGTCTATCTCCAGTTGATCCAGCTTGGCTTTCTCTCGGGCGGCAGCTCTTGCGTTATCCGTCTGCTTGAGAAGCAGCTCTTGAATATGAGGGTCCTGCACCCAGCCCATCGATGGTCCATCGTCGTCTGCTCCGCCGGCATCTTCATCTTCATGATCATGCCCTTCGTCTGCTCCGGCATCTTCCTCATCATCATGTCCGGCATCTTCTACATGATGACTGTGTACAGCATCACCGTCGTGATCATGTCCTGGAGATTCTTCGTCTTCTCGCCCGCCCGAGCCGCGGTGGTTGTCTTGCTGCCCTTCCTCATTTCTTGCCCGGCCCCCATGGACGACTTCATAGTCATCTTCATCACCTTGCCACCGATAGCCATCCATGAAACCACGCAAGAGCAGGTGGTCCCGCACCTGCCCGGAATCCGGGTCCGCAATAAGGCTCTTCACCTTGCATCTTCGACACGGACATCTTATCTCCGTCTCGTTCTTTTCAAGCATCTCGGCCTTCGCGGAGCTCAAAAACCTATTCACGATGCCTTCGGTCATCGTGCGGACCATGGTCGCCTGCGGGGTAGAGCAAAACGATATTTTAGAACCAAGAAAAAATTTGGCATGACTTTCCCTAAAAATAGGACCAAAAAGAATGCATAGTGCCAAAATTCTCGCCGAAACGGAAATGAATCAACATTCCAGCAAAATATTGGCAACTATCGCATTTCAAATACCGATACCTGCGAACACAAACATATATGCAACACCACGAACATATGCAACACCACAAACATACATAGATCTAGCTAGGACATAAAAAGTGCATGTGCACGTTGTTGGAGGGAGAACAACATAAAGATAGCTTCCCCCTTACTTACCTATCAAAAAAAGGTAATTTAACCACTTAATTTGGATGAATTTATGGTGCAAATGAGGTGAGGAGGAGGAGGCAGCCGAGACAAGCTTGGAGGAGGAGGTGGAGAGAATGAAGTGGGGAAAGTGAGTGGGTAGGTGTGGCTGTCCAAAATATCTAGCTGGTCCCAGGTTACTAATGGCGCACCACCTACAAATGCGGGTAACTAATGGCGCACATGCTGGTGGTGCGCCATTAGTAGTTTTGCAAAAAAAATAAAAAATTGTAGTGGCGCACCAGGGCACAGTGCGCCATTACTAGTTTAAAATAGTAATGGCGCACTATACACAGGTGCGCCATTAGTAGTTTTGCAAACAAAATTAAATAGTAGTGGTGCACTCCGAAGCTGGTGCGCAATTACTAGTTAGAACTAGTAATGGCGCACTGTGCCCTGGTGCGCCATTAGTATGTTTGCAAAAATAAGAAAAAAAAATTTGTTACTAGTGGCGCACCGTGTGTCTGGTGAGCCATTAGTGTCTTTCACACTAATGGCGCACCAGCACATGGTGCGCCACTGCTATATAGTAGTGGCGCACCACATTTCTGGTGCGCCATTAGTGGCCATTCCATCTATAGCCCTTTTCCTAGTAGTGCATATCATAGCGGTGCTTAGGCGAAGCCCTGCGTCGGTGGCATCATCATCACCGTCATCATGCCTTCGTGCTGACGGAACTCTCCCTCGAAGCTCTGCTGGATCATGAGTTCCAGGGACGTCACCGAGCTGAACGTGTGCTGAACTCGGAGGTGTCATGTGTTCGGTACTTGGATCGGTCGGATCTTGAAGACGTATGATTACATCAACCGCGTTGTCATAACGCTTCCGCTTACGGTCTATGAGGGTACGTGGACGACACTCTCCTCTCTCGTTGCTATGCATCACAATGATCTTACGTGTGCGTAGGAAATTTTTGGAAATTATTACGTTCCCCAATAGTGGCATCCGAGCCAGGTTTATGCGTAGATGTTATATGCACGAGTAGAACACAGATGAGTTGTGGGCGATACAAGTCATACTGCTTACCAGCATGTCATACTTTGATTTGGCGGTATTGTTGGACGAAGCGGCCCGGACCGACATTACGCGTACGCTTACGCGAGACTGGTTCTACCGACGTGGTTCGCACACAGGTAGATGGCGGGTGTCAGTTTCTCCAACTTTAGTTGAATCGAGTGTGGCTACGCCCGGTCCTTGTGAAGGTTAAAACATCACATACTTGACGAAATATCGTTGTGGTTTTGATGCGTAGGTAAGAACAATTCTTGCTCAGCCCGTAGCAGCCACGTAAAACTTGCAACAACAAAGTAGAGGACGTCTACTTGTTTTTGCAGGGCATGTTGTGATGTGATATGGTCAAGACATGATGCTAAATTTTATTTTATGAGATGATCATGTTTTGTAACTGAGTTATTGGCAACTGGCAGGAGCCATATGGTTGTCGCTTTATTGTATGAAATGCAATCGCCATGTAATTGCTTTATTTTATCACTAAGCAGTAGCGATAGTCGTAGAAGCAATAGTTGGCGAGACGACAATGATGCTGCGATGGAGATCAAGGTGTCGCGCCGGTGACGCTGGTGATCATGACGGTGCTTTGGAGATGGAGATCAAAGGCACAACATGATGATGGCCATATCATATCACTTATATTGATTGCATGTGATGTTTATCTTTTGTGCATGGGCATTATAAGATGATCTCTCACTAAATTTCAAGGTATAAGTGTTCTCCTTTAGTATGCACCGTTGCGAAAGTTTGTCGTGCCGAGACACCATGTGATGATCGGGTGTGATAAGCTCTACGTTCACATACAACGGGTGCAAGCCAGTTTTGCACACGCGGAATACTCGGGTTAAAATTGACGGGCCTAGCATATGCAGATATGGCTTCAGAACACTGGAGACCGAAAGGTCGAGCATAAATCATATAGAAGATATGATCAACATAGTGATGTTCACCATTGAAAACTACTCCATCTCACGTGATGATCGGACATGGTTTAGTTGATATGGATCACGTGATGACTTAGATGATTAGAGGGATGTCTATCTAAGTGGGAGTTCTTAAGTAATATGATTAATTGGACTTTAATTTATCATGAACTTAGTCCTGGTAGTATTAGCATATCTATGTTGTAGATCAATAGCCCGCGTTTAGCTCCCCTGTTTTATTTTTGTTATGTTCCTAGAGAAAACTAAGTTGAAAGATGTTAGTAGCAATGATGCGGATTGGATCGTTGATCTGAGGATTATCCTCATTGCTGCACAGAAGAATTATGTCCTTGATGCACCGCTAGGAGACAGACCGATTGCAGGAGCAGATGCAGACGTTATGAACGTTTGGCAAGCTCGATATGATGACTACTTGATAGTTTAGTGCACCATGCTGTACGGCTTACAATCGGGGCTTCACAAATGTTTTGAACGTCACGGAGCATATAAGATGTTCTAAGAGTTGAAACTGGTATTTCATACTCATGCCCGTGTCGAGAGGTATGAGACCTCTGACAGAACTTTGCCTACAAGATGGAGGAGAGTAGCTCAACCAGTGAGCATGTGCTCAGATTGTCTGAGTACTACAATTGCTTCAATCAAGTGGGAGTTAAACTTCCAGATAAAATAGTGATTGACAGAATTCTCTAGTCACTATCACCATGTTACTGGAACTTCGTGATGAACTATAATATGCAAGGGATGACGAAAATGATTCCCGAGCTCTTCGTGATGCTGAAATTGACGAAAGTAGAAATCAAGAAAAGCATCAAGTGTTGATGGTTGACAAGACCACTAGTTTCAAGAAATAGGGAAAAGGGAAGAAGGGTAACTTCAAGAAGAACGGCCAGCAAGTTGCTGCTCAAGTGAAGAAGCCCAAGTCTAGACCTGAGCCTAAGACTAAGTGCTTCTACTGCAAAAGGACTGGTCACTGGAAGCGGAACTGCCCCAAGTAATTGGGGGATAAGAAGGATGGCAAAGTGAACTAAGGTATATTTGATATACATGTTACTGATGTGTACTTTACTAGTGTTTATAGCAACCCCTCAGTATTTGATACTAGTTCAGTTGCTAAGATTAGTAACTCGAGCCGGGAGTTGCAGAATGAACAGAGACTAGTTAAGGGTGAAGTGACAATGTGTGTTGGAAGTGGTTCCAAGATTGATATGATCATCATCGCACACTCCCTATACATTCGGGATTGTTGATTCTAAATAAATGTTATTTGGTATTTGCGTTGAGCATGAATATGATTTGATCATCTTTATTGCAATACGGTTATTCATTTAAAGACAGAGAATAATTGATGTTCTGTTTACATGAATAAAACCTTCGATGGTCATACACCCAATGAAAATAGTTTGTTGGATCTCGATCGTAGTGATGCACATATTCATAATATTGCAGCTAGAAGATGCAAAGTTAATAATGATAGTGCAACTTATTTGTGGCACTGCCGTTTAGGTCATATTGGTGTAAAGCGCATGAAGAAACTCCATGCTGATGGGCTTTTGGAATCACATGATTATGAATCACTTGATGCTTGCGAACCATGCCTCATGGGCAAGATGACTAAAACAACGTTCTCCGAAAAAATGGAGCGAGCAACTGACTTATTAGAAATAATACATACAGATGTATGCAGTCCAATGAGTGTTGAGGCTCGCGGCGAGTATCGTTATTTTCTGACCTTCACAGATGATTTGAGCAGATATGGGTATATCTACTTGATGAAACATAAGTCTGAAACATTTGAAAAGTTCAAAGAATTTCAGAGTGAAGTGGAAAATCATCGTAACAAGAAAATAAAGTTTCTATGATCTGATCGCGGGGGAGAATATTTGAGTTACGAGTTTGGTCTTCAATTAAAACAATGTGGAATAGTTTGACAAATTCATGCCACCTGGAACACCACCGCGTAATGGTGTGTCCGAACGTCATAACCATACTTTATTGGATATAGTGCAATCTATGTTGTCTCTTACCGATTTACCACTATCGTTTTGGGGTTATGCATTAGAGACAGCTGCATTCACGTTAAATCCGTTGAGACGACACCATATGAACTTTGGTTTTGCAAGAAACCAAAGTTGTCGTTTCTTAAAGTTTGGGGTTGCGATACTTATGTGAAAAAGTTTCATCCTGATAAGCTCAAACTCAAATCGGAGAAATGTGTCTTCATAGGATACCCAAAAGTAACTATTGGGTACACCTTCTATCACAGATCCGAAGGCAAGATATTCGTTGCTATGAATAGATCCTTTCTAGACAAGGAGTTTCTCTCGGAAGAAGTGAGTGGGAGGAAAGTAGAACTTGATAAGGTAATTGTACATTCCCCCGAATTGGAAAGTAGTTCATCACAGAAATCAGTTCCAGTGATGCCTACACCGATTAGTGAGGAAGTTAATGATGAGGATCATGAAACTTCAGATCAAGTCACTACCGAACCTCGTAGGTCAACCGAAATACGTTCCGCACCAAAGTGGTATGGTAATCCTGTTCTAGAAATCATGTTACTAGACCATGACAAACCTACGAACTATGAGGAAGCGATGATGAGCCCAGATTCCGCGAAATGGCTTGATGCCATGAAATCTGAGATGGGATCCATGTATGAGAACAAAGTGTGGACTTTGATTGACTTGCCCGATGATCGGCGAGCCATTGAGATTAAATGGATCTTCAAGAGGAAGACGGACGCTGATAGTAGTGTTACTATCTACAAAGCTAGAATTGTCGCAAAAGGTTTTTGACAAGTTCAAGGTGTTGACTACGATGATAGTTTCTCACTCGTATCTATGCTTAAAGTCTGTCCGAATCATTTTAGCAATTGCCACATTTTATGAAATTTGGCAAATGGATGTCAAAACTGCATTCCTTAATGGATTTCCTAAAGAAGAGTTGTATATGATGCAACAAGAAGGTTTTGTCGATCCTAAAGGTACTAACAAAGTGACAAAGCTCCAGTGATCCATCTATGGACTGTTGCAAGCATCTCGGAGTTGGAATATATGCTTTGATAAAGTGATCAAAGCATATGGTTTTATACAAACTTATGGTGAAGCCTGTCTTTACAAGAAAGTGAGTGGGAGCACTACAGCCTTTCTGATAAGTATATGTGAGTGACATATTGTTTATCAGAAATGATGTAGAATTTTCCGGAAAGCGTAAAGGAGTGTTGGAAAAGAGTTTTTCAAAGAAAGACCTCGGTGAAGCTGCTTACATATTGAGCATCAAGTTCTACAGAGATAGATCAAGACGCTTGATAAGATTTTTTACCTTGATAAGATTTTGAAGTAGTTCAAAATGGAATGGTTAAAGAAGGAGTTCTTGCCTATGTTGCAAGGTGTGAAGTAGAGTAAGACTCAAAACCCGACCACGGCAGAAGATAGAGAGAATGAAAGTCATTCCCTACGCCTCAGCCATAGGTTCTATAAAGTATGCCATGCTGTGTACCAGACCTATCGTATACCCTTCCCCGAGTTTGGCAAGGCAGTACAATCTTGATCTAGGAGTAGATCACTGGACAACGGTCAAAATTATCCTTAGAGGTCTAAGGAAATATTTCTCGGTTATGGAGGTGATAAAGAGTTCGTCGTGAAGAGTTACGTCGATGCAAGCTTTGACACAGATCTGGATGACTTTGAGTCTCGATCTGGATGCATATTGAAATTGGGAGCATTTAGCTAGAGTATCTCCGTGCAGAGCATTGTATACATAGAAATTTGCAGAATACCTACGGATCTGAATGTGGCAGACCCGTTGACTAAACTTCTCTCACAAGCAAAACATGATCACACCTTAGTACTCTTTGGGTGTTAATCACATGGCGATGTGAACTAATATTACTGACTCTAGTAAACCCTTTGAGTGTGGGTCACATGGCGATGTGAACTATGGGTGTTAATCACATGGTGATGTGAACTATTGATGTTAAAACACATGGCGATGTGAACTAGATTATTGACTCTAGTGCAAGTGGGAGACTGAAGGAAATATGCCCTAGAGGCAATAATAAAGTAATTATTTATTTCCTTATTTCATGATAAATGTTTATTATTCATGCTATAATTGTATTAACCGCAAACTTAGTACATGTGTGAATACATAGACAAACAGAGTGTCACTAGTGTGCCTCTACTTGACTAGCTCGTTGAATCAAAGATGGTTAAGTTTCCTAGCCATAGACATGAGTTGTCATTTGATTAACGGGACCACATCATTAGAGAATGATGTGATTGACTTGACCCATTTTGTTAGCTTAGCACTTGATCGTTTAGTATATTGCTATTGCTTTCTTCATGACTTATACATGTTCCTATGACTATGAGATTATGTAACTCCCGAAGACCGGAGGAACACTTTGTGTGCTACCAAACGTCACAACGTAACTGGGTGATTATAAAGGTGCTCTACAGGTGTCTCCGATGGTACTTGTTGAGTTGGCATAGATCAAGATTAGGATTTGTCACTCCGATGTTGGAGAGGTATCTCTGGGCCCTCTCGGCAATGCACATCACTATAAGCCTTGCAAGCAATGCAACTAATGAGTTAGTAGCGGGATGATGTATTTCGGAACGAGTAAATAGACTTGCCATTAATGAGACTGAACTAGGTATTGGGATACCGACGATCGAATCTCGGGCAAGTAACATACCGATGACAAAGGGAACAACGTATGTTGTTATGCAGTTTGACCGATAAAGATCTTCGTATAATATGTAGGAGCCATTATGAGCATCGGGGTTCCGCTATTGGTTATTGACTAGAGACGTGTCTCGGTCATGTCTACATAGTTCTCGAACCCGTAGGGTCCGCATGCTTAACGTTCGGTTACGATCGGTAATATGAGTTTATGTTTTTTGCTGAACCGAAGGTAGTTCGGAGTCCCGGATATGATCACGGACATGATGAGGAGTCTCGAAATGGTCGAGACATAAAGATCGATATATTGGATGACTATGTTTGGACTTCGGAAGTGTTTCGGGTAAGTTCGGACAAATACCGTAGTACCGGGGGGTTACTGGAACCCCCCGGGTAGTGTAATGGGCCTATTGGACTTAGTGGAGAAGAGGAAGGGTGGCCAGGGCAGGCCGCGCGCCCCCTCCCCCTCTAGTCCGAATTGGACAAGGAAGGGGGGGGGCGCCCCCCTTTTTCCTTCCCCCTCTCTCGTCCTTCCTTTCCTCCTACTCCTACTCTTGGAAGGGGGGAATCCTAGTCCTCGTGGGAGTAGGACTCCTCCTGGGCGCGCCATAGGAGGGCCGGCCCTCCCCCCTCCTCCACTCCTTTATATACGGGGGAGGGGGCACCCCATAGACACACAAGTTGATCTGTTGATCTTTTAGCCGTGTGCGGTGCCCCCTCCACCATAATCCACCTTGGTCATACCATAGCGGTGCTTAGGCGAAGCCCTGCGTCGGTAGAATCATCATCACCGTCATCACGCCGTCATGCTGACGGAACTCTCCCTCGAAGCTCTGCTGGATCGTGAGTTCGTGGGACATCACCGAGCTGAACATGTGCTGAACTCGGAGGTGTCCTGTGTTCGGTACTTGGATCAGTCGGATCGTGAAGACGTACGACTACATCAACCGCGTTGTCATAACGCTTCCGCTTACGGTACGAGGGTACGTGGATGACAGTCTCCTCTCTCGTTGCTATGCATCACCATGATCTTGCGTGTGCGTAGGAATTTTTTTGAAATTACTACGTTCCCCAACAATTTTCCCGCCCTCCCGCCCTTTTTCTTCTTGGAGTCGGAATTCTTAATCAAGTATCCATCTTATGGATGAGAAGTCTCTTCATTATTTTCCTTCTATGTTCTTAGCCGGTGATTTCTCATGAAGATGATCTACAAGTTCATCATTCGTCATTCTCATTTTATTTTCCGGTGGATTCAATTCAAGCTTGCGGTGTTGATTATATTCCTTTTCTTGTTTCAAATGCTTTCCCATGCTGATGCACCTCTTAATCATTCACTTCTCGCTATTCATTTGTTATGGAGTGCTGAAGATATCTCAGAAGGCTCATGTTTTCATTCCTAATCCGTTCAATCTATCTCGAGGTTGTTATCTCATTCAAGCCATTTAATTCAACCGGTGCAATATCTTTCGAGCAATCTTTTCGAAAGGTGCTTCTTTTGAGTGGGCCCTAACCCACAGGTCTTTCCCCAGGATATTACCTGACTCTTCTAATTCTTTCCGGAGTTATTCTCTAATTCATTTCAAAGTTTGACGTAAGGATGAATTATCATCAGTCAATGTCTTTCTCCAAAATCTTTCAAATTCTTTTCATCGTTGGTTCAACCTTTCTAATTTTCATTCCGGAGTGCCTCAACAATTCATGGTGGTGTTTCTCGTCGTCATTCTCGGATTGTGATGACCGAAGAAGACTTCGTCTTAAATCCGTACCTATTCTTCCAAAGATGCATAGTTCAAGATTGATGCCATCCTCTCATAAATGTTTTGGATTGTGACAATTCTTTTCTTACCATCCGGAGCATTTCATGAGTTGTTTCCATTTTATTCCTACGAAGGCCATCATTTCGGGTTTATGCATTCTCAGCTTTCAGCTCTCGTTCTTGAATTTTTCTGGTGCTTCGTTCAAGTATCCTCTTGTCAGCTCGTGATCTATTCGATCTCATGTATCTAAATTCTCTTAAGTATCTTCGTCTTTTCTAATTCTACCCGGTGTTTCGCTATCTTTTTTTTGTTCATTTTGTTCAAGATTCCTCTTTCGTTGTTATCGTATCAATTCATTCGTTTCTTTCCAAATCCTACCGGTGGTTCATGGAAGACCTTCCCAAGTTGCGCTATTTCTCTCTTCAATCTTTTCAAGAAGAATAAGTGACATGCCAAATCCGTTGCTTGTCATCAATTTAAATTGGTGAAGGATACGCATAACATAATTCATATGCTTGTTTCATCCAAGTGATCTAGTTTCTTCTTTCCAGAGTTGTTCATCATGTCATTTTTCTCGGTACGAGATGCTTCATCTTTTCTTTTCCGGAGTTCCAAGTTTTCCGCATTATCACGTCGCGAAGCTCCTTCTAAATCATCACAACGCCTCACCTTGTGTTTTCAACTTCTATTTCTTTTTATCATCCTTTCATTACCGGAGTTCTTCATGGAGGCTCTACATGGATTCTTTTCATCCTTCAATTGTTCTTCAAGATCTCTCTCGGAGTTAAGATCCGCCAAGCTATACTCTAAAATAAACTTGGTGTTTAACAAATGTCTTATTTTGAGGAGTTCAAGTATTCTTCATCCTACATTCTGAAGTGCAAATCTTTCTATCTTATCCTTTGAGGTGGTGTTATGTCATTTTGACAGTTTCCTTCATGTTTCATGATTGACAAGTCGTCAGGAATGAGATATTTAAATCCATCAATCTCTTTGTTGGAGTTATATTGATAAATATTTCACCCAAAGCCTTCAATTGGGAATGTTGCTATTTGTGGTGCTTATCAATGGTCCAAGTTATCTCTCTATCATCTTGGTGTAAGAAGTTTTTCATCTCGTTGGTGTTATCAATTATATTATTTGTTTCCGTAGTGGCAGAATTTCGCCTCAATTTTGAGAAATTTTCCATAAGCCCACTACAAGCTTATTCGTTTCGTTGTTGGTTTTTCCAACAACTCCATTATAACTTGGAAATAACTCCGTTATAACTTGGAAATAACTCCGTTATAACTTCGTTGTTGGCTTGTCATTTGCAAACCGTGCATCCGTTTCCGGTGATCCTTATATCGATTTCGACCGAAATCTCTCAGTCTTTCCAGTGGCATACTTGGTTGGCCAAGTTGATGCCTTGATCGTCTTTTCCCTTTCGGAGTACCCATATGCATTACACATCATACCCTGCATTCCATGCCATGTCTTGCATCATGTTGCTTGTGCATTGCACCGTAATTGATTGTTGTTCCTTTGCTTGTGTTCTTGCTGTTGGGGATATAACTACTGAGTATAAACCGCCCAGGAGGGGCCGGGTTATACCTGTAATGAGTTATCCATATTGAAGCCCATGAAGACAAGGGGTATGGTGCTTTACTACAGAGATCTAAAGCCAGGGCCTAAAGGCGGATTAGGGCCCGTAGACATAAACCGGCATAAGGTGTATGACTTGTTATGTAAGATAAGAAAGGATAGAAACCGAACCGGACACGTTTATGAGCCGGCCGGGATTCTGTAAACCGCCGGGCGTCAAGCTGTGTATATAAGGCCTTGTACAATAGGAGGTGCTTAGGGGAGGTGCTTAGAGAAATAAACCAGACTTTTCTTAAGCACCGATGCTTATTTGTACAGGATAGACGCTTAACTAAGCGTCTCTCCTATAAAAATAGGCGCCGGTGCTTCAGAAAAACCCGGTTTATTTTTTTTAAGCATCTCTCTAAGCACCTTCCATTGTATAAGGCCTAAAGGGACGACCCGGCGGCGGTTCAAGGACAACAAACAACAACTTGAGAGCCAGGTCAAGCGGATTCGCTCCCTGGTCTTTACCTTCACCGCAAGGGGCCGAACCAGTATAAAATGCCTGCATCCTTTGTCCCGCTTTAACCCCTTTAAGCTAACCCGTCGCGATGTGTCGGATGTGGGGTTCTGGCAAACCCTTAAGGTTCGAACCCTGGTGTGCACGCGAACTCTTTCCCTCCTACCGATCTACGCTCTAGCTCGCTAAGATCTCACGGACAAACTCGACGAACTTGCAACACAGAAAGACACGAGGTTTATACTGGTTCGGGCCACCGTTGTGGTGTAATACCCTACTCCAGTGTGGTGGTGGTGGATTGCCTCTTGGGCTGATGATGAACAGTACAAGGGAAGAACAGCCTCCTGAGGTTGAGGTGTTCTTGTGGCTAGGCTCTCGATCGGGTTGGATCAAGCTAAGATCCGATGCTCTACTATGGTGGCTAGCTCTACTTATATAGGCCCTAGTCCTCCTCCCAAATATCGAGCGGGAAGGGAGCCAACAACGGTGGGCAAATTTGAAGGGGGACAGCTAGTACAAGCTATCCTGACAAAAGCGGTCTTCGCCTGCGAAAAGCTCTGGTGGCGACACTGCCTTGGGCTCCATGATGACCTCCGTCTTGCCGTCCTCCTGGTCTTGGTCTCCTCGTACCAATATAGCAACCATTGCCTGATGCCTCGGTACTCTTCGCCTGCACTGGCCTCCTTAGCACCGAAGAGGAAATAAGGACGCCGCACGCACTGGCGCCCGCCTGGTGTCGTTCGTCATGGCTCACGTCACGAGGGCCTCGTGAGGTTTGCCCCGCCTTGATATCTCCGCTCCTCGTGAGCCTGCCTGGCTAGGCCACTCCAGAGGAGGTCTTGCGTCCTCCGCCTCGCGAGGCTCGGACCCTCACGAGGGTCTTGGATGCCTTGTTGATGAAGATGGGCCGTACGGCCTGTTGGCTTAGCCACGCTGTGGGTCGCAGGCAGGCAAGTCTGGGGACCCCCGTTCCCAGAACGCCGACAGTAGCCCCCGGGCCCAAGGTTGTGGCACCCCTATCCGCATGGAGCAGGGGGCCTTCGCACGTCAGCCCAGGATAACACGTGACGCACGACAGGTCCATAATACAGCATTCCAGGTACAAAAATATTCATCAAATACATGTATATGAGATTACATCATTGATGAATACAATTATCTGGCATAGCCCTAAGGCTATTAAATGACAGCGGAAGTCTGATAAAAATGGCGGCGGGAGTCTTGGTTTGGCAGCATAACAAGTCTGGCTGGCCTCCACAACTCACAGGACTGGCAAGATTACGGCCTAGCATGACGGATCAAGCGAGCAATACGGGTACGACCTACAAAACTGGCATGACACGCCAGGTCTGTACATTGAATGTACTTGCAAGACAACCAAATACATAGCATCCAAACAAGCTGCAGACAAAGCAAGAACCGAGCGCATGCAACACCCTATCTCATATCAATTACTAAACATGGCATGATAAAAATCAACCAAGCATGAACAAAATCATAACATCTACTAACATGCCAATGACATGGCATATCAGAACATGATTATAACATTGTAATAGCAAAACATAGAATTTTATCTCAATCATGGCATAACTTAACATGTCAATCAAAGCATAGCATGGCATCAAGAAACTATGCTGAAAATAAACTACCAATAATATCCAATGCAGACATAGCATGTTAACATTATGCAATCATCTTCTGTTCTATCATGGTTCTTTTAAATGCAAATAATGATATATTATTCCAGCAATGCAACCAAACTTGTGCACCGAGTCCCTCGGACTCTCTTATCAACTGTGAGCATCTCTGGATCACAAACACACCACCAAAGTGGTCTTTCTCAAGAACAACTTGTGATCCTTACGGCGATCACAACCACGACCAACACTTGGTCTCCAACCGTCATCCTTACGGCGATCACAACCACGACCAATATTTGGCCCGTGATCCTTACGGCGATCACAACCACTTATCTCATAATCAAAATATCGTCGTGACTCCTCATGACTATCTCATAGTTCAAGTTACCATATTCTTGTTATCACATATTTATTTACCAACTTAATTATTTCGGTTTGTCCTCCATTTCGACCAAGACCTGATAGTGAGCGTCATGAACTTATGCCCATGACCGAGGACGCGGCTATCGATAGATTGAATACACTCTGCAAAGGTAGCACACTGTACCCACCCCACGGAACCCATGGCCTCGTCATCCCATTCGGGTGGACCAACGGCATTCCGACGAAACCAACCTATTGCCATGACGCTCTCCCGGCCACTCCGACCCAATCCAACGGGCTGGTCCTGGGTGGCCCCGTGTCTACCAGACACCCCGACCACCGTCGTGGTCAACTCCCACTCGGGGACACTCCCACTCGGGGACTGGTACCAAAAATCTCAAAAATGAGCAAACAAGGTTATGTCCGCTTACCTGATCAGGGTAAGCACGCCCATAACCTTCCCTAGTGGGACGCACCGGCGAGAGGTCACGACAATAGCTCGCATTAAGGCCTCCCAGAAGGAAAATGTGGCTGCACTAAAAAAGTTCGGTTTGGCGGCACTATGACTCGATCCCATCGATGATGGAGGAGGTTTGTTATTATTAAGTCATTTTATTTCCTTCTCCATCATCATGAACATATTTAACATGAGTGCAACATGACGCATACAAATGCACGAACAAAATATTGAACTCCTCAAGTGCACAACTATAACATAAAGGACACGACAATAGTATATCAACGTTGCATTACAATCCTCATAACAGTTTATAACCATCTCATGCAAATAAAGTAGAGTAATTGCATGGCATTATTAATAATAACATTCTAATTAACATGGCAAAGGTATCATGAAACACAAGCATGCAAGATAGGCATAAAGAAATAACTGCCAATGAAAATGATATAAAACAACTGCAACTACACACACACACAAGGTGCAAGCAAAGTCAACATGCAAGTTCGGGGCTCATGATAAGAGGTTGGCTTGCCTGGGCTCGACAAATACTTCGGGAAGAAGTGTGAAACGATCGCCGAAAGATTTGCCGGAAACAGTTCCTTCTCGGAGGGGGCTGTTTACGGGCAAGGGCAAAAAGGTCATTTTCACTATGTGAAAATATTATGAAAATGATATCAACGGAACGGGCTCGACGAAACAAAGACGTGGGCTTTGGATTCACCTCATTTGGAGTTGTGGGTAAAATGATATGACCGTTTAACTAGCAGGGACCAATCTGTAAAGAAAATCATTACAAACGGGGCCCTAGCAGAAAAACAGATCGCATCTTTCTCAGAAATACGCTTTCCAGAAAGGAAAACGCATTCCGGTCTGAAGAAGGGAAAGAATACGCTTTCGGTGATTGAAAGTGCACTATCCAGCAATACACTTACGTGTGGGGAAAACGGCTTTTTGGCCGGGGCGCCGCCACTTATCCACGCTGGCACTGGGCCAGGCCCTTCGGTCGCCGACAGGTGGGGCCGCGCGAGGAGGGGCCCGCCTGGCCTGGCTTCTTCCTCCTCCGGCTCGGGAGCGAGCGAGGCCGAGGGAGGAGATCGCCTCGACGGCGATTGCCGGCGCGTCCGGCCACCTCTCGAGGCGTACGACCTACCCAGAAGATCAGGGCGGAGAGACGCATTGGATGGTGGTCTCCATTGCCGACGAGAGGTGCTGCAGAGAGAGCAGCAAGGCCCGTGGCAGAGGGGAGCTTCGGTCGCCGGCGAAGAGGGCGCTCCGGTGGGGGAGATGGGAGGCCGAGGCTACGGAGCGTCTCGCCGGAGCATGGGGGATGCGATGGTGGTGGAGGAACGGCGAGGGGAGCTCGGGATCACCGGAATCGAGCGAGACCCGAGGCGGCGACTGTGGCGACGGTGGAGGTCGAGGAGCGACTCCGGGGACAAGAGGAGGGGTTGGGGAGGCGTAGAAAGGTGGGAAAGGCTGCTGATGGTCTCTAGAGGCTCGAGCGACGGGTATTTATCGTCGGGGCAAGGAGGGGAGGAGGTGGCACGCGGCGGGCGACGTGTTCGCGCGTCGGTGACGGCGCAGCGTCGGCAGGCGCGGCCAAGGCTCACGAGAAGCGGCGAGAAGGCGACGAGGGGGAAGTGGACGAGCGCCAGAGAGTCACGGTGACGAGCAGCGCTCGGAGACGAACGGAGGAAGAGGACACCGGGGAGGAAGAGGACGAGCTCACGAGCACGCACTGCTCGAGCATTGGCACGGCTCGTCGGAGAAGAAAATGAAGGGGGCCAGAGGTCCAGGGGGAAGACGACGTCGAGGGGGAACTGTTGGGCATTAATGGCGAGGCCAGAGACGGTCGGGGCAGCGCTGCCGACGAGAACAGTGGCTAGACCACCGTTTTGGCTGGTTGCCCTCGTAGTCACCACTGGCATGGCGTGCTCTGGAGTTTTAACTGATGTAAATTCATGTCTACCGCGTAGTCCTTCCAGCGTGGAGTGTTACCATGGTGAAAGATCGGGCAGAGACAAATGGAGATGAGTGAAACAAGCTCCACAAGTTTGCTGTTGCAAACTTGGCAACATCCTAGAGATTAAACCAGAGAGGGTAAATGGTAAACTTGATGTCCGAGAGGCTTGGGGTAGAAAGGACTACGGTCCTGGGAGTTTTGAGGTAAAATGGACAACTATTTACCATAGTTGTTGTACAACCACCAAAACTGACCCAGAAACTTAATCATGATGAAACACTCATTAGGAGAGATGGATTGGGCTATAACTTGGCAAAGCCTGATGATTTGAATGTACCATGATGCTGTAAAAAGTTCATACCAAATGGACTCACCAAAATGGTACTTCCTGCACAGCTATCATTTCTGTCCAAAAACTTTAGAAAAATCCTCAGGGCAATTGGTCAAGTAAAATGAGCCACAATCTTGTGGAGATAGGTTATATGAGTAGTAGAAGGCCTGGAAAAATTATCAGCCATAATGGAGCAAGATAAAATACACTTGCTTCACAAACTGAAAATTTTGACAAAAAACAAGAATTGCTCCTGTGCTCACATAGTTCGATGAAATGACCTGAATTTGGGTGGAGGATAATGATTTGAGATACTTGAGAGGATGGAAAAGTTTCATCCCATTTGGAAACAATATGTAGGTACTTCCTTCACAAACTTGTGTTCTGGTCAGAAACTTTGAAAAATTTCACAGGGAGCTAGGGTGAATGGATTGAGCTCATCTTTGGTATCCATGGGTTGTTTAACAATGTTAAACACGCTGCCAAATTTCAGCTCAATTGGACTTAGCAATAAAGCACTTCCTTTGCAAAATTTCAAAGAAGGCAGAAACTTGCATTGGATCATGTGCCAAATTTTGAACTGTGGAATCATGATATTAGGATGGAACTAGTGATTATATAGCAAGGACAAGCTCCACAATTTATGTGGGAATTTTCTCTGCTATAAAAATAGTAGTTCCTTTGGAAATTGGCAGAAATGCAATATTGGCATTAAATAGGAAAAGGAAATTTTCCTTATTTAATTATGGCCAATATACTTGCCAGAGCTTGGATTAGGCATAAGCATCAACTCCACCAATTCTCATGAATTTAGGAGATGGCTAGATATGCCTTTGGATTTTATTCCTCAGAAAGGCAAGAAAAGGAATAAATCATAATTCAAAAATATTGCATTGGACTTAGCAATATTTTTGCATATCTAAGGTTAAGAAAGATAGGATGATCTCTGGGATCAATTGGGAGGATCAACAGATCAAGGAAAATGATGGCTCCTTTGTAATCACAAGGGCATATCCAAATTCCAAAAATTTGGAATTAGGGTTTAAGAGGAATTGAGCTGATGCAAATGAGGTCTTGCCCACTGAAAAAGACATGAGCAAGATTTTGAAAGGTTGGAAATGACAAAATTTTCTCAGGGTCATCCAGCAAATTCAGGAGAAAATTTTGAAAATGAGTGCGAGGAGAGAATAACAGCACAAAAATTGATAACCCAATTTTGGGGCTGTTACAACTCTTCCCCCCTTAAAAAGAAATCTCGCCCTCGAGATTCCTAGGGTTACAGCACAAACAAAAGAATAACAACTCCGGAGAAAAACCTCGGGGTTAATTTTTAACCCTTTGGTTAAATTCAAACGAGTTGGGGGCACCGACAAAAAAAATAACGGATTCCTCCACAAAACGTAGGTGTCGAGGTAGAATCAAGGGTGAAACCTGTATCGGGGTAGATGTACTGGATCGAGTGAAATAAAATTGGCAGTGTTTCTCCGGAAATGAAATCAGGAAAAAGAATTAGAGACGAGGAATTTCCAAGCGGAAATGCCTCTGCGGGGTTTCTAGAGTTAGGAATCCGGCACACGGGGTATGCACAGATAGATAGGGATATGTGACTTTGCATCTCCCCGAGTACTGCCCGAATGTACTCGTGGGTGAACCGGGTATGCGTGCAGTATGCAGAAAAATCTAAACTAGCAAACAGACAGAGGCAATAAACATGCAACGGAAAACACACCAGGCAAAATCATTCTACGGTGTTTTAATGCTAGTGGGTATATGTAATCCTGGTATAAATATACTTACACTAGCGCGCATTTTATTATAGACTCGAGATGAGTCAGGGTTAATTTAGTGTATGTGATCTACTATTTAAAATCTTGTTAGCAACACAGTGTCAACCCTGTCAAACATTTCTGCTTGACAGAGAGACAAGCAAAAACAACACAAAAACAAAAGCACAAAAACATACATAGAACACAGCATACGGACTACAACAGTACCAGCAGACAAGAGAACAGGAACGCGCTATGCGCTAAACGAAGCAACTCATCTAGGGATACATAGTTCTACCCTCATATCGAGGATGAACCGATAGACTGATCATCTTACTGCTTGACTGAGGGGTGAGCGATACGGCGAGCGGAAAGGGGGTTTTCATAGGCAGCTATGCGAGACATGCCCGCATGGTGTGGCCCCTTTCCCTTAATGGCGAAGGGCAAGCGGCGCGGCCGACGAAAAATGATGCAGTTTCTATTCGTTCCACGGATAATTAGGCGGGGACAGCGGGGTGAGGACGTGTCGGTCCCGACTGCGCCACCTGTTGATTAACAGTGGCCATGCCGGATGCTGGGATGGGTCAAATCCCTTAGGGCCATTACTGGTTAATGGTAGCGGTGATCTAATACTAGGATGACCGATGCCAGCCTGGCTGCTCTAATACCATGCCCTGTGGCACCCCGATCCGCATGGAGCAGGGGGCCTTCGCACGTCAGCCCAGGATAACACCTGACGCATGACAAGTCCATAATACAGCATTCCAGGTACAAAAATATTCATCAAATACATGTATATGAGATTACATCATTGATGAATACAATTATCTGGCATAGCCCTAAGGCTATTAAATGACAGCGGAAGTCTGATAAAAATGGTGGCGGAAGTCTTGGTTTGGCAGCATAACAACTCTGGCTGGGCTCCAAAACTCACAGGACTGGCAAGATTACGGCCTAGCACGACGGATCAAGCGAGCAATACGGGTACGACCTACAAAACTGGCATGACACGCCAGGTCAGTACATTGAATGTACTTGCAAGACAACCAAATACATAGCATCCAAACAAGCTGCAGACAAAGCAAGAACCGAGCGCATGCAACACCATATCTCATATCAATTACTAAACATGGCATGATAAAAATCAACTAAGCATGAACAAAATCATAACATCTACTAACATGGCAATGACATGGCATATCAGAACATGATTATAACATTGTAATAGCAAAACATAGAATTTTATCTCAATCATGGCATAACTTAACATGTCAATCAAAGCATAGAATGGCATCAAGAAACTATGCTGAAAATAAACTACCAATAACATCCAATGCAGACATAGCATGTTAATATTATGCAATCATCTTCTGTTCTATCATGGTTCTTTTAAATGCAAATAATGATATATTATTCCAGCAATGCAACCAAACTTGTGCACCGAGTCCCTCGGACTCTCTTATCAACTGTGATCATCTCTGGATCACAAACACACCACCAAAGTGGTCTTTCTCAAGAACAACTCGTGATCCTTACGGCGATCACAACCACGACCAACACTTGTTTTCCAACCGTGATCCTTACGGCGATCACAACCACGACCAATATTTGGCCCGTGATCCTTACGGTGATCACAACCACTTATCATCAAAATATCGTCGTGACTCCCCACGACTATCTCATAGTTCAAGTTACCATATTCTTGTTATCACATATTTATTTACCAACTTAATTATTTCGGTTTGTCCTCCATTTCGACCAAGACCTGATAGTGGGACCTACTACAAACTTATGCCCATGACCGAGGACGCGGCTATCGATATATTGAATACACTCTGCAGAGGTAGCACACTATACCCACACCACGGAACCAATGGCCTCATCATCCCATTCGGGTGGACCAACGGCATTCCGACGAAACCAACCTATTGCCATGACGCTCTCCCGGCCACTCCGACCCAATCCCCAATGGGCTGGTCCTGGGTGGCCCCGTGTCTACCAAAGACACCCCGACCACCGTCGTGGTCAACTCCCACTCGGGGACTGGTACCAAAAATCTCAAAAACGAGCACACAAGGTTATGTCCGCTTACCTGATCAGGGTAAGCATGCCCATAACCTTCCCTAGTGGGAGGCACCGGCGAGAGGTCACGACAATAGCTCGCATTAAGGCCTCCCAGAAGGCAAATGTGGCTGCACTGAAAAAGTTCGGTTTGGCGGCACTATGACTCGATCCCATCGATGACGGAGGAGGTTTGTTATTATTAAGTCATTTTATTTCCTTCTCCATCATCATGAACATTTAACATGAGTGCAACATGACACATACAAATGCACGAACAAAATATTGAACTCCTCAAGTGCACAACTATAACATAAAGGACACGAAAATAGTATATCAACGGTGCATTACAATCCTCATAATAGTTTATAACGATGACATGCAAATAAAGTAGTGTAATGGCCTGGCATTATTAATAATAACATTCTAATTAACATGGCAAAGGTATCATGAAACACAAGCATGCAAGATAGGCATAAAGAAATAACTGCCGATGAAAACGATATAAAACAACTGCAACTACACACACACACACAAGGTGCAAGCAAAGTCAACATGCAAATTTGGGGCTCATGATAAGAGGTTGGCTTGCCTGGGGTCAACAAATACTTCGGGAAGAAGTGTGAAACGATCGCGGAAAGATTTGCCGGAAACAGTTCCTTCTCGGAGGGGGCTGTTTATGGGCAAGGGCAAAAAGGTCATTTTCACTGTGTGAAAATATTATGAAAATTACATCAATGGAACGGGCTCGACGAATCGAGGACGTGGGCTTTGGATTCACCTCATTTGGAGTTGTGGGTAAAAAGATATGAGCGTGTAACTATCAGGGACCAATCTGTAAAGAAAATCATTACAAACGGGGCCCTAGCAGAAAAACAGATCGCGTCTTTCTCAGAAATACGCTTTCCAGAAAGGAAAAAACATTCCGGCCCAAAGTAGGGAAAGAATACGCTTTCGGTGATTGAAAGCGCACTATCCAGCAATACGCTTTCGCGTGGGGAAAACGGCTTTTTGGCGGGGGCGCCGCCACTTATCCACGCTGGCACTGGGCCAGGCCCTTCGGTCGCCGACAGATGGGGCCGCGCGAGGAGGGGCCAGCCTGGCCTGGCTTCTTCCTCCTCCGGCTCGGGAGCGAGCGAGGCCGAGGGAGGAGATCGCCTTGACGGCGATTGCCGGCGCGTCCGGCCACCTCTCGAGGCGCACGACCTACCTAGAAGATCAGGGCGGAGAGACGCATTGGATGGTTTTCTCTGTTGCCGACGAGAGGCGCTGCAGAGATAGCAGCAAGGCCCGCGGCGGAGGGGAGCTTCGGTCGCCGGCGAAGAGGGAGCTCCGGTGGGGGAGATGGGAGGCCGAGGCTACGGAGCGTCTCGCCGGAGCATGGGGGATGCGATGGTGGTGGAGGAACGGCGAGGGGAGCTTGGGATCACCGGAATCGAGCAAGACCAGAGGCTGCGACTATGGCGACGGTGGAGGTCGAGGAGTGACTCCGGGGACGAGAGGAGGGGTTGGGGAGGCGTAGAGAGGTGGGGAGAGGCTGCTGATGGTCTCCAGAGGCTCGAGGGAGGGCTATTTATAGCCGGGGCAAGGAGGGGAGGAGGTGGCACGCAGCGGGCGACGTGTCCGCGCGTCGGCGATGGCGCAGTGTCGGCAGGCGCGGCTAAGGCTCACGGGAAGCGGCGGGAAGGCGACGAGGGGGAAGTGGACGAGCGCCAAAGAGTCACGGAGACGAGCAGCGCTCGGAGACGAACGGAGGAAGAGGACACCGGGGAGGAAGAGGACGAGCTCACGGGCACGCACTGCTCGAGCGTTGGCATGGCTCGTCGGAGAAGAAAACGAAGGGGGCCGGTGGTCCAAGAGGAAGACGACGTCGAGGGGGAACTGTTGGGCATTAATGGCGAGGCAAGAGACGGTCGGGGCAGCGCTGCCGACGAGAACAGTGGCTAGACCACCGTTTTGGCTGGTTGCCCTCGTAGTCACCACTGGCATGGCGTGCTCTGGAGTTTTAACTGATGTAAATTCATGTCTACCGCGTAGTCCTTCCAGCGTGGAGTGTTACCATGGTGAAAGATCGGGCAGAGACAAATGGAGATGAGTGAAACAAGCTCCACAAGTTTGCTGTTGCAAACTTGGCAACATCCTAGATATTAAACCAGAGAGGGTAAATGGTAAACTTGATGTCCAGGAGGCTTGGGGTAGAAAGGACTACGGTCCTGGGAGTTTTGAGGTACAATGGACAACTATTTACCATAGTTGCTATACAACCACCAAAACGGACCCAGAAACTTAATCATGATGAAACACTCACTAGGAGTGATGGATTGGGCTATAACTTGGCAAAGCCTGATGATTTGAACATACCATGATGCTGTAAAAAGTTTATACTAAATGGACTCACTAAAATGGTACTTCCTTCACAGCTATCATTTTTGTCCAAAAACTTCAAAAAAATCCTCAGGGCAATTGGTCACTGAAATGAGCCACAATCTTGTGGATATAGGTTATATGAGTAGTAGAAGGCCTGGAAAAATTATCAGCCATAATGGAGCAAGATAAAATACACTTGCTTCACAAACTGAAAAATTTGGACAAAAAACAAGAATTGCACCTGTGCTCACATAGTTCAATGAAATGACCTGAATTTGGGTGGAGGATAATGATTTGAGACAGTTGAGAGGATGGAAAAGTTTCATCCCATTTGGAAACACTATGAAGGTACTTCCTTCACAAACTTGTGTTCTGGTCAGAAACTTTGAAAAATTTCACAGGGAGCTAGGGTGAATGGATTGAGCTCATCTTTGGTATCCATGGGTTATTTAACAATGTTAAACACCCTGCCAAATTGCAGCTCAATTGGACTTAGCAATAAAGCACTTCCTCTGCAAAATTTCAGAGAAGGCAGAAACTTGCATTGGATCATGTGCCAAATTTTGGACTGTGGAATCATGATATTAGGATGGAACTAGTGATTATATAGCAAGGACAAGCTCCACAATTTATGTGGGAATTTTCTCTGCTATAAAAATAGTAGTTCCTTTGGAAATTGGCAGAAATGCAATATTGGCATTAAATAGGAAAAGGCAATTTTCCTTATTTAATTATGGCCAATATACTTTCCAGAGCTTGGATTAGGCATAAGCATCAACTCCACCAATTCTCATGAATTTAGGAGATGGCTAGATATGCCTTTGGATTTTTTTCCTCAGAAAGGCAAGAAAAGGAATAAATCATAATTCAAAAATATTGCATTGGACTTAGCAATATTTTTTCATATCCAAGGTTAAGAAAGATAGGATGATCTCTGGGATCAATTGGGAGGATCAACAGATCAAGGAAAATGATGGCTCCTTTGTAATCACAAGGGCATATCCAAATTCCAAAAATTTGGAATTAGGGTTTAAGAGGAATTGAGCTGATGCAAATGAGGTCTTGCCCACTGAAAAGACATGAGCAAGATTTTGAAAGGTTGGAAATGACAAAATTTTCTCAGGGTCATCCAGCAAACTCAGGAGAAAATTTTGAAAATGAGTGCTAGGAGAGAATAACAGCACAAAAATTGATAACCCAATTTTGGGGCTGTTACAAAGGTGCGCTCGGGCTTGGCTTCACGGCGAAGCCAAGGGTCAAGTTCGGAGCACCGCGGGCCCCCAAAGCCCGCGGCCTCGGTTGACGCGTGGCGGTTCACTGGACGTGGGCGTCTCCGCTTCCCCACGCTGCCTCCGCAACTGCTTGACCTGACAAAAGGCTGGCGTGGGCAGTTCTTGCCTTCATTGCTTCTTCATCGCCTCACCCCAGATCCCCTTTCTCGCTCTACGCCGCTGCTACCTCCAGATCTGCTCCAACCTTGCTCTGCATCTGCCGCCCATGGCGCCGCGCAAGGTCAAGACATCCTCGGCTCCGACTTGGTATGAGCCCGCTCTTGAGGCGCCCATCGTCATAGAGAAGAGCCTCGCCTCCGTGCGTCTACTAACGGCGGGGGAGAGCAATGAGTGGGGGAAGACGGAGCTTCGGCTCGCCTCCGACGAGTTGGAGCCTGAAGGGAGCACCTTCTTCCCTTTCTTCTCGAGCAGCATCGCGGTTGGGTTGGTCCCCCTTTCTCCGATTTCTTTTATGAAGTCCTCGACCACTATGGTCTGCAGACGTTGCATCTTCATCCCAACTCTGTCCTCCTCCTGTCCATCTTTGCCTACTACTGTGAGGCGTACCTGGGCGTGATGCCGTCTGTGGCGCTCCTGCACCATTTCTTCTTCCTCCATGTCAGCGAAACGCACATCTCCAGATGCACTAATTTCGTTGCATGCGGCAAGGCCAACTTGATCTCGAGCACCGGGAAGAGGGCCGACAACATTCGATCCAAATGGGTCATGATGGACGCCAAGCACGCCGACCCGCGTCTGGCATTGCCAACAGCTGCGCCCCCTTCCATCGGGGGGTGGCCCAAGGCGGAGCTTGTCGACGAGCGGGCATCGTTAGTGTTGGCGCAAATGATGACCGACTTGAAGCCGGGCAACGCGAGGGCTGCCAAGGTAATGGGGGCGATGCTCCTGAGGGAGTTCTTGATGTTGCGGGTTGCCCCACTCCAGGCACGCGCGCCCCTTGTGGGAGCTTGAATAAGAAGGAAACAAGACCCGCCTGAGGCCAGGGGACTTGCCTGGCGATGAACTCGACGCCGTCCTGCGCCTCATAGTCGGGGATAACCAGGAGTACCCGCCTAGCGCTTTCGTTCCCTTGTTCTAACAAAGGGACCGGGAGGAATTCGTCGCCTCCAGGCCGACCTTTGATGCGCGTGGGCTGGTGCCGCCGGTGCTTCGGAGAGCTTCTACGGCATATAAACCGGTGGAGGTGTCTTCTGGCGAATCCCGCGGAGAGGGGGAAGAGGAGGTGGACTCGGAGAAGACTCTGGAAGAGGTGGGGGAGACTTCCCCTCTGAGCAAGACCGAGATTCTCCGCGCCCTTCCTGATGATGCCAAGGCCGACGCCCACCAAGGGAGAGGGAGCAACCTCTCGTCCCGACGAGGGGTAGGTCGTCGCTGGTGGCCCGTGGTGCCGCCTCCGCCCCGACACCTCCTGGGGCTGGATCCGGTTCTGCCTCCGCACCGCCTGGCGCCGTCGGTGTCTGAACGCCTGCTCCTCAGGTCCCGATGTTGTCAGGCTTCAAGCTCCCAAGCGGAAGTATGTTGCGGTGGACCAGTAAGTGCCTTAAGATTCGCCTTGTCCTTGTTTGTAGTCGTCATTTCCTGATACTCGCCCTTGGTTGACCAGGCCGACATCTTCGGCGAAGAAGAAGAAGGAAGACGCAGCGGCCGTGCCTCCCCCCGCAGAGAAAGGTGGCAGCAGCGTCCGAGTCTCCCCGGCCCGGTCGTCCTCGCGAGGCCAAGAGGAGCATCGCCGTGTGGAGTCAGCCCCAGGGTCCTGCTAGCTCTGGAGGTGCCGGCGCCTGGTGCGGCTGATGAGGTCCCAGCTGATCCGAAGCCCGCGATCCCCCAGGCCCTGGTGATGATGCCGCCTCCTCCCACTGCTGCACCTCCACTCCTAGGTTCTTCTGCTACTGTTGCTCTGGAGTGTGCTCTTTCAGAGATGACTCAGCTGCAGGCAGATCTCCTGAGCAAGGACCCACGTCTTGTGGTCGGGCGCCTAGAGCAGGCCTCGGGCTAGCTCCACTCCGACTTGGCTGTTCGCGCGGCGCTGGGCCAGGACGCTGCGGCTTTCGAGAAGGAGAAGCACAGTGCCGCCAATGCCACAGCCGATCGTGAGATGGCGCTGAAAGACACCGAGGCCGCCCGTGACCGCTGTCGGGCGCTTGAGGACGAGTTGCAGAGCCAGCGCGACCAGCACGCCGAAGAAGCACGCTGCCGCCAAGCGAAGGAGGGGGAGGTGAAGGCCCGGGAGGACGTCGTGAAGAACCGCGATGCCGAGCTGGCGGAGTTGGAGAAGACGCAGGCCGCCGAGCGGAGCCGGTTGGAAGGGCTGGAGCGGAAGGCGAAGGAGAGGGAGGCCGATCTCGACGCCAAGGCGCATGTCCTGGCCGAAGATCGTGCGGCCTTCGCCGACCTGGGGGAGAGGTCTCGCAAGGCGCTGAAGACGCTCTACGAGCACGGCCTGGAGAAGTCGCTGGCCACTGATGATGACGGCCCTGCCCGGCTGCTTCCTCTCTTGGTGAAGGCGCTTGAGGAGGTCGTTGTGGCCTCGGTCCCATGGCGGAGGCAGAAGCTCGCGTCCTGTCCGGCGATGTCGCCGACCCTCCAGCTGGTGGTGAAGGTGAAGACAAAATTGCTCACGGGGGAGCACCTTCCGCAGGCGACGGCGACGGCGACGTCTAGAGGTGACCCGCGGCTATTCTTCCTGTTCCGTTCCTGCGACATGTATCAGGCCTCGTGGAGGCGTTTAGACTTTTCATTTGGTATTGTGAGGACAATATGCTAGTAATATTTGCTTTGAGATTTTGCAATTTCCTTCCTATTTTCTTTGCGTTCTGCGTCGGTAGAGCCCGGCCCCGCGCATACCTCAACCGCCATTGGGCCGACCGGAGACCAGGACGAACCAAGGAGTGAGGGGCTACGTGACCAGTTAGGCTCCTGAGTCGCGATGCTCAGGAGTCCCCCTTGACGTGCAAACAACATATAGGGAGAGTTCATGAGGGTAGATTAATGTTCTAGGTCGGCAGAGCCCTGCCCCGCGCATACCTCAACCGCCATTGGGCCGACCGGAGACCAGGACGGACCAAGGAGTGAGGGGCTACGTGACCAGTTAGGCTCCTGAGTCGCGATGCTCAGGAGTCCCCCTTGACGTGCAAACAATTTCCATACCTGCCCTCGCCGAGGCCTCGGGAGCGGCGCGCGACGCCCATGTCCGGGGGACCTGGTTGGGTGGCGTGCGCATGGGCGTGACCCGAGCGCAGCCCCCTCATGTGGCTCTCCCGAGGGGAGGCATTGTGGTGAGGCTGGGCGCCGAGCTCTGGGCTCCCTGAGGTTGGTACGACCGTGGGGCCGCCCTCAGTTGTTTATCACCAGTGCGGAGCATAGTGCTTCCGCTTGTGCACGGGCATAGCCACTCCTCGGCAGTGTCGACAGCCAGCGCGGAGCATGGTGCTTCCACTTGGGTGTGGGATGCGGGCCCCCTCCGGGAGGAGCCCCCGGGGCGTGTACAGCCCTGCCCTGACACGTGGCTTGCACGGCAGGGCTGCGAGGTGTATCTGGGCACTCGTGAGCCAGCGCAGCACTCACGAGGCCCTACCTCAAGGCGGGTTGCGCCTGGTCTTGAGTCTTGGTGACTGTATGTTCCTGCAAGGCGGTTAGATGCAAGCGCTCTACGTCCTAAGGTCCCGGCCCTCGAGCGAGCTCAGCCGCCGCTGGTATGGCAGGTCGCGATGCCGTGGTCAAGGCCAGGGGGTGAGGGCTGGAGAGCTAGTAAGAGCTCCTGAGTCGTGATGCTCAGGAGCCCCCCTTTTAACGTGCAAGCGAATTGCATAGGATGAACAGACCCGTGGCGGGCGGCGATCGAGCAGGCGACAGCCGTGAGCAGGCCAAGCATGGAGAGCAGATTAGCTTAGGTAAATGCAGGAAGATACATGCCACTGGGTCCAGCCCGAGCGGCTTGGGGATGATGCAGCCCAAGTGGCGCCCCCAGCAAGGTAAGCTAAAGACATAAGCAAAAGGGATACATGCCACAGGGACGGACCCACGTGGCCTGGGAATAATGCAGCCCGAGGGGCGCTCCCAGCTAACGAGCTTGGAACATGTCACCTGGTTCTGTAGATGAAGTAGAGTTGGTGCAGCTGAAGGCATGCGTTGAAGAAATGACTCCTCATGAGCCACCGGGACCCTGAGCCTCAGGAGGCTGTGGGGGTTCGGGAGGTTCCCTGAAGACCATCTCCATCTCCTCCGGGACGGCATGGTACCTGGCCTCCTAAGCCGCCAGGTCACGCCGCAGGTCGCATTGATAGGCTGACGCCACGCTCGGCAAGCCGAAGGGCATGCAAACGTAGCTGTGAGGTGGGCCCTCGCAGCGGCCCACGCGCGATGGCCAGAAGCGCTCCTGGGATGCGGCCCTGTTGAGCCGTGGGGCGTCGATGTAGACGCGGAGCTCAGCATCCTCGCCTGGATGGGGAGCTGCGCCTCGTGAGCGGCTATCGCCGCGCAAGGCCCTTGCATCTTGTAGTTCCTGAGTGGTCTTGGTGATGAACTCCTGAGTGGTGGGCACTCCTTGCCATGTGCTCTCCTGAGGAACACGTGCCGCGAAGCACGCTTCCAAGTGGTGCCCAAGCGCCTACCTCGTGAGTTTGGCAAGGTCAGAGGCCCTCCAGAAGAGAGCCCCCAAGCCCTGACCGAGGTGGGCGCTGGGCGCCCTTTCCTATGCGATGGAGGGAGGCGCCCCTAGGACGGGCGCGGATCCTGGTGGGGCTCCTACCGCGTCGCCATCCTCCTGAGGTCCTGGACGGCGCGACTGCTTCTTCTTGGGGATGGCCTCCGGAGGGCCTTCACTTCTGCTGTCGGGGTCGTCGATTGCTGCGGCTGGAAAGGCGCGCTCGAGGGAGCACACCGCATCCCTCTCCTCACACGGGACCATGATGATTCCTCCGCTTCCCGGCATCTTGAGGACGTTGTAGCCGTGATGAGTGACTGCCATGAACTTGGCCAGGGCTGGGTACCCGAGGATAGCATTGTACGGCAGGCGGATGTGCGCGACGTCGAAGTCGATGAGCTCGGTGCGGTAGTTCTTGCACTCCCCGAAGGTGACAGGCAGGCGGACCTGCCCTATCGGTGTGGTGGAACCGTCGGTCACTCCTGAGAAAGAATTGGTGGGCTGGAGCTGTTCATATGGCACTTGGAGGTTGTCAAACGTGTCGACGGACAGGACGTTGAGCCCTGCGCCGCCGTCGATGAGGGTCTTGGTGACCTGCACATTGCTGATGACTGGGGAACACAGCATAGGGAGGGCGCCAGCGGTGGCCGCGCACTTGAGCTGCTCTGCCGAGTTGAGAGTGATGGCGCATTGGAACCACTTGAGCGGGCGCGTGGCCTCGAGCTTGGGGAGCACCGCGTTCACCTCGCGAGCGAACTGTTTGAAATGCGCTGAGAGGCTGGGGCCTGGGCGCCACCCAAAATGCAGGCGATTGCACGCGGCTCCTGGAAGCCCCCAGCCCCCTCGTCCTGGTGGTGATCGTCGTTCCTTCTTGGTGGCGGCAGTGGGGGAAGACCGGTGTTGCCGTGGGGGCGATCCTCACGAGGTGGGTCCCTCCAGGCACCCTCGCGAGGTTGGTCCTGCCAGCGGTCCTCATGAAGCCGGTCGCGCCACTCCTGGCGCGGGGCCACGATCGTCCCAGCGTTCGCCTCCTCCTCCTCCTCCACGGCCGTAGCCACGGTCTTTGCACTCGGGGCGTCGACCGTAGCGTCCTTCCCGTATGGCTCTGAGCTCTTGACAGTCTGTCGGGACCACGATTCTAAGTCACACCGATCTAGCATGTAACACCTCATATCACTTTGCAGCCTCACGCACGGTACTCCCACGGGTGTCGCCTTACCATGGCCCGGGACCGTTTGCGCCTTTTGGCCCACGTATATGACAATGTCGCTAGCATCCATATGACAGATAACCCGGGCCGACATGGCTAGTCGTGAACCCAAAGCGGCACTAACGTATGGGGACAGGCATACATGAATCAACATTGAACGTGTCGGTCAGCAGCGTGTGAATCCGGGCTGTAGCACTGGGCTAACAGGACTCCGGGAACCCGGGCTGTAGCAGGCTAGGCAGGACTCCGGATGTCACCGCGTGACATTTCCCCGAAGGGACAGACACAGGAACGATGTGAAACACATGCCGGCCAGTCAAGTGTCCAGAGCAGTAGTGCTGGGCTAGCAGGACTCCGGTGAACCGGGCTGTAGCGGACTACTATGGCTCAAGGAGGCACTAGACTACATTTCCCCATAAGAGAGGCTGCCAAGGATAAACCACTAGATTGTCGGATCCCACACATAGCAATACACGTTACACGTACGCATAACATGCAAGTATGTGCTGTACAACATGGCATCACAACATAACGCGAACTCATATAGATAAAAGGCCCAGAAGAGCCACATAGCATTAAGTACAAATAGGGGTCTCATGACCCATCATTCAGAGCATACAAGCAACGGAAGCATTACATGTCTGAGTACAGACAACTACAAAAGAAAAAGGCTGAGAAGCCTGACTATCTACAAGACCCTCCCAAGGGTTCAAGATCGTAGCTGAGGTACAAGCTACTCGTCGAAGTCCAAGCGGAACTACTAGTAAGACTGAAGTCTCCGCTGCAAAAACATAATTAAAGCAACATGAGTACAAAGGTACTCAGCAAGACTTACATCAGATCCTATCATACATGCATTTGTATCAAGAAGGTAGTGTGGGGTTTAGTTGCAGCAAGCCAGCTTTGACTCAGTGGCTATCCTGTTCTACGACTACGAGAAACTTCTTTGAGGTAAGAAGGCGCACACGAGTCCACTAATCACCACCTCAATACACCACTATGGATTCATTCCCGTCTCACTACGAGAAGCCATCCATAGCACTCACACTTATCTTGAGCATTTTAAAGTATCCACTTCAAGTTGTCTATGTACCACGTAAGCATCCAAGAAGTCCATAACCGAGGACACGGCTATTCGAATAGATCATGATAACCCTGCAGGGGTGTACTGCGTCACACACGCTCTCGCCACTTACCGCCATGTACACGTCATGTACCTCGGCAACCTTCAAGCGGAAGCCTGGCGAGGGTGTCGGCCACGACCTGACTAACCACGCAAGACTCTAGTCCAGGTTTATCGCCTATTCGGGTTCCATCCGCAAGGAGATCCGGCCGGGGTGTCGCTCACGGCCCCAAACGATGTGTGCAGGGTTCCCGAGCCCACCATCCGGGTGCCACTCGGTACACCGGGCCACGTGTGCCTAGTCTGTCCCAAGCCCACCCTGTCGGGTGCCACTCGGTAGAAAAATAGCACTACTTACAAACACCAGAAACTGGTTGCAACTCCTGGACAGAGGTCAAGGCGGTTAATAAGTCGAGAGAGCTTGGAGCGCCCGGAGCCCAATGTGTGGTAGTAGCTAGTCATTGGACAACTTACACAGAACTCGGTTCTTAAGGACGGTCCCAATGAGACAACCCACCATGTACTCCTACATGGCCTCTCACCGCTACCTTTACCAAATCGTGTTCACACGCTTAACTCTCGGCACCAGAACATATCGTAACACTCCAATTCATTCCCAATGAACCAGACCTGACACAAATCTAAGCAATAGCAGGCGAGGCATGGTAGGAACACAACATGGCTCAATCAACTCCTACACATGCTAGTGGGTTTCAACTATTTACTGTGGCAATGACAGGTCATGCAGAGGAATGGGTTCAACTACCGCAGCATAAAGTAGCAGTTGAATCGTTGTTGTCCTAATGCGGTAAAAGAGAGCAGGAGCGAGAGAGTAGGTTTGTATCGGAATGAACAAAGGGGGTTTGCTTGCCTGGTAGATCAACAGGGTGGCACTGCTCCTCAGACAGGTACTCTGGAACACTCTCCGGAGCAGGACCTATCGAGAAGGAACGGTGTCGACAGTCAAAACACAATCATATGCAACAATATGATGCATGAATATGGCATGAATATGTGATGTATTTTGAGCCAATGCATTTAGCATTCAATTTGGAAGAGATCCATTTGAACCAAAGGTTCAAATGCAACTCTAATTTAAGTCCTTATATATGCCATTTATATGTTTTCACTTATACAGTAGGTATAAGTTGGTTTGTCATGCATGAAACTAGTACAGATGGATAGATTGCATTTTTTTGATAATTTTCCATATATAAATTATTTAAATCTGAGCTACGGTTGAATTTCTATGAATTTTAGAAGTTTTACTAATTTTCTGGAATTTCCTGATTTATTTTAAATCCAGGAAAAGGGTTTATTGCGTCAGCACTGCGTCATCATGACGTCAGCGGGTCAACGGTGCTGACCTGGTCAACCTGACGTGTGGGGTCCACACGTCGGTGACACACGTTTTAAACAGAGGGTTTAATTTGTTCTAATTATAGGATTAGGCGCAGGGGCCCACTGTCAGTGTCACAGGGGGAGGTAATTAGTGCGGTTTGACCCGGGTTGACCGGCGGTTAGTCGCCGGCGAGGCCGAGCGCGGCGGAGCTCGTCGGGTTCGTCGCTCCGGCGACCATTTGGGCCGCGGAGGCCACCTACGCGAAGCCCAGGCTCGCGCGCATCCAGTGGGACACGCGGAAGACCGTGGGGTGGTCGGAGCTCGCCGGAGCGCGGCTCGCGGCGGTGGCCGGAGTTCGGCCAAGGGCGGGCGCAGTGCTGCGGTGCACGGGGGCGGCGGCTGAGAGCACCGGGGCATAGCCCGGGCTCGTCTGCATCCAGCGGAGGCGACGGGAGGACGCAGGGTGGCCGGAGCTCGCCGGAGCAAAGCTCGCGGCGGCGGCCGGAGCTCGGGCTCGAGCGGTTGCGGCTACAAAGCACGGGGAGGCAGGAGAGGAGGGGGGGAACCGACGCGGGGGCTCACAGCGGATCGGCGGGCGTCGTTGGAGAGCTCGGGGAAGGTCTGGAGTCGGCGGGGCGGCGATGGGGATCCACGGCGGCCGGAGGCGAAGATGGCGACGGCGACGGCTCCACGGGGCGCCCCGGCTTGCGTGGCTCAGCGGAGAGCTTCGGAGCGAGGAGGCGGAGCTCCTGCGCGTGTCGGAGAGACGAGGGGGAGACGGTGGCTACGGCAACGGTGGCCGGTGGCGACGGCAGCGCTCGGTCGTGAGAGAGAGAGCGAGGGGAAGAGAGAATGGGCACGGGAGAGAGCGAGAGAGGTGCGGGGCGGCGCGTGGCGTCGTTCGGGCGATCCAGGCGACGAGGGGAGAAGCAGGAGGTGGCGCGCATGCGCGCGGGCGGCGAGCGCGTGCCCCTGTCCTCCTGGCGCGAGGGAGGGGACGACTGGCACTGGCCAGTAAGCTGGGCCGGCCTGCTGGGCTGCTGGGCCGCACAGTGCCAGGCCGCAGGTAAGCTCCCTTTTTCCTATTTCTTTTTCTTTTCTAATTTTCTGACATTTGTTTGGTTTAGTAAAAATACTAAACCATTTTATTTACTTATGCCAATTTTTTATAGGGGCTGGTGGTATTATTCCAGAACTCCTCAACAAATGGCATAATTTTTGGACAATATTTTATATATATAAAAATATATATCCAAAGCAAATAATTACTGCATTAATTCCAATGCCCAACATAAATATTTATGATCTCCTAAAAATATTGGTTTGGTTTTTATCTCTGTCCAATATTTTCAGAGAGCAACATGAACATTTTCTTGGACCCTTTTGGAGCAATTTTTATCTGGGACATTTCCAGAAATGATTCTGAGGGTTTCACAGATCCCCATTTCAAATTTAAATGAAATTTAGACATGATGCACACATGACTAGCTAGTCTAGGTCATACCAGAACTAGGGACGTGACAACTCGCCCCCACTTGCAAGAATCTCGTCCCGAGATTCAGGGGTCGATGGAAAGAAGGTGGGGTACTCCAGTCGAAGACGATCTTCTCGCTCCCAAGTAGCTTCTCTCTCAGAATGATGAGACCACTGAACCTTGAGAAACTTGATGTTCTGACGTCGGGTGACACGCTCTGCTTGATCAAGAATGCGAATAGGGTACTCTCGGTATGTGAGGTTATCTTGGAGATCAAGCGTTTCATGGTCCACTCCGCGGATGGGATCCGAGAAGCAACGCCTGAGTTGAGAGACGTGGAAGACATCATGGACTCGATATAGATGTGGGGGTAGTTCTAACTGATAGGCAACCTCTCCTCGTTTAGCGAGAATGCGAAAAGGACCAATGTAACGAGGAGCCAACTTGCCCTTGATACCGAAACGATGGGTAGCCTTTAGGGGAGTAACCCGAAGGTAAGCCTTGTCGCCAACTTCATAAGCCACTTCCTTATGACGACGGTCATACTGGCTCTTTTGGCGAGATTGGGCTGTTTTCAAATTCTCACGAATGATGCGAACTTGCTCTTCTGCTTCCTGGATCATGTCCGGTCCAAAGAATTGTCTTTCACCGGTTTCTGACCAGTTCAAAGGTGTTCGACATCTTCGTCCATACAGAATCTCGAAAGGAGCTTTCTTAAGACTGGATTGATAGCTATTGTTATAAGCAAACTCGGCGAAAGGTAGGCATTTCTCCCAATCCATACCGAATGAGATAACGCAAGCTCTAAGCATGTCTTCGAGAATTTGGTTGACCCTTTCCACCTGACCACTTGATTGAGGGTGGAAAGCGGTACTGAAGGAAAGATGGGTGCCCATGGCAGTTTGGAAACTCTCCCAGAAATGAGAAGTGAAGAGACTACCACGGGCTGAATTGATCTCTAGTGGAACACCATGAAGTGACACTATTCGAGAAATATATAAGTCAGCGAGCTGACTAGCTGTGATACTCTCTCGAACAGGTAGGAAGTGAGCCACTTTGGAAAGACGATCAATGACTACGAAAATAGCGTTATTCCCTTTCTTGGTCCTGGGAAAACCGGTGATGAAGTCCATACCAACTTTATCCCATTTCCACTCAGGAATGGCTAAAGGCTGAAGGGTGCCAGCAGGTCTTTGATGTTCTGCCTTAACACGACGACAAACGTCACAATTAGCTATGAACTCAGCAATTTCTCTCTTCATCCTAGTCCACCAGAACCTCTGGCTTAGGTCCTGATACATCTTAGTACTACCGGGATGAATCGTGAGAGGGGATTCATGTGCCTCCTTAAGGATCAATTGTCGCAGATGTTGATTCTTGGGAACCACCAAGCGATTCTCAAAGAAAACAGCACCTCGATCATCCATAGAGAAACATCCACCAACTCCCTTATTAATGTTTCTCTTGATCCGGGAAATTCCCGTATCCTACTTCTGAGCAGAGATGATCTGATCCACAAGAGTAGGTTTCGCCACCAAGGTAGAAAGGAATCCTTGAGGAGCAATGTGAAGATTAAGCTTACTGAATTCCTCATGGAGAAGTGGTTGGCCCTGCTGCAACATAAGATTGTTGCAATAGGACTTACGACTTAGTGCATCAGCCATGACATTGCCCTTGCCTGGGGTGTAGGTAATCCCTAAGTCGTAATCTGAGATCAACTCCAACCAACGTCTTTGTCTAAGGTTCAAATCTGGTTGGGTGAAAATATACTTGAGACTCTGGTGATCGGTGTAAATCTCGCAACGGTTACCGAGAAGGTAATGTCGCCATGTCTTAAGAGCATAGACTACGGCTGCAAGCTCTAGATCATGTGTAGGATAGTTCTCCTCATGTGGATGCAACTGTCGAGATGCATAGGCAATCACATGATGATCCTGCATAAGAATGCAGCCTAGTCCCTGTCGTGAGGCGTCGCAGTAGATAACAAAGTCTTTAGTGAAATCCGGTGGCACAAGTATGGGAGTAGAAGTCAGGCGTCTTTTCAGTTCCTGAAAACTATATTCACACTGTGGGGACCACTCAAACTTTTTATCTTTCTTGAGAAGTTCCGTGAGGGGTTTGGCTACTTTGGAGAAGTTTTCAACGAAGCGGTGACAATAACTGGCTAGACCAAGGAAACTCCTAACTTGTTTAACTGTTTCAGGTGGAGTCCAATCAAGAACGGCCTGAACTCTCTCAGGATTGACAGCAATGCCCTTACCAGAGATCACGTGGCCTAGGTAGGTCACTTCTGGCAACCAAAATTCGCACTTGGAGAACTTGGCATAAAGGCGGTGCTCTCTGAGTTTTTCTAACACAAGTCTAAGATGTTCGGCATGCTCTTCCTCGTTCTTCGAGTAGATAAGGATATCATCGAGGTAAACCACGACGAACTTATCTAAGTACTCCATGAAGATCGAGTTCATCAAGCGGGAGAAGGTAGCTGGAGCATTGGTTAGACCAAAGGACATGACGGTGTACTCGTACTGGCCATAACGAGTGACAAAAGCCGTCTTAGGAATGTCCCCGTTTCTAATCTTGATTTGATGGTAGCCTAACCTCAAATCCATCTTGGAAAAGACCGAGGATCCAGCGAGTTGATCATACAGGTCGTTGATCCTGGGGAGCGGATACTTGTTCTTTATCGTGACCAAATTAACGGGACGATAGTCTACAACCATCCGGTCCGTACCATCCTTCTTCCTGACGAAGAGGACGGGGCAAGCCCAAGGAGAAGAACTAGGTCGGATGAAACCCTTTTGCAAGGACTCATCAAGTTGTTTCTTAAGCTCAGCTAGTTCTAAAGGTGCCATCTTGTAAGGTCTCCTAGAAATTGGGGCGGTTCCTGGGATAAGATCTATGACAAACTCTACATCCCTGTCAGGTGGAATACCTGGCAGTTCTTCTGGAAAGACATCCGGAAAGTCACGGACTACCGGGATATCTTCAAGGTCTGGAAGAGGACTGGCATTAAGAGAATAGAGTTGACGCTTTGCAACTCTGGTGGAGACAGTGACTAACTTACCAGATGGGTGTGTGAGCTGAACAGACCTGGTGTAACAATCAATCTTGGCATGATGAGCTGTCATCCAGTCCATACCCAAGATGATGTTAATATCTGTGGACTTGAGGGCTATAAGTGAGGCAAGGAATACAAGTCTGTCAACAAGGATTTCGTTACCATGGCTTATTCTGGTAGTTTGCCATCTAGACCCTGGAGTTTGGATTTCAAGTGGAGTTGGCATATCACAAAATGACATGTCGTGCAAACGAGCATAGCCTTCAGAGATGAAGGAGTGAGATGCTCCAGTATCGAATAGAACCGAAGCTGGATGGCAATTGACAAGGAGTGTACCAAGAACGACATCCGGATCATCATGAGCGTCTTTAGCTGAGGCGTGATGCACACGTCCACGCTCAGTGGGAGCTGACTTGACACTGATCATCTTGCGTGATGGCTTACCACTGCCAACAGACTTCTCAGGCAGGGGTGGGGCATAGTTAGTTTGAGAGCAGTCACGTGCATAGTGTCCTGGCTTCCCACATGTGAAGCAAGTCCCTGAAGTTGGATGTGGACCTGCATTGACAAGCGGTCTACCAGTAGGCCTGGGTGGAGCATACTGCTGAACTGGGTGAGGCGGCACATAAGATGGCCTCGGTGCATATCCAGGTGGAAGAGCGGAGTTCGGAACCCAAATCCGGCGCTTATGAGAACTAGAGCCAGAGGAAGAAACCAAATCACGGGTGTGCTTACGAGACTCCTCGTATGTGAGCTGAGCTGTCTCCGCATTAATGGCCTTGTTCACAAGAGCCTGGAAAGTATTGCAATGGTGCAAGTGGAGATCACGACGCAACTTGGGGTTGAGACCCTTCCGGAACCTAGCCTGCTTCTTAGCGTCCGTGGACACTTCTTCTGTAGCATAGCGGGCGAGGTTCTCAAACTCTCTACTGTAAGCATCAACAGCCATCTTACCCTGGGTGAAACTACAGAACTCTTCTCTCTTGCGGTCAATGAGAGCCTGAGGAATGTGATGCTCGCGAAAAGCCTCAGTGAAATCTCTCCAGGTCGGTATCTGGCCAGCTGGAAGCATAGCCTCATAGTTCTGCCACCAAAGACTAGCAGGACCTTCCAGGTGATATGCAGCATAAGTGACCTTGTCACCTTCAGCTACGTTCGCAGAACGCAACTTGTGTGTGATACTACGGAGCCAGTCATCTGCATCGAGTGGTTCAATGGAATGATGGAAGGTAGGTGGTTTCAAACCAATGAAATCATAGATGGTCGCTGACTCTTTGCACTGGGGTGCGGTGTTCTCCTCGATACGTGCTAACAAGCGGTTAGACTCATGCTTGTTCCTCTCCATCTCTAACATAAACTCTGCCAACGAAGGCTGGTCGGGAGGATCCTCCTCATCCCTACCACCTCCGTGGTTCAGGCAACGAGCAACAGAACTTCGGTTAACTGACGACATCCTGAGAAGCGGAACCAAGGACGAGGTCAACAACAACTATAGAATGCAACATGTAGCATAAGGAAATTTAGTATCTCTCAAACCCCTAGGACAAATCTGGCAGCATAACGGCAGTAAAATGCTCAAAATGAGACATTCTGCAAAGGACGGGGTAGCACCAAACTCAACATCATCACTCAAGGTTCTGAGATATTACTAAACAGGCTACACTGGGGGTACTCAAGCTGGGATATGACTCTGATCAACCAATCCTAAGAGACTACAGTGTAGTAACACGTGATCCTGATAGACAGAAGAGGAAGCCTAGTTCCTTAACCCCGTAGGAAAGATAGGATGACTCAGATAAGAAGGCATGAGGTAAAAGGAGTAAAAGAGCCTTACGTTCCCTTCCACAATCAATTCCCTTACATAACTAAAGAATTTCTTGACTCAACTTCGACCAGGTTGGCTTGGAAATCCTACAGGCAGTCAGGCTCTGATACCAAAGCTGTCGGGACCCCGATTCTAAGTCACACCGATCTAGCATGTAACACCTCATATCACTTTGCAGCCTCACGCAGGGTACTCCCACGGGTGTCGCCTTACCATGGCCCGGGACCGTTTGCGCCTTTTGGCCCACGTATATGACAATGTCGCTAGCATCCATATGACAGATAACCCGGGCCGACATGGCTAGTCGTGAACCCAAAGCGGCACTAACGTATGGGGACAGGCATACATGAATCAACATTGAACGTGTCGGTCAGCAGCGTGTGAATCCGGGCTGTAGCACTGGGCTAACAGGACTCCGGGAACCCGGGCTGTAGCAGGCTAGGCAGGACTCCGGATGTCACCGCGTGACATTTCCCCGAAGGGACAGACACAGGAACGATGTGAAACACATGCCGGCCAGTCAAGTGTCCAGAGCAGTAGTGCTGGGCTAGCAGGACTCCGGTGAACCGGGCTGTAGCGGACTACTATGGCTCAAGGAGGCACTAGACTACATTTCCCCATAAGAGAGGCTGCCAAGGATAAACCACTAGATTGTCGGATCCCACACATAGCAATACACGTTACACGTACGCATAACATGCAAGTATGTGCTGTACAACATGGCATCACAACATAACGCGAACTCATATAGATAAAAGGCCCGGAAGAGCCACATAGCATTAAGTACAAACAGGGGTCTCATGACCCATCATTCAGAGCATACAAGCAACGGAAGCATTACATGTCTGAGTACAGACAACTACAAAAGAAAAAGGCTGAGAAGACTGACTATCTACAAGACCCTCCCAAGGGTTCAAGATCGTAGCTGAGGTACAAGCTACTCGTCGAAGTCCAAGCGGAACTACTAGTAAGACTGAAGTCTCCGCTGCAAAAACATAATTAAAGCAACATGAGTACAAAGGTACTCAGCAAGACTTACATCAGATCCTATCATACATGCATTTGTATCAAGAAGGTAGTGTGGGGTTTAGTTGCAGCAAGCCAGCTTTGACTCAGTGGCTATCCTGTTCTACGACTACGAGAAACTTCTTTGAGGTAAGAAGGCGCACACGAGTCCACTAATCACCACCTCAATACACCACTATGGATTCATTCCCGTCTCACTACGAGCAGCCATCCATAGCACTCACACTTATCTTGAGCATTTTAAAGTATCCACTTCAAGTTGTCTATGTACCACGTAAGCATCCAAGAAGTCCATAACCGAGGACACGGCTATTCCAATAGATCATGATAACCCTGCAGGGGTGTACTGCGTCACACATGCTCTCGCCACTTACCGCCATGTACACGTCATGTACCTCGGCAACCTTCAAGCGGAAGCCTGGCGAGGGTGTCGGCCACGACCTGACTAACCACGCAAGACTCTAGTCCAGGTTTATCGCCTATTCGGGTTCCATCCGCAAGGAGATCCGGCCGCGGTGTCGCTCACGGCCCCAAACGATGTGTGCAGGGTTCCCGAGCCCACCATCCGGGTGCCACTCGGTACACCGGGCCACGTGTGCCTAGTCTGTCCCAAGCCCACCCTGCCGGGTGCCACTCGGTAGAAAAATAGCACTACCTACAAACACCAGAAACTGGTTGCAACTCCTGGACAGAGGTCAAGGCGGTTAATAAGTCGAGAGAGCTTGGAGCGCCCGGAGCCCAATGTGTGGTAGTAGCTAGTCATTGGACAACTTACACAGAACTCGGTTCTTAAGGACGGTCCCAATGAGACAACCCACCATGTACTCCTACATGGCCTCTCACCGCTACCTTTACCAAATCGTGTTCACACGCTTAACTCTCGGCACCAGAACATATCGTAACACTCCAATTCATTCCCAATGAACCAGACCTGACACAACTCTAAGCAATAGCAGGCAAGGCATGGTAGGAACACAATATGGCTCAATCAACTCCTACACATGCTAGTGGGTTTCAACTATTTACTGTGGCAATGACAGGTCATGCAGAGGAATGGGTTCAACTACCGCAGCATAAATTAGCAGTTGAATCGTTGTTGTCCTAATGCGGTAAAAGAGAGCAGGAGCGAGAGAGTAGGTTTGTATCGGAATGAACAAAGGGGGTTTGCTTGCCTGGTAGATCAACAGGGTGGCACTGCTCCTCAGACAGGTACTCTGGAACACTCTCCGGAGCAGGACCTATCGAGAAGGAACGGTGTCGACAGTCAAAACACAATCATATGCAACAATATGATGCATGAATATGGCATGAATATGTGATGTATTTTGAGCCAATGCATTTAGCATTCAATTTGGAAGAGATCCATTTGAACCAAAGGTTCAAATGCAACTCTAATTTAAGTCCTTATATATGCCATTTATATGTTTTCACTTATACAGTAGGTATAAGTTGGTTTGTCATGCATGAAACTAGTACAGATGGATAGATTGCATTTTTCTGATAATTTTCCATATATAAATTATTTAAATCTGAGCTACGGTTGAATTTCTATGAATTTTAGAAGTTTTACTAATTTTCTGGAATTTCCTGATTTATTTTAAATCCAGGAAAAGGGTTTATTGCGTCAGCACTGCGTCATCATGACGTCAGCGGGTCAACGGTGCTGACCTGGTCAACCTGACGTGTGGGGTCCACACGTCGGTGACACACGTTTTAAACAGAGGGTTTAATTTGTTCTAATTATAGGATTAGGCGCAGGGGCCCACTGTCAGTGTCACAGGGGGGGTAATTAGTGCGGTTTGACCCGGGTTGACCGGCGGTTAGTCGACGGCGAGGCCGAGCGCGGCGGAGCTCGTCGGGTTCGTCGCTCCGGCGACCATTTGGGCCGCGGAGGCCACCTACGCGAAGCCCAGGCTCGCGCGCATCCAGTGGGACACGCGGAAGACCGTGGGGTGGTCGGAGCTCGCCGGAGCGCGGCTCGCGGCGGTGGCCGGAGTTCGGCCAAGGGCGGGCGCAGTGCTGCGGTGCACGGGGGCGGCGGCTGAGAGCACCGGGGCATAGCCCGGGCTCGTCTGCATCCAGCGGAGGCGACGGGAGGACGCAGGGTGGCCGGAGCTCGCCGGAGCAAAGCTCGCGGCGGCGGCCGGAGCTCGGGCTCGAGCGGTTGCGGCTACAAAGCACGGGGAGGCAGGAGAGGAGGGGGGGAACCGACGCGGGGGCTCACAGCGGATCGGCGGGCGTCGTTGGAGAGCTCGGGGAAGGTCTGGAGTCGGCGGGGCGGCGATGGGGATCCACGGCGGCCGGAGGCGAAGATGGCGACGGCGACGGCTCCACGGGGCGCCCCGGCTTGCGTGGCTCAGCGGAGAGCTTCGGAGCGAGGAGGCGGAGCTCCTGCGCGTGTCGGAGAGACGAGGGGGAGACGGTGGCTACGGCAACGGTGGCCGGTGGCGACGGCAGCGCTCGGTCGTGAGAGAGAGAGCGAGGGGAAGAGAGAATGGGCACGGGAGAGAGCGAGAGAGGTGCGGGGCGGCGCGTGGCGTCGTTCGGGCGATCCAGGCGACGAGGGGAGAAGCAGGAGGTGGCGCGCATGCGCGCGGGCGGCGAGCGCGTGCCCCTGTCCTCCTGGCGCGAGGGAGGGGACGACTGGCACTGGCCAGTCAGCTGGGCCGGCCTGCTGGGCTGCTGGGCCGCACAGTGCCAGGCCGCAGGTAAGCTCCCTTTTTCCTATTTCTTTTTCTTTTCTAATTTTCTGACATTTGTTTGGTTTAGTAAAAATACTAAACCATTTTATTTACTTATGCCAATTTTTTATAGGGGCTAGTGGTATTATTCCAGAACTCCTCAACAAATGGCATAATTTTTGGACAATATTTTATATATATAAAAATATATATCCAAAGCAAATAATTACTGCATTAATTCCAAATGCCCAACATAAATATTTATGATCTCCTAAAAATATTGGTTTGGTTTTTATCTCTGTCCAATATTTTCAGAGAGCAACATGAACATTTTCTTGGACCCTTCTGGAGCAATTTTTATCTGGGACATTTCCAGAAATGATTCTGAGGGTTTCACAGATCCCCATTTCAAATTTAAATGAAATTTTGACATGATGCACACATGACTAGCTATTCTAGGTCATACCAGAACTAGGGACGTGACACAGTCGCTGGTGTTGTGGGTGTTCAGGTTGTGGAAGGCGCAGAACGGTCGGCCGTTCTTGGATGACTCGGGCTGATCTCTGCCTCGCTTGGTGTAGGGCTCCGCCGCGAGCACCACCGCCTCCTTGCGCTTCACGTCCTTGGCCTTGGCCTTCTTCTCCTCCGCTCCTGCAGCTGGCAGCTCGAGGAGAGAAAGGCGCCCCTCCTCAGCTCTTGCGCACTTGGTCGCCAGGTTGAGCAGCTCCTGAGATGTGCAGAGCTCCTCGTGGATAGCGAGCTCTTCCTTCATCTTGACGTCACGGACGCCATCGGAAAACGCGGAGATGATGGCCTCGTCCATGACCCTGGGGATCTTGAGGCGGGTGTTGTTGAAGCGCTGGATGTACTTCTGGAGGGTCTCTCCTGGTTGTTGCTTGATGCGGCGTAGATCACCCGCGATCGGTGGGCGGTCGTGAGTGCCCTGGAAGTTGGCGACGAAGCGGTCGCGCATCTCATCCCAAGAGGAGATCGAGCCGTGCTGCAGGTTCAGGAGCCAAGAGCGAGCTCCATCCTTGAGAGGCATGGGAAACCAGTTCGCCATGACTTTTTCATCGCCGTTGGCCGCTTCGATGCTCAGCTCATAGAGCTGCAGGAACTCCACGGGGTCGGCGGTGTCGTCGTAGCGAGGAGGCAGATCCGGCTTGAACTTGCCTGACCAGGTGACGCTACGCAGCTCGGGGGTGAAGGCGCGGTAGCCGACCGTGGTTGCAGGGGCCCGCTTCGGAGGTGGAGCTTGGTCTTGACGAGGTCCGTGCTGTGCTGCTACGGGTGGCGTGTGGTCTTGACGAGGTGGCACGGGGAGCGCAGGTGCAGCTTCTCGCGGCCACGGAATTTCTTGGTAGCTTCTCTCTTCGGGCGCGGCGGATCACGCCGCGGAGCTGCGCGCCTTGGTGCCAAGGCGCCGTCTTGGGGCAGAGGTGGTGGAGGCACGCCATGAGCCTCGTCGCCGGTGGCTGGTTGAGGGGGAGGTAGAGAGAGGGACGGCACCAGGGAGCCCCCTGCGGTGCGGACGAGCTCGGCGACGCGGTCGAGCCACTCCTCATAGAGGTCGTCGACGGGGCGGTAATGCAGGAGTTTGGTCGCCGCGAGGAGCGCGGCCCGTGCCTCCATGGGAGCACGGCGCGCGTGAGACGAAGAACCGGCAGGGGTCAGTGATGGAGTAGCGGTGCGGCCGTCCTGCCACACAGAGGGATGGAGCGAGGACGCATGCTGCTCGTTCCCCGCCAGGCCGGTGGCAGCATTGGCGGCGGGAGACGGAGAATGACGAGGTGGCCCGCCCACGGGAGCCGTCTGAGCGACGCGGGCGGTGAGGGCAGCCCGACGCTCAGCTCGAGCACGGCGAGCGTCCGCCATGGAGACGACGGAGCGATGGAGCGACGAACTGATGGAAGGGAAGCTCCGGCGCACCCCTACCTGGCGCGCCAAATGTCGGATGTGGGGTTCCGGCAAACCCTTAAGGTTCGAACACTGGGGTGCACGCGAAGTCTTGCCCTCCTACCGATCTACGCTCTAGCTCGCTAAGATCTGACGGACAAACTCGACAAACTCGCAACAAAGAAAGACACGAGGTTTATACCGGTTCGGGCCACCGTTGTGGTGTAATACCCTACTCCAGTGTGGTGGTGGTGGATTGCCTCTTGGGCTGATGATGAACAGTATAAGGGAAGACACTACAAAAAAAAAGACGCATCCGTGACATTTTGGGCCGAACGAAAAAAAATTCTGTCATACATATGACACTTCTATGACGATAATTGTGACAAAACCCGGTATCATCATAGATGTGGTGGGCTCCTACTTCTATGACAAAAAATCATGACAGAAAATGGGCTTTTCGTCCTGGGCGGGCCGGAGTCGCAGCTGCATGACATTCTTTGGGCCGTCCATGACGGAAAAAACCTTGGTAGAAGCGAGGGCGAGGAAAATTTCCGGGAGTTCCCGGTTACGGCGGGAGGTCGGGGGCCAAGCGATGCGCGTTTCTCTCGTACACGTACGCACGTGTGTGCGAGGCGTTGGCTCTAACGGAACCCGAGCGAGGCGTTGGGCTCTAACTGAACCCGAGCGATTGCACTGCAGGCTACGCGTTACTGCTGCTAACTGAAGCCGATCGATGCTGCCTCTGGGATGAACAGTGAGCGTTGCGGGGGGTTTGGATGAACAGTGAGCGGTGGCGTTGCCTCTGGATGAACAGGACCCCGTGGTGTGGTGGAGGGCTGGATGAACAGTAGACGGTGGAGGGGTGCCCGTGGAGGGG